>NC_086341.1:48088435-48436149 GCF_032445375.1 Bacillus rossius redtenbacheri | reverse complement strand
AACGATGGTGCGTTTTAAATTCAAGGCAAATAACTATCTATTGACGAAGTTAATAACCAAACTGTTATTAGCACCTTTATTTTGCTAGCCGCTGCGAGCTCCACTAAGCGGGCTGGTTTCACCAAGGAGAAAAATATGAATATTCCAGACCTTACTATGTGTATGATCGTGTGGCAGACATAAAGAAATGACACTCACTCACTATTTTTATATCTATGACCTATGATTTTTTCTGTTATAAAATGAAATTATCACTTTTTCACTCTCTTAGGGATGGAATTTCATATTAATATGTGGTATATGTGTTAATCCAGGTAATGAGCTCGCTGTAGGCGGGGAAGGTTGATCAAGTGTTAATTATTCAGCTATCGACCGGGCTTGAAAAATATGAAATTCTATTAAAAATTAGGGGTTGGTGATAGAAAGGTGAAAATTTAGGGTTGTATGTATTTTTTAATGCCACATTATAAAAAAAATAAAATAAATATTTTGTCCAAAAATTTAAAAAAAAAAAATTTGGGGTGGACAACCCTTATCACTTAGGGGTATAAAATAGATAGTAGCCGATTCTCAGACCTACTGAATATGCATACAAAATTTTATAAAAATCGGTCAAGCCGTTTCGGAGGAGTATGATAACTAACACTGTGACACGAGAATTTTATATATAAGATATATAGACTAAAGTAGCATTTCCATGGGGGGGGGGACATTTACACGAAATTATAGTTGCCCTCGTAATTTTGAGAACAATCTAGAAGCTTCTGAAGCTGTCAAGATCGAAGACTGTAATAAAGCACCTGAAGCTGACAAGGTCGAAAACTGTGATGAAGCTTTGAGACCAAAAAGATGGAAACGATGTGTAAAAATAAATTATTGTGATCAAGCTTATGACGATCATTGGTAAGATAACGATTTTAATGACTATGAGATTGCCTTCCAAACCAAAACTTAAGAGATTTTAGGTACATTAATAACAAACATGCAAGAGAGATAAGCAGGAGAGATTGATTACGCATCACGGGATAATCCTAACATATTGGCCGACCAGTTAAGGCTTCTACTTGCTTCGCGAAATGCCGAAAATGTATACATCACCAACGAAGCTTAAACTACAAACATGTGTATTGCAATATGACTTAATTAAAAATGTAACATACTAACCTAATATTGTGTGATTGTTCGGCAGAGTGACAAGTGAGGCGTGTAGCCCCGCTTCAAATTGCTAAAATATTTATTTTGTAATTTAATTATTTTTTATATATTTTTGCATTTTGTTTACAGCTAGTCCGTGTCAATTACTCTTATATGTGTACCTTACTTAGTGGATGTTGGCGTACCATAACTACGGCACATTATGGTGTTTTGTTTTCTGGCCACTGCGAGAACCAGGCTACGTGTGGAGAATTAAGGCGTCGTTTGAATTGTTTGTAAATGTTATAACTTTTATCTCAAACTTTTATCTGAAACAAATTTTGCTAAGAAGAGCCATTGCTGCTGGGAGTTGAAAAAAAAAAACAGGAGTAGGATTAAATATAAATTCATAATTTCTGTACCATGTACACTAAAAAAATTTGTTCTAATTTATTGCAAAACCATGAAATATTATCTACAATTTTCGTATAAAATAATTTTTATACGACCTACCATTACTGCAAGGGGTGGAATAAACAAGAGTTTTAATGTAAATAATTCACAACTCCGTTACTAGGCACACTATCAAATACGTTCAAATTGTTTGCAAGCCCTTACCGAAAACATTTGTCTCAGACAATTTCTGATACAACCAACCACTGCAAAGGGTGGATAAAAAGGGTTTAAAATACAAAAATAAATTCATAACTCCCTTAGTAAACACACAATCAAATCTGTTCAAAGTGTTTGTAAATCTTATAATTTTTATCAAACTTTTGTCTGAAAATTTTGTTGTTAAACAAACAATTATTGCAAGGGGTAGCAAAAACTTATGGTTGTAATAAGAAAATAAATAAAACTTCACTACCATGTACGCTATCGAATCCATTCTTATTTTTGTTTAACTTTATAAATATTGTGGGGGGAACCGGGTTCGTAAGGGATAGTCAAATTAAGTTTTATTATAGTTTTATTAATAACTAATATTTACATTAACAATAAATAACTGTACTTAAAATGTCCGATCACAAATCACTGGCACTTAAAATGTTTATCCTCAAGTCGCCCAATGTCTGTCAAGTTTCACAGTTCGCACTCCTCACTGGAGCTAGGCTCAACAGTGGTTCGCCCCTTACCTCGCGCCTGTACACACACAGTCTCCGCACTCTCACGATCCAGTCGAACTCCGCTTCACGCCACTCTTAGGGGGTGGGTACCTCACCCTCTTCGCCGATGTCGCACTTCCCTTCGCTCGCGGAACTCGCGGAACTCCCGGAACTGTCGCGGAGGCCGGCGTCGCTGCTGAAGTACTTCTCGAACCGACGAGAGCGGCCGTGACGAGTCGCGTCATTCCGGGATGACCCGACGCCCGAACAGTCCAGAAGGGCGGCGCCAGTTCATGCCACTCCGCGCGGCGGGCCGCGGAATTCCCACGGCCGCTCGGCGATAGACAACAGCGCGGGGAGGGGGTAGCGACACTCCTTGTAATCTGGCCAGACGCGCGTGGCATGCCTCACGTCAGTGGCCATGCGGGGCCGCCAGCCAGCTCACGTTCGTAACAATATTGTCTAAAATTTTTGTTAAAATAATTTTTCATACAACAAACCATTACTGAAAGAGGTGGAAATAACAAGGTTTGAAATTATACTAATTAATCCATTATAATTTATTGTATGAATCCTAAATACTATCTAAAACTTTAACTAAAACACTCAATGATGAAACGAACTATTACCATAAAAAACAGGAGTTTAAATTTAAAAAAATATATATCCAAACTTTCTTAGTATCAAATCCGTTTTAATTTATTTTAAACAATCTTATTATTTAAACCTTGGTACGAAGCAAATTTTTATACGACCACGTAGGTTTTTAAGGTCGAATAAATAGAATAATTACATTAGTTGGCATCATATGCAATTTGATCTAAGCTATTAAATGCTGGATGCATTAAATTAATTTAATTCATAATATTTTCGCTGCATAAAAATAGGTAAATGTTTAATCTATCATTTTGTATTATTGGCGAACATAAATATGTTATGTATATTAAGTTCTTAAAATTTTCCAGGATTTTATAGAAGTTTCCAAAATATTTCCAGAAGAAACAGGTACTTCGAAATTTACCTACGCCCGTAGGCTGTGCCGAAAGGGATTTTTTTTTATTCTATGCGATTAAAGCAGTTGCTCTCATTTTCTTGTGTGGTTCGATTAGCTTCAAGCGACCTCTAGTTTTCTTCTGTTAACTTAGATTTTCTTCCATCTGTAGTTTTACTATGTGTTTTTTAAACACTTTCAGTACGTTATTCAATTAGAACTTTTCTAATGTAAGCTTTAAGACACACGGACGTAGTTGTTGAGTAGGAAGGTCACACAGACTGCGGACAGGCACACGTGGTGCGGGCTGACTCCACCGAGTGCAGCACGACACAGATGGGAGGAGACCAACATTTCAGAAAACTGCTGATAAGAACTCTCGGTGTTTCAAGCGATGACTATAGGTTTTTAATACACAATTGTTTCAGAAACAAATTATTATTTTTTTGCCTATGAGCTTAATTAATTTCTTTCATTCCCCAAACTGTATAAAAATTAACTCAAATTAGGATATTTTAAGATTTTTTTTTAAAAAAAATATTTTGACCCATTAAAATAAAATTATTAACTTATGTGCACAATTGTTGTAGTTTCTTCAGATGTGCAAAGAAATTTTCAGATTCGCAGTGATGACAAACCTTGTGTTATCATAAAAAAAACAGTGTTCGCAAACATTTGATGCTAGTAAGGAGAGCCCTTAACGCAGGCAAATCACATAGTCTATTTTAATTTGTTTGTTGTTTTCCTTTTTTTAGTTTTTTCCATTATTTGGTGATGTGATGAAATAGCTACCAAAATTATGTGTTTAATTAACCAACTCGGTTCTTTAATGAAATCAAACACCTAGGCAATTATTATAATTTTACTGCTAAATATTGTTAAATATTTTCTTAAAAATTACATGCAGTTACATAATATTAATTTACCAGCAAAGAACATGGTTTGTGCAGATATACTCAACCATTTCTTTTACTAATTCTCGCAATTTTAATAATGTGAAAAAAATCATAAAATAAATTAATAGTATTAAAATTTCTTTACAAAGAGCCCTTACATACCGTGTCTACAAGCCAGATAATTTTAAGTTTGGAAAGTCTAAAAATTGTTAAGTGTTAACGAGAAACTGCCAAATCTCAAATGAATAAAACAACAGTAAAGAGGTGTGTGGAGGTAGTTCCGGGCGCGACTATTGACCTGGCCCACACCGGAGTCCGCAGGCGTCTCTGCTGCGCGGAGGGCACAGCACCCCGGTGCAGACTCCCGCCCAGACACGAGTCGCTCTGGTCAGCTTCCGCGTCCACCTCGCCCCCGTGGTCCCTGCCAGGCGCGCATGGAGACACAAGAGTGATCACGAGACAGGCTGCCTGCTGCCTCCTGCTGTGCTGGTCGGCTGCACTGTATCTCATCAAGTTCCTGCACTGCTGCGAAGAGAAGAGACAGGAAATATCAGTTGACCTTTGTCCTCCATAATGTTCCTGCGTGCCTGCAACGAGAAGTGACAGAAAATATAAATTGGGTTGAGGTAGCACTTATGTCCGCCATGATGTTCCTGCGTGGTTGCAAAGACAAGAGACAGAAAATATAAACTGGGTTGAGGTAGCGATTATGTACGCCATGATGTTCCTGCATGGCAGAAAAGAAACATCACAGGAATCATCAACTGGGGTGATGTAGCCTCTAGGTCCTCCATGATGTTCCCGTGTGGCTGCAAATATAAATGACAGAAAATATTAGCTGAACTGAGGTAGCATCTACGTACTCCGTGATGTTCCTGCATCACTGCAAAAAGAAGTGACAGGAAATATCAGTTGGGGTGATGTAGCTTCCAGGTTCTCCATTATGTACCTGCGTGTCTGCAAATAGAAATGACAGAAAATATTATCTGGGGTGAGGTATCATCTGTGTCCTCCATTATGTTCCTGCATTGCTGCAAAGAGAAAATACAAGAACAAACCAGTTGGGTTAATGTAGCACGTATGTCCTCCATGATGTTCCTATGTAGTTGCAAAGACAAGAGACAAAATAACAACTGGGTTGAGGTAGCACTTATATCCGCCATGATGTTATTGCATTGTTGCAAATAGGAGGGACGGGAAATCAGTTGGTGTGATGTAGCACCTATGTCCATCATCATGTTCCTACTTGGCTGCAATGTTCTCCATGATGTTACTATGTGGCTGTAATGTGAAGACAGGAAATATCAGTTGGGGTGATTTAGCACTTATGTCCTCCTTGATAATCCTTCATGGCTGCAAAGAGAAGTGATAGGAAATATCAGCTGGAGTGATGTAGCCCCTATGTGAAAGATATTCCTGCATTGCTGCTAAGAGGAAATACTGGAAATATTAGTTGGAGTGATGTAGCACCTATCTTCTCTATGATGTTTCTGCATGGCTGCAAAGAGAAGTAACAGGAAATATCAGTTGATGTGATGCAGCACATATGTCCTCCATGATCTTCCTGTATGGTTTTAAATAGAAATGTAGCACTTATAACCTCTGATCTGTTGCAGGTGCAATATTGATATGAAACCAACTGTAGTATTTTAGGAACCCTGTTTCCAAACTAGAGAAGAGCGACTACCAGAGCCCTAACTGCGGCATACTTTTATCACTTATTCTTTGGAAGAAATGTTCTCCTTTGGATAGACTGTATAGCATAATGCAAACCACTTAATTTGCAATATATCTTATATCCATGTAACTCTTTGGATACGCACCTACACGAGAATTACTTTGTGAATTTTAAATAAAGTACAATCCTTGCCTCTTTCTTAGAAATACATATTCTCTATCCAAATGGCTATGTGGTCAATAAATCCACTATTATGAAACCTTGATAAAAATGGTGTTAATTTTATAAAGACGAGGAAGTCCGTAACCTGCGAGCGATGACAATTCATCTGAATGGTGCAATTGCAGAATACGAGAAGTCCGCATAAGTTAGTAGTGTGATTATTGGTTGCATTAAAATAAATAGGCCAACTGCCAAAAGTGAATAAGTTATCTCAATTCAATGCATATTTCAAATCATTTCGGAATATTGGAACTCTCTAATCCTAAAGAATTAAATCCTCTGCAGAGTTTGAGAGAGCCAAAACAGAAATCAGATATTCCTACTACTGATACTTACAGGGGAAAGCAAAGACTAGGTCATTAAAGAGTTTTAAAATTCACTGGCTCTTGGATGAAAATAATTTATTACAATTGTTCTTGAATCAGTCAGGGGCAACGGGAAATATGTTGGTTTTTTCTGTGTGACACCATTATAGCAACAAAAAAGTGGAAATCAATGTGAAGTTTTGCCTCAAGATGTGTGATGTCATAACTGTGTTTAAGAGAATGGCTATTTAATTCCAGGCAGGCTGCTAGTCCAAGACAGTAGATTTTTTGTCGCGGTGGTTCAGTTCCAAAAAATCAAACAAAAATGGATACTGTATATTATGGATAGTTATCTTGAATATGGTGAATTGTGTATAATATACATTTGCAGCCACGAATTATGTCACATGTTTATTGTAAGGTATTCTTAAGTAAACATACCGTATTATAAATTTTAATAATAGTATCAGTTAAATACAATGTGAATTATTAAGATTTGGTGTTATGGCCAGTTAACTGGCACAAGTTTTCGTATGGTATAAATTTTCTGGAACTGTTTAGAGAATTAATTTTGTTTAGATAGATATTATTTTTATTATTTTTTTTTGGAAACGTTTGATATTCTATCGATGCAAGTTTTATTTCATTTTTATAGTTCTTATGGTTTATTTATCAGTAAATTTTAAATAACTTATAATAGTTTTTAAATAGTATTTTTATTAATAAAATGTCAGGCTTGGGGAAGCAGCTAATAAGCTGGTTGAGCGCAAGAACGACACCAGTGCTACACGGAGAAAGAAACGCGGCGCGCATGCGTGCGCCTCCGGGCAACTGGACAACTGGACAACTGGGCAACTGGACAGCTGGACAACTGGACAACTGGGCAGCGGACGAGAACCGAGGACGGCATGCCGCGGTGTGCGTGCGAGGGTCGATGTCTTTGAGCTGCCTGGCTCCTGAGCAGCCAAGCCTGAACCTTCTACATTGGTGACTCACAGGCCTAAGTATTTTATTAGGCAACTTAGAATTGAAGAGCTGCGGTTATGCAATTAAGTACAACGTTTCTGCCACTTATACCCGCAGGTCACGTGGACGTATAACTTTGGTGAACTCATTTTGATTATTTTTTTTTTGTTTATAAATATTGCCGCAGACATTTGAATGACTATTGACACCGCACCCACCAGATGCTGTTCTCGGTGCACAACGGACAGAAACGCCGCGAACCCCGAAACAGGAATAGAATGGAGCATTGCGTCAGTGGAACTAACTATTTTAATGTAATTTTAATGAATGGCTGTTAGCAGATAAAAGCGACTACCCGGTATATTAAAGACTGTAGTAGTTTTCTTTAATGTTGAGAACTACATTCAACTTTTGTTAAGTCCAGCCAGAAATGAATTTGAAATGGAAAGTTTAGAGGCACATTTTATACTTCACTTATTTACGGGTTGCTTAACGCTGGTACCGGTCTTACTTTTTAATAGTATCATTTCAAATAAACATGTGTAAACTAGATATAGCTTATGGTAGCGATTCACATTGTAAAGAATTAAATGTGGCGTCATAATTGTAACAAACTTCGAATTTAAACATGTTACTGCCTATTGGAACCCCCTGCACTCTACATTACCACTATAGCTCCAAAGATACACTTTGAATATATATTTATTATGTATTTATTTATTAACCAAGTTACCGCCCAGTCCAGTGGCTAAGGTCTCCGATTTAAAACTTAAACATGATCTGCAACTGTGGAATCGGTCCCAAGTTGCCCAGGACTTTTGTACAAATAAATATCACCAGTGACTGTCGCAACACGACTCCAAGATGGCTGCCGACTGCAGATAACAAAATAGACACCGTCAGCAAAAAATAAAAATATTTCTGGTACGGTGTGCCATAACAATGTCTACCACAATTCGTAAGATATTTATCACTTATTTACAGTAAGCATTCCATAATTTGTGCCATAATTATTGGCATCCCGTTCAAACGAGTCAGAACCAGCTGGTTTCTACTACTACTAATAATAAATAATAAAACCAATGATAGGTATCTTGAATAAAAATATCCTACATATTTAAATAATGACAAACGTTAGCTAATAAGTAGCACATACTACCCGCTTAAAGGTGAAGCTCAGGGTAAGCGACCTGAAGATTACCTAACATATACCTACGGGTTAGCTTACATAGTGAAAAATAAAATTTAAAAAAATTTAAAACCTTAGGTGGTTAAAACCCATATAAAAGCATTTTCAAGTAAACAACTACATAGAATAATCAACTTGAAAAACAATTGAATAGTTATTTATTTTGTGTGGACTCTCTTTACATAACTATTAAACTCAAGTATTGCACCTAATAATAAACATATTTTTGTCAGGTTGATTAAAATTTACAATAAGTAATTATTTTTGGCAGTTATATACTTAACATATTAAATGTATCACGCCTTGTTGAAATATTTGAAAAATTTTCATAACCTGCAAGATAATATTAATTTGCAGGAAACCTTCTTCAATTTCTGAAACAATCAAAAACATTTTTTTTTCTCATAAAAATACAATTATGAAGATAACTGTTTTAAAATTCACTGGCTGAAAGGCAATTGAATTAAAGAACACAACTGAAAAAATTAAATAATATATATGTCTATTGGATTTCAACATTTAAACTGTTTTGCAGACAAACTTCATGATTACTTTTAAGATGTTATTAGTGTAAAACAAACAGAATTTTATTCCACAGTATGTCAACATTTTTAAACGGCCAAAACTGGGAAAACATGTACATTTACACATCAATAGTTGTTAAAAATAGTATACTTCCTTCAATAATAATTATTGATATATAAAGTTTTTTTTTAAATTAAATATTTAAAATTTTTAACGAAGTTGTGAAATCATAGAAGGTTTAAAATTATTTGTTAATACTAAAGAATTGATGTAGTTATGAGTTAAAGAAAAAAGACCACATGTTGTAGGTCAATTTTGTTCATCCACGTTAATGGCTTAAAAAATTAAAACGAAAAGAAGTATGAATAAGCAATAAAAATATAAAAGCTTAAGTACGCATAATGTATTTGAACCACATTAGTTGGAACTAACTAATAGGAAAACAAAATTACAAAGAATTTGTACTATTATTAGTTTATCTTTGTTTCGAAAGATATAACAAAATAACAGGTATGCAAGTTTGAACCGTATTTTAATTACCACGTGTTAAAGATTTTCAAGATAAAAATATTGATACCTGGCTTAAAAGAGTACCGACCAACATCTCGCTCTGGGGTTTTAACTCGGGATATTAACTTGAATTTGTAATATAACACATTATTTGAGTTGAATTTTTAGCAAAATAATAATAATAGTGTAGCAAATAATAATTTTATAAATATAAATATTTCAAATTTCAAAACAAATTTTCGTAAAATGTAGAGTTATTATACTAAAAACTTGCTTCAAGTTTTATTTTTATTAGACTGACAACAAAGCTTAAACAAGAAAATTTTGCAAAATGGTCTGCTATAAACACGGACTTCATAATATAAAAAGATTTCTCACGTTGCATACATGCCAAGAGAATGAGCAATAGACGTTGAAAATTAATAAATTTCATATAAAATCAATTGGAGTTTAAGTTGCCAACTCATCACAACTGTCACAAAAGAAATAATTTTACGAAACTAATATGTAATAAAATACTTATTTACTAAAAAAAAATGCAGAGTACTTCAACATACGAAAATAAAAACAAACAAAAAATATTGTAAGATATTCGAATATAAAACACTACATTTTGATAGGAAATAATTACCTATTATGTGAATAATATAAAGAACTAACACAAAAATTAGATTTGGATTCTTTTTAATTATTTTGGTAAAAACTGAAAGTAACATACATATTATTTGTAGTTTAACGTGTAGACTTTGTTTTTTTAATATGATATAAAAACTACATTACTTAAATATTTAAAAATATAATTTATATTAATATGAAAATTATGGTATATTTATTACATCATTTATTTGTTCGACATATCTTTGGCGTAGTTAAGGCGTGTACGCATTGACTTACACTGAACCATGAGACATAAACAGAGTATAAGGTATGTCTAGGAATTAAATATGAAATTACATACTTTTTTTACACACATTTTTCATGGTTGAGGTGCCGAGGTGCCAACAGCTATCTCAGGTGACCTTGACCATTACCGCCATCTCGAATCATGCCATTTATAATTATGTCTGAGCTGCCATTTTGGATTCCCCCACATTGTATTATGATGACGCAGCCACCATTTTGTTTTCTAGAACTTTCCGCTATTTTATATTCTGCCATCTTGCATTCCACCACTTTGAATTATGATGAAAAGTTCACCATATTGAAAATCAGTAATTACAATCCAAACAATTATAAAAAAAATTAAAATGTATTAAAAAATAATTATTTACAAATTCCATAACTATTTAAATAAAAAAGCAACTTACCTCGTGAACCTTGGAATCCTCGGTTCTAATCCCATTGAGGTAATTCAGTTAAAAATGCCATCACATCCTTGCCTCGAAGTGGCCACTGAAAGACTGCCCGCCCCACCACTATTGCCAAGGAATAATTATCACGGCTACTGGTATGACATCATGGTGGCCATCTTGGACACGTCATCATGTTTTCGTCTGCTAGTGTGTGCAACCACTATCTTGGTTTATTTTTTCTAGCTAGCGTGGAGTAGTATCAATCACCATATCATAGCGTCCGCCATATTGACCGGCATGTTAAAATCCTGTAGTTATAAACCTAAAAAATCTGAAAAGATCAAAATGTATTTTTAAAAAATGTCATACTGATGAATTTATTATTTGATGTATACGTGTCCTTGTCTTTATCCTTGGTCGGAGCAAAAAGTTAATTTAGTTAAAAATCATAATTGCATTTATTTTTACCCTTACATTTCGACGAGTACATAAATCGTTGGAGGACGAAAAAATTATAACTCCCTTCGTAAGCACACCATCAAATCCGTTCAAACTGTTTGTAAATTGTATATTTTTGACGTGACAACGTCTAATAAATCGATGAACGCCGGCTGCACGCACGAAAAAGGATGATTCATTGTCCCGTTACGCACATTGTCCCGTTATGCTTTGTCCCGTTACGCTCATTGTACGCTTGCGCCGCATCTCTCTTCCATTCGATTGGAACAACCATCGATTTGACTTTTTCGAGGCACATTAAACTTGAAACACTCCCATTCGTTTCCTACTTTTCCTATCATCGTCCTATTCTTAACAGAATAACACAGATTGGAAGAAGTTAAATAGCAAACGTGTATAAAAGTCAAAGTTAAAATAATCTCTTCGTTAAAGTAATAAACATATTTGAATTTATTAATGAGTGCAAATAAAAGTAAATTTTTCAATTAAATTGTAGATTTCATTTCACTCCTTTGTATCCATACAAAATAGTGATAGTTCAATAAAAATGATTCAATTTTATTCATAAAAGTATTCAATCATTTCATCAATGTTTTGTTATGACGTCACATTGAACTATCGTCCGTAAACCGACTTTACAGATAACCAATTTTTTTTTTATCTAAAGCTTTTGTCTGAAAATTCTTTTGATTAGACCAACAACTGCTGTAAGGGGTTGAAAAACTAATGGATAGAATTAAAAAAAAAAGCATAACTCCCTTAGTAGGTACACTATCGAATCCGTTTAAATTATTTGTAAATCTTATAATTTTTATCTGAACTTCTGTCGGAAACAATTTTTAATAAGACGAACAATTGTTCCAGGGGGTTGAAAAAATAAATGGGTAGAATTTCAAAAATTAATAATTCATGTACGCTACTATGTAAACTATTAAATCCGTTTTGTTTTATTGTAAAACTTAAAATTATTATTTATAACATTTGCCTTAAACTAATATTTTATACGACCAACCATTACTGCAAGGGGTGGAATAAACAGTGGTTGAATGACAAACATAACTTTCTTCGTAGGCGCACAATCAAATTCGTTCAGATTGTTTGTAAAACTAGAAATCTTTTGTCTGAAACAATTTTGGATAATACAAACCATTACTGGGGGGGGTTGAAAAAACCCGAGCTTGAAATAAGAATATAAATAAAACTTCCCTAACATGTACTCTATCGAATTAATGTATTTTTTTTAACTTTTTATATATTGTTTAAAACTTTTTATCTGAAGTAAATTTTATTTAATCAATTATTACTGCAGTGGGTGGAAATAAGGGTACAAAGAAAAAAATGACAATGCTTTTTAATAAATAGACTATCAAATACATTATAATTTTCTGTAAAATTCCTAAATCTAAATCTGAATCTTTTGGCTCAAACAACTCTTTATGAAACGAACTATAACAGAAAAAAACAGGGGTTGAAAGTTTAAAAAATATAACTTCCTTAGTATCACATTCGTCAGAATTTATTATTAACCATCTTAATATTACCTTAAAAATTTGTCCAAAAAAATGTTATATGACCAAGTATTAGCAGAAGGGATGAAAAATGGTGTTTGGATGACGAAAATAATTGCATAACTACCTTAGTAGGCATAATAAGATATTCGTTCAGACATTCAATGTTGGATGCAGGGCCGCGTCTAGGGGGGGGCAAAAGGGGCATTTGCCCCGGGCCTCACATTCAAGGGGGCCTCAAATTTTATCAAAAAAATATATATCATATCATTATTTAAAGTGAATTCCCATTTTATATCTGGCGGAATAATAACTTGTCTTTAAATTAGATACCTATTTATTTAGTTTTGTAAAGCATGATTCCACAATAAAACCACATCGTGCTGTAACTTGTATGGTTATATTTATAACTACTGAGTAAGTCACCGACATCGATGCCGGTCCATGAACCTCCTCAAACACTAGAACCATGTGATTGTGATGGTAAGTTGCCTTTGACTTTACCACTTTCAAGCTCTGATAAAGTTAAAGAAAACACAGAAGTAACTAAAATAGATAATTGTAATCTCATTAACACAACTCCAAAAATTCCCATAACTTCTAGAAACTGTGCTAGGACTGAAAGAAGTGTAGAGTTTGATAGTGCAGTGTTAATAGAAGAAATCCAGCAAGATCCTGCGGCATGGCCTGGCAATATCACTGATGAAATGATTAGTTATTGTGTTGATAAGGGGCCGGACTTTTTTTGTAATAATGATTGAGACTACACAGCTTCTGCTAGGCAATATCCAAAATGTACTCGTCAACTAACATCATCTGCATTTGTGAGAGTTCTTGAAAATGGAGAGCGACAGGAGAGAAAATGGTTATTGTACTCTAAATGTGCGGGAAATGTGTTTTGCTTTGCGTGAAAACTTTTCAGTAATTGTAAACTATCAAAATTTTTAAATGGTTTTTCTAATTGGAAGAAAACAGAAGAAAAATTGAGGGAGCATGAAAACAGTATTGAACACAAAGCATGTTCTTTAAAATGGGTTTCAAGAAAAAATAAGAAAATGTCAATTTCATCACATTTAGATGCACAAGTGACTGAGACAAATTACTGGAAGAATGTTCTTGTTAGAGTAGTGGCAGTTGTAAAATGTTTGTGCAGTCGTGGTCTTCCTTTTCGTGGTGATAATCAGATGCTTGGATCACCTCGTAATGGTAATTACCTAGGAATTTCGGAACTCCTTGCTCAGTTTGATCCTTTTTTACAGGAACATTTAAGGATACATGGGAACAAAGGAAAAGGTCATGTATCGTATCTTTCTTCTAATATATGTGAATAATTCATTGAGCTAATGGGCAACGAAGTTCGTAAACACATGCTAAATGAGATTAGACAGGCCAAATATTATTCACTGATAGTTGATTATACACCTGATGTTTCCCATACAGATCAGTTATCTTTTGTGTTTAGATACTGCCTTAACGGTAACATTTAGGAAAGGTTTTTGTGTTTCATTCCAATTTACAGCCACACAGGAAGAAATTTAAGTGAAGTTGTAACCTGTACTCTAAAAGACAGCACCAATGATATCCAGGATTGCCGAGGTCAGAGCTATGAACATGCTGCCAACATGTCAGGAAAATATGGGGACCTACAAGCGCACATTAAATCAATAAACAGCTCTGTGCTGTATGTTCCATGTGCAGCACATTCAGTAAACTTAGTAGGAAAAAACACACGTTGGTGAATGTATTCATGCAACAAAACTGTTTCTGTTTTTAGAAAAGCTGTACTCATTTTTCGCTGCTTCCACTCACACGTGGTCAGTTCTTGAAGGAGTTATTTCGGAAAGCACAGGAAATAGCGGAAAGCCAAAAATCACTGTCAAGAGCTTGTCGGAAACAAGGTGGTCATGCAGAGAAGATGCATTGAAAACTCTCGTCATTCATTTTGATAAGATTTTCTGTGCATTTAATGATATGTTCAACGACAAAAATGAAACGCAAGTCACAAGGGTGGAAGCGAACTCCCTCATGAAGAAAATGCAATATTTAGAATTTGCTTTTATGACCGTATTTTGGTGCGACATTATGGAAAGATTCGGTGCAGTAACCAAGCATCTACAGAAGCCTGGACTCGATGGTCATCAACTGATGAATTCTTTGAAAGATTTTGTTTCCGATTTGCAAAATAATTTTTATGAAATATAAGTTAAAGCAACACAACTAAGCAACCATGTGTTACAAACTTTTGTAGATACTAGATCTACCAAAAATAAAAAGTTTTTGGATGGAAAAGACGAACTTTCAACTGTTATAACATCCCGCCAGAATTTCAGAATTTCCACATTTCTATGCATTGCTGAGAAGCTCCGCATGGAACTGGAGAAGAGAACTGCTTCCTACAAAGATATTGCCTCAAAATTTGGGTTTCTTTGTAACTTAACTACAGCAAGTGAAGATGACCTCAAATCTAGTGCTACTGAGTTGGTCAGAAAATACAGAATGGATCTGCAGCCTGTTATTACAAATGAATTATTACGCTTATCATCAATTCTCAGAGAGCAACAAGTTGAAGACAGCGTTACATCATTCACTCCACAAAAGGTTTTGCAGCACTTATATAACAGTGATATAATTGATGTATTTCCAAATGTAGCAATAGCACTGCGCTTGTATTTGACACTACCAATCACAAACTGTGAAAGTGAAAGATCTACCATGTCACAAGAGAGATTAAACTCGTTAGCGGTGATTTCTACAGAACATGATCTTGTGAACAGCATTTCATTTGATGGACTCATTAACTTGTTTTCTGCTAAAAAGGCAAGGAAGAAATTTATTGCAAAGTGAGTTAATAAATATGTAATTTTGATTGGTCGGGATCTGCAACTCATAAAATTGTGTAAATATTTGAGAACGATTTAAGACTTTCGTAAATGAAGCAGAGAAATATTGGGGGTGGGTGTTGGCTATGAAATATTACTCCATTTCAACTAGAAAATTTGTTGTTATACGTTATTTTGTTTTCCCTGCATAAATATGTTAAATATGAGTTTATCATATCTGAAAATTATCACTACAATAAAAAAAGGGGGGGGCCTCGGAAAATTGTTGCCCCAGGCCTCCCATTCTCATAAAACGGCCCTGGTTGGATGCATTAAGTTAAAAAAAATTCAAAACATTTTCGCTGCATGGAATATGATAAGATATTAAATCGAACTTTTTTGAATACTGGCGAACATAAGTTTTTAAAAACCGAAGTTGCATTAAGTACATTAAGTTCGTAAAATGTTCAAGGAGTTACTAACAGTTTCAAAAAATTTCCAGAAGAATAAAAAAAGGACTTTGAAATCTACCTACGCCTGTAGGCTATGCCAAAAGGGATTTTTTTAAATACTACTGACATCCCGTTATAGTTTAAATTGCGTAAAATAAGACAGAAAAAATTTATAGAAAACTCATTGGCGGAATTCAAGCTGGAAGAAAGTTTTGTTATTCAACATGGTGAGAAGTTTTAGAAAACAAAATGGCTGAATCCAATATGGCAGCTTTGGTCAATTTCCGGGATCGAGGTCAAGGTCAAAGGTTCCCAGCAGCTCACTGACGGCTGGAAAATGGAAGCCAACCATCCGGGAACATTTATCTCTTTTAATGGCAAAAACTGTGTTGGAATTTAGCATCCCAAATTTTTTTTTTTAATTTTGATGGAAAATTTTTCGTTGGAAATTAATTTTTTTTTGAGAAATTTCAGTGAAATATATTTTTTAATAGACAATTTTGATTAAATTTTGGCGATTATGTCAAATATGTAAAAATTCAAGGTCAAGATGGCGGCTGTGGCATCACATTCCTAGATGGCGGCCAATACCTCAGTACCTCAGTACCTCAACCATGAACCAGCCGCATGACATACTATTATATAATACTATAAACACATGGAAAAAATACAGTAGAAAATTCCATACAATAATTCATCAAAATCAAATATCTTCTTAGGCTTATTTATGGTGCTGTTAAAAAAGCAATTACATTAAAAGATCTTACCAAGGCAAGAAAAAACTGTATTTAAAATGTAATTTAAAAGAATCAAGTACTAATATACAGTAAACATTTTTTTAAGTAATATCATAAACTTCAAAATATACTATACTATGGCTGTTTAAAGGTCTAAAAATATATGAAAATATTTGAGTGATTTTTTTATAAACAAAAAAAAATCTGTTTTAATACATTTCAGTTTTATAAATTAAATGCACTAAAAATTTTAATAGCTGTTATCAATAAAATACAAAACATTAAAGATACTAAGAGTATTTTTATATTTTGATAATTTTATTTAAAGTTATATTTTGGACTTAAAGTAGACTTTTACAATAATATGTCTCTAGGTGAAAAAAAAACTTTAAAAGTGTTAATCATTTCAATTAATTTTCTAAGTAATCAACAAAAATAAAGTTAATAAGAAAATTAACTATATTTCCCCCTAAATATTCCAAATAAAATCAAATTCTTTTAATGAAGTCACAAATGGATCCAATAATAAATCAAACAGTTAAGCTAGTTGAAAAAAAAGCAGATGAGCCTATTTTTTTGGGTTTGTTTCAATAAAATTATATTTTTTTAATGTGTTGCGAAAATTGTCAAACAATACTTGCATTTATTAAAACAATACCACATGATAATTTTATAAATGTGATCACGTTGACAATGGAACTCATTACGACTTGTTTGTTCACATCAGGTAAGTAGTATATAGCAGGCGCTCCTGCTCCAGGGTCCAGGGTGTGCCGCTCGAGCCGATGACATCCATCTTGGATTGTCACGACACGGCGGCCATTGTTGCTGTCAAATTTACTCAAAATTACTCAGAAATCACTCTAAATTCCTCAAATTGTCCCTATTTAGAAGGAAATATTCCCGTTTAAAATGTCCCGTTTTATTACCCAAAAATTCAAAATTTGAAATTCGAAATGCTTCAAAACATATTTGCCATAGAAAAAACATTAAAATTCCTAAAAGCAGCTTAAGACTACCAAAAGCCTGCCGCCCTAAGCCGTCAAGGTCATGTGACCCTTTGACCATAAACTGGAAGATCTTTAATTTTTTACCAAAAAATTTCGAATAAACTAACAATAATTTAAAAAAAAAGGTTTATTTCAAATGTTTAGTTTTTAAATCCAATTCAGTTCTCTTGTGGATTCCCAGCAAGAGTAAACATGTAATTTATTAATAAAAATAAATAAATAATAATTTAAATAAAAAAATATGGCAAATGTTACACCCACCATCTTGGATTCTGGAATCTTCCATCATTTTAAATAATGACGTCACGTCCACATCTTGAATATCCGTAATTTTCATACAAAAAAAGGAAAATTTTTAAAATTGATAAAAAATCATTTAATAAAATTTTAAGAAAAACACCGCCAGACGTAGTTCTTGGAGATGGAAGCTGTAGCATCGACGTCGGGAGCCTGAAGGCAGCGAGGGCGCAGATCCCGATGGAGCGTGTATCATCGTCACCAACAACAACAGAGGAGACTTCAACAGGCGTGGTTCCAAGAGCAGGAGAGACTTTAATGACTGCAGTGCTGGCTGCATAGGAAACCTCGACGAATGACGTTTCACTGTCGAAGGAGACTGCAATGGCTAAGCAGCACTAGCATCAATTATGTCCACTGAATGTGCATCGGCGTCTTCCCAGCACCGGTGTCGTTACTGTGACAAGATTTTCTCGAACAACAATAATGCTCATCAACAAGAGAAGAGAGAATGTGTTGATAATCCTCGTCGTACAAAATTTAACTGCGATAAATGGCATAAGCTGTTTATTAGAAAAGATAATATGAAAACACACTTGAAAACATGCACGGCAGAAAGTAAGAGCACACCGGGAATTGAAACATCTTAATCTGGTTCGGTTCTGAAAGGTTCGTCTTCATTGCCTAGATATCCTTGCGGCTAATGAGATGTGTCGTTTGCATTTTCCCATGATGCACGAAAACACGACAGAAGTAAATGTACGAAGAATCCTGCTCGCATGAAGTTTCGCTGCGAAAAGTGTCCTGTTGGGTTCTCACGTATTGACAGTGAGACTGTAAACGTGAAGTGCGTGTGCCTACTGTTGAACTACCTGCAGATTATTCGACTCCTCGGCTTAGCTTGGAGACTTGTATGCTTACAAGCACACAATCAAGTGTTGAGCAACCGACTGCGATGACGCCTGGACATTAAACTAAACCCAAAACTGTGCTCGGTGCATTACAGGAAAATGATAATGGATTCTAATCAGCGAAATCTGAATTACGTGGAACGTTGAAAGACAACTATTATCAAAATATATTTAGTGAGTCAAAATACATTTGTACTTTTCTTGACGATATAAAGCAGAAAATTATCAATCAGCTTACAGATGAAGCAGCAACCATGGATCTTTAAAATGTATATTGTGGCTGTACTGCAGGGGTGCCCACAAGGGGGGGTAACGACGCAGACTGCGTCATTAAAATTTCAGGGGGGGGGGGTGGTTAAAAGACGAGAAAAATGTATATATTATTTACATAATTATAGCTTCTAATGTGAAAATACGTTTCTGGTGCTTTGATAATTGAAAGGGATCTTGTAAATCAAATTGGCAACCCCGCACTTTCCTTAACAAAAGCAGTTTGGCATCTGTCGGTTCAGGATGGAAATATTACCTGATATGACCAAAATTATTATTAGAAAAACAGTTTTAATTAATGCAAAATGTGATAAAATATAATAGTAAAAAAGTATAATATTATAAAATAATTGAGTAAATCATTGAGAAAATGGCATAAAAAATTTCGGGGGGGGGGGGGCATCATTAGGTTAGGGGGGGTGAGTCATAGTGTTTGAGGGGGGGGGGGGGGGGTGATCACCTCTGTGTACTGTGTATATGATAAACCATATCCGTTCGAGGACTAAGTGAATAAGTGCGCTTTCAAGACTATCAATACTCCCATTTACAGTTTAAACTAATGGGCCATAGCACCCTCTAGCAGACGAAAAATAAGTGGGGTCCAAGATTACGGCAGCACTCTCAAGTAGATGAAAACAAGATGGCTGTAATGACGTTATAATGGCTGACATTATATATATCTAGGTATAAGTGGTGGGAGGTCAGTCTGTCAGTGGCTTCCGTGAAGGAGCCATCGCCATTTTTAATCGATTGACCTCACCGGGTTTGAACCGAGAACTTCGTCTCGTGCGTTTTTTTATTAAAATATTATTGAATAATCTTTTAGGACTTCAAAAATTTTCAATTTTTTTTTATTTAGTTACGGATTACCAAAGTAGATGACGTGACGTCCATGTTAAAAATGACATAAGGTTCTAAAATCCATGATGGCGGGTGTGACATTTGCTAGATTTTTTATTCAAATTTTATTTTCAATTTTAATTATTTTTATTAATAAATTACATGTTTACTCTTGCTGGGAATCTAAAGGAGGACTTAAATGGATTAAGTAACCAGACATTTGAAGAAAACCGTTTTTTTTTATATTTTTAAGAATTTATTTTCGGAATTTTTTAGTAAAAAATTAAATTATTTTAATTATACGGTCAAGGTAAAGTTCATGACCTCGGCGGCTTTGGGCGGCTGGCTTTTAGGAGTCTTAATCCGCTTTTACGAATGTTAGTTTCTTTAAGGAAAATATGTTTTGAGGCATTTGAAATTTCGAATTTTCTGGTAATAAAACAATTAATTTACCCTCAAAACGGGAATTTTTTCCTCTAAATAGAGAAAATTGGAGGAATTTTGAGTCATTGTTGAGGAAATTTGACACCAAAATGGCCGCCGTGACGTGGCAATCCAAAATGGCTGACATCGGCTCAAACTCCACACCATGGATCCTGTAGCAGGAGCCCTGCTAGGTTAAAAACTTGTTTTAAACACGGGATTGGCATTAGAAAGCTCTTCGATACGGAAGTGATCAAGGATCATGGAAGTGATCAAGTATATTCCTACATTCATTTTGCTATCACTTCGAATCTCTGGCTGATTTCGCAGTCATGTGGGATTTCTGAAACCCTTCGTATTTTAGTTCATATGCAAAATTGTCACGTAGAAAATATTACCGGCGGTTACGAGGGTGAATAAAAAAACTAAATTATATTACAATAAAAGTAAAAATAAATAATATTGAACACTGATGAATTGAAAATGTGCTCGATAAAGGTTGTATAAAACCGAAAGTAGTAGAAAAATTTGTTAGCTAGGCTACGAAATGAGACCTAGTTGAAGCAAAAATAATAATAATAAAAGGCATAGTTATTTGAGAAAGCTAATAAGCATAGATATGAGAATATCAGGAAAATATACTCACTTAGTTTCGTCGATGAAGACGGCCTCCAGGACTCTGGCGGCATAGTGCAGGTTCTTCTGGAGCAGTTCAGCGGAGATCTCACCTCGCCTCAGCTGCCGCAGGAGCGAGCGCAGCCTGCAATCAGGCCACGAGAGACGTTAACAGTGTCCTAACTTTTTTATTTACAACACAAAATTAACACTTCAAGATAAATTCGTGGGCCTTAATAAGAGGACAATTTAGCGTACGATATGTACTTGAATCTTTTATATACGAGGTTCCAAACGGTAACCTTAACTTACGCCCAGTGAACCGGGCAAGTATATATAGTGACGTAATTATTGCTACGTCACTAATAGTTATTGGTTTACTTTTATTTTATTTTATTATGCAACTTATTTAGATCGTAAGTTATTTTCTGTTAGTTTAAATTTTACGGGATCAGAAATTTACCGTGGTGCGTTTATGCCAAAGTTGGTATGAACTGTGAAGCACGACCGAGAATGGACTAGAAGATTTGAGATTGTGAAAAATTAAAGTGTGAAGTTATATGTTTAAAGTGTTTTTTTTTTGTTGTTGTTGTAATGTAGGCTTTTAGATATTTTGATATGTTGTTATTTTAGTTGTTTTGGGCGTAGAATCAGTGTTATAGCTAGTAGCATTATTTAGTGTGTGAACAGCGTGATGGTCTGTTGGCATACGGAAGGACAGAGTCCAGACGGCGACGGCTGGAGCGGCCTGCTTGCAACGTGTTTCCAGGCGAATACCTGCTCACGTATTACTGAGTCTGAGTGGTCTTCAGGGCAATAAACACGAGCACCGCTAGCATCGTGTCGTCACCTGGCGTTTCGGCGCGTGTGCGCAAAGGGCGGTAACTACCGCTCCATTTACCAAGGTTCACTAGGAGCTTGGTCTGTGCCGTACCCAACTCATCAAGAGGCGAAGATAAACGCCGCGACCTTTCAAGTGGTGAGACCCGCCCAGTGTAACTGCGCCTTGGATAAACTCGTTAAACTAGGCGCGTCCAGTGAAGTTGTTAGCAAGAATTTTTTTATGAAGCCCGGAACTTTCTAGTCAAACCCCTTACGAACTATAACAATATGAAAAACATAAAAAACCACTAGTGGGACTAATGTAAAATAGGTATAGGATAGCATTATTTTGTAGCATATTTATTCTCTATAAGTTGTGTGAGTAAAATCTACGGCCAATTTAAGTTTTAGTAGCGTGAAAAAAAGATGTTGATAATTGAGAACTCCCTCCTTTTCACACGCTTTATATTAGCTTTACCTGTATGTTTGATTGTTTGTATGTTTGTTTGTATGTATGTTTGTTTGTTTGTTTGTATGTTTGTTTGTATGTATGTTTGTAACCGTTTCCTTTGGGCGCGATTTTGACCCACTTTAAACGGCCAGATTTCATTGAAACTTTGTAGATTTATCGAGGACCGATGACAATACACTAATTTGATAAGATAATACCATTAATCTATTTGCAAAATAAGATTTTTGTCAATTTATTGGTAAAATGAAACAAAGATATATATATGTAAAGAAAACCATTTCGCTCATGTGCGAACTCTTTTCTTTCAGTTTGTCTTTGACGCGATATAAACAAAGTCTACTAAATATTGTGACATTTAATTAAATGAAAAGTGAGAGTGGGTTATGATTATTGTGAACAATATACTTTCTTGAAGAGAATATTATCTATATTTGTAAAAATATGAAGAAAAAACCTTAAATAAGGGCTTTAAATGATGTTTCTTTCGTTAAATAGAGAAACACAATTACGTCTTTGTTTCATTTTAACAATTAACTAAGAGTGAAACATTAATATAAAACAACATTATATGCAAATATTTCACGAAACATGGAAAAATTAAAGGTTGATTTTACTGTGAAACCAACAGCAGATGGGAAATCAAACACCATATGCATAACCTCAATAGCTACACCTGATGGGCAGATTTTTGAAATTTCACTCGAACACCAACCTGCAAAGCTACACCAAGCAGTTACAAATACTCCAAATTATGCCAAGGTCAGTAACTCATTAAATAAAAGACATCAAACACGGAAAATATGGATAAGTTTGACAGATGTTATATCAAAAACATATTTGGATAGAGAGCAAAACTTACAGTTTAAGGATTTTTACTTGGAATAAAATGAGGAAATAATTTTAAAATAAGCTTAAAACAATAATGAATGAAAAAATACTAGTATTATTGTGAAAAAAGCGTGGGGCGCTTTGTATCATATTGATCGTACATCGAAGGCCCGATGGTAGAGCAGCCGACATGTCATCGGAAGGCTCTGGGTTCGAATCCCAGTCCGGTCTATCCGAATTTTTCTCACATATTGTATACACTCTCATTGAGCAGGTCCTTTCCTCATCCTTTCTCAATCCTTATCCTTCCCAAAATTCCTGTTACGTAAATGTGGAACACTTCAAGTATTAATTAATCCGTAACTCCCATCCTTTCCTGCTTCACAGCATTAATTTCATACCGTATGTAAGACTGGTCGATATCACTTGTTCGTCAATAACCTTATACCATTAAGTCTCACTGTATATATTGATAACGTTAAAATTTTTGAATGGCTTCTAAAATCGAGATTTGACTATCAATACAGCTGTACACATAAATAATTTGTAAAATAATTACAGTTACTTATAGTTATCACGGAATTAATAGTATATTAGAACAAATAACAGTTTTTAGAAAAAATAAAAAAACACGCTTTTATAAATAAACAAAACTAAAAAGTAAAAAATAAATAAGAGTTTAAAAAACTAAAAAACCACGCTTTTATAGATAATCCAACTAAAAAATAGAAAATAAATTTTAATAAATTTAATTTTAAAATAGTGTAATATAAAAAATGTATTTTATTTAAAAAAAAGCGTGGGGTGCTTTTTAAGATATTATCAAAATGATAATCATTCTACTCATATCTGTCAGTAAAATAATTATAACTATTGACACCATGCACCCCACGGTTTTTTTAAATAAAATACATTTTTAATTTACACTATTTTTAAATTAAATTTATTAAAATTTATTTTCTATTTTTTAGTTGGATAATCTATAAAAGCGTGGCTTTTTAGTTTTTTAAACTCGTATGTATTTAAATGTTTTTTTTTATCAAGCTGTTTGTTCCCGCCACAATAATACATGCATATTTAGAGTTTTTGGCAAAGTATTTATTTTTGATAAGTTTAGAAAATGATCATATGCGGGGAATTTGGTACGCATGCAATTTGTATGCAAATTAATTTTTCACAAATGATTTTCAGTAGTGAGCTTAGGTATGATTAAAGCCCATTGCCCTTGTACAGCGATTATAATGATTTGGCTTAACGAAATTTTTGGGAGAATAATGAAATGCTTTATAATTTTATGCCTTTTTTATTTACAGCTTCCATCGACTACTCGCGACTTAAAAATTTTGAACATTTTTTTACCTTGCTAATTGTTTATATTGTGTTTTGCTAACACACTAAGAATCTAGTCAGGGGTGGTAATGCGCCCATAGAAGCACCCCCGATAGTGTGTGGGTGCGTGCCTCACGACCCAGTGTAGCGGGTTGCGAGCCACAATATACACAAGCACGTTTAACAAGAGTAAGAACACTGACTTAAAAATTGCGAATTAATAATACAAGTTCATCAACTTACTTCATAAATAAGTTTGTATTTCAGAGAGATCAAAATCGAAAACCAAATAATGATACATCTCAAGTGTACACGTCTTTTGTCCAACAATCTTAGTCATAAAAGTACATTTTCTTCGTTTGTCCTAACCTCTTTAGGACAAACGGCTTTAGGACTCCTGTCATTCCGATCGCACGCCGAGATAACCAGCATTAACACAAAGTGCCGCAATAAGTGTTTCTGTGCGTGAATTCGTAGAAAATTCACAAACTAATTTTGCAGACCATAAAAAATCAATATCATAATAAAATTAAAATATAAATTAAAAAAGCCATGGAAATTCATTTGCAAAAAATATCTTATAGTTTTTAATAAATCTCTATGGTCATGGCGACATTTCACTCGAGGTTTATTTTTTATCGCAGCAGCGCCCATCATTAAACTCTGAGACTGTAAACCACGCGAATGTCACAGTAGTATATAAATGTCGGTCCAAGCGCAGGTTCCAGTGAGTCGATGATGAATGGGGTCAATGACCCACCGACAAATGATGTCACAACGGCCATCTTTGATGACCTTGACAGTAGTATATAAAAGTATGTCCGGGGACTGGGTTGAGGGCTAGAAGCAGAGAGCCGACAGCCATATTGGATTGTGACATCACGGCGACCATCTTGGATGACCTTAACCTTGACATTCTTGGATTCTATAACTTTCCGTCATATTGGATTACATCATAGACCCCATTTTATTTTCTAGAACATTCCACCATTTTGTTTCCCATCATTTTGAAATCTAGTTCTCCACTCACATATGCGGCAGTTTTCTTCCACCATATTGAATACTGACTTCACATCCATACTCTTGGATTATATCACATCTACTTTTTAGATTCAGAAGTCACATCCGCCATCATGTTTTCGTCTGGTGGAGGTCGCTATATTGGATGTCGTCACAGCCACCATAATTTTTTTTGTTCTGATAAATGTCGCCATCTTGGATGATGTAATGTGCATAATTTTTTTGGTTCTGCAGCTTGTTTCTCGAGTTCGCCAGAATCGCTATGTCTCGGGAACATAAGGTCGATGTTCAATTACATACCAGTGGCTTAATGGTCCTCATCAAAATATTAAATTAAATTTATACACAAAATACATTGGAAGCGAGGTGACTCGACCCGTAAAAGCTTGGACATCTAAGTCGGAAAACATACAATTTTGACCACACAGCTATTGAAACATCTACCAGACTGAGAATTAAATAAGGTACGTACATAAAAATAACACACAAATTCAGCATTTTATCTTGGAAATTCGTACTAGTAAACCCATAAATTCGGGTATAATTCCAAAAAAACATTTAAAAAAATATAGCTTCAATTAGAAAATAATAGAGGTTGATAACCATGTAATTTTGAGTTACTGTGTCGTAAATAAAATGGGAATATAGTTTACAACAAAAAATAATAATCATACTTACTAAATAAATATGTTGTTAAATATCGATACTAATATTATAAAGCCGAAGAGTTTGTTTGCTTGTTTGTTTGTTTGAACGGGCTAATCTCAGGAACCACTGGTCCGATTTGAAACATTCTTTCAGTGTTGGATAGTACATTTATCGAGGAAGTCTATAGGCTATATTATATTATCAATAACATTAGGTATCCTTACTAAAAGTCCAATTTAGAATCAGATGCGTTGGAGGGGGTTAGATACAACATGCAGTACACGTACGAAGTGTGTGTTGACAATGCCGCAGGCGCATAGAAGTTTATTTGCTATTGCCTATTAACATTGTTGCCACGCACTAGATGCCTTATCATTCTTAATTTTTCCATACAAGTAAAAAACACCCGTGTGATATTAACAACGAAGCAATCAGTACCCTCATAAGAGTTCAATTAGTGTTTAAATACTTTTTTATCACTTTAAATCGCAAACCTAAACTATTGTTTTTTTTCCTCTCTCTGTGTTTAATTTGTTTTTATTGCCCTTTTTTTCAAGTATATATATTTTACAGACTTGAAACTTCACAGTAATGTTCCTTATGTTACGCAGGAAGACATTTTCCGAAAACTAGATTCAATGGGTGGTTAAAACCAGGCAACAGTGGGTACTTTGTCTGCATGAGAACAGGATTTTGCATTGTTCATGCCTTCTGCGTCTCCATGGCAACGGGCATCGCGCGGCAGTGGCGTACCCACAAGGAGGGGCATGTATAATGAGCGGCGCAAGAGTGATCTGCCTGTAGACTGCCGTAGCGAAGTACGGGTACATCAGTTGTACGTTGCGTGCACGAGTCGGGAAACCATCGGTGCTATTCATTTTCTCTCCGGTACATTAAACAGAATTGTATTAATTTTCATTGAATTTTTTTTATTTGCCATTAATGTAAATGGGAGATGGGGCTTAATTTTTTTTCCATTAGTATAGCCGTGCGAAGCCGGGTCGGGCAGCTAGTAAGGAATACAATGGTACCTTCTTGGCAATGTTGATACCACGTGTGCTGGTCTTTTTAGAAGTAAGTTGAGGTTAGGTTAGCTCTCTACTGAAACGCTACAGCAAGTTTCCATTCTGAAACATTCATTACGAGCTGCTGTGAGGGGCGGACACAGGGTTGTCTCGGGACGCCAGGACTTGGAAGTGGTCAGTGCGCAGGGAAGGGACGCCGTGCACTATGGATCCCCCTGCTCCCCGCCACGCCGCGGGTAACGGACCAGCCTGCCCCGTGGCAACACCTGCCTGGTGTGGCGTGTGCTTGCTAGAGTCGGGCGGGTAATGACTCATTAAGGGAGAGTCTCGACCCAGCGAGCCGCGGTGATGGCGCCTCGCAGCCGGCGGCGCTAATCACATTGCTGCCACCAATAGGTGCACCGCAGGGCCTTAACGAGCTCGGCGTGGCGGCGGGGGTAAGAGCGACCTATGTGCCGCAGCACCTCGTCCCTGTGTGCCGGCTGCTGGTCACCTTCAGGCCCCTGAGTGCTGCCACTCGGTGGCCTGTGTGAACGAGTGCTGCCACTCGGTGGCCCGTGTGAACGAGCGCTGCCACTCGGTGGCCTGTGTGAACGAGTGCTGCCACTCGGTGGCCTGTGTGAACGAGCGCTGCCACTCGGTGGCCCGTGTGAACGAGTGCTGCCACTCGGTGGCCCGTGTGAACGAGCGCTGCCACTCGGTGGCCCGTGTGAACGAGTGCTGCCACTCGGTGGCCCGTGTGAACGAGTGCTGCCACTCGGTGGCCTGTGTGAACGAGTGCTGCCACTCGGTGGCCTGTGTGAACGAGCGCTGCCACTCGGTGGCCTGTGTGAACGAGTGCTGCCACTCGGTGGCCTGTGTGAACGAGCGCTGCCACTCGGTGGCCTGTGTGAACGAGCGCTGCCACTCGGTGGCCTGTGTGAACGAGCGCTGCCACTCGGTGGCCTGTGTGAACGAGTGCTGCCACTCGGTGGCCTGTGTGAACGAGCGCTGCCACTCGGTGGCCTGTGTGAACGAGTGCTGCCACTCGGTGGCCTGTGTGAACGAGCGCTGCCACTCGGTGGCCTGTGTGAACGAGTGCTGCCACTCGGTGGCCTGTGTGAACGAGCGCTGCCACTCGGTGGCCTGTGTGAACGAGTGCTGCCACTCGGTGGCCCGTGTGAACGAGTGCTGCCACTCGGTGGCCTGTGTGAACGAGCGCTGCCACTCGGTGGCCCGTGTGAACGAGTGCTGCCACTCGGTGGCCTGTGTGAACGAGTGCTGCCACTCGGTGGCCTGTGTGAACGAGCGCTGCCACTCGGTGGCCCGTGTGAACGAGTGCTGCCACTCGGTGGCCCGTGTGAACGAGCGCTGCCACTCGGTGGCCTGTGTGAACGAGTGCTGCCACTCGGTGGCCCGTGTGAACGAGCGCTGCCACTCGGTGGCCCGTGTGAACGAGTGCTGCCACTCGGTGGCCCGTGTGAACGAGCGCTGCCACTCGGTGGCCCGTGTGAACGAGCGCTGCCACTCGGTGGCCCGTGTGAACGAGTGCTGCCACTCGGTGGCCCGTGTGAACGAGCGCTGCCACTCGGTGGCCCGTGTGAACGAGTGCTGCCACTCGGTGGCCCGTGTGAACGAGCGCTGCCACTCGGTGGCCCGTGTGAACGAGCCAGCTGCAGAGAAGCGCCACGGAGGAAGCAGTTCGGTCTCAAAGCAAGGAAGATACTATTACTAACGCTCTTAAATGTTTTGTCTTTTGTTTCAAAAATTTAAAACTGCATAGCTAGCAAAGTACAAATGTAGAAAATCATAACCTCAGTTCCAATGAAAATATACACGCGTGCACACGTCTGCACAGGCGCATATGTCAGTCATGCTTACTTCATTGCCACTACGATAATTCAACATTGTCAAAAATTATTTCAAAGAATAATATTTGGCAATTATACAAACCCAATACGCCACTCCGTTAATACAGCATTCCATAAATTCTGAAATAAGAATGTTTGAAAATTACTTTATTTTTTTTATTTAAGAAAGTTTTATGTTTTATTCATATTTACAACTTAAATAATGATGTTTGCACTTCTCAACCCCACAGCTGTTTAGTGGCCACATTCAGCCTACTCGGTGGCGCCCCGAGTTGTCATGGCTCCGACAAGGAGGTTGTTCTTGCTGTCGTACGCTCACGTGCTTGTGTGTGCACGCACGGTTGCCTAGCGGACAGTTACACCCTCATGAAGATATAATATAGTGGGGAAAATGTTTCACATAAAGAAGGAAATACGCGAGCAATATGCTACACAGGATATGACGTACTCGCCACAGACCGCCCGCCGCCTTGCGGAGCGCTGAAACCGTCATAAGGCGAGTTGCACTGCACAACTTCGTCAAATGCAGGGATTGCGTAGACCGACGACACTCTCGATCTCTGAATGTCGCGGAACTGGACGAAGGTAAAACTGCAGAGAAAAAACGTGGTTCACGATCACCTCTAACGTGTTTTTATATTTTCTTTGTTAGAATTGGTTTCAAACTCAGTAATTTTTCTTTAAAAAATGTATTTTTTTAAAAGCATATAGGAAACCGTTGCGATAATGCCTCTATATCATGATATACGTGCAAACACCTGGTGTTCTTGAAAATGACGTTCTAACTACTTACAAAAAAATTTAATCTGCCCCGAGGGGCATTTTTAACCATGGTTACATATACACCCTACTGAGCAGTTGTGTTGTAACTAGCCTGAGCAGATGTGTTGTCACAAGCCTGAGCAGATGTGTTGTCACAAGCCTGAGCTGTTGTGTTGTAACTAGCCTGATCAGTTGTGTTGTTAGTAGCCTGAGCAGTTGTGTTGCAACTAGCCTGAGCAGTTGTGTTGTAACTATCGTCCCGGGCTGACAAACCACATGGGTTTACCTCCAGACAATCCTGTGGTTGGAGAAGTTTTTTCCGATTATTTTTTCCTTTCTCAACGCTTTGGTTGGCCATGTAGTGTGATAGTGTATTTTTATTTTTTGTCGTTGTCTCTCTGAATTTTCGTTTTCGAGCCTACACGTCGTACCCACACGGACTCGTCCCCAACTTAGCCGTTAGAAAAAAACCAGTAAGAATTTTCTCAAATTATTATTATTTTGCTTTTGACACCATTGCGTTAATTAAACTTTTCGTACCTTATAATGTTGGCTCTCGATTAATTACTTTCTGCGGACTGAACTTGCCACAAAGCTCCCCCAGCCCTGCGACACTGGACAAGCCGTCGTCTCATGCCTGCGGCCGCCATTAGAGCGGATAAGGAACAGAACTTCTATCATTCCAATTTCATTTTGAATAATCTCCAGTACATTTATACATTTAACCTTTAGAGTTTTCTAAAATAAAAATTATATTGTATAATATTATTACCTGTTAACATCCAAAGATTATGAAAAGAACTTAAAATTACTTCAACAATATAGATAATTATGTGAAAGTGTTAATTCCATTTAACAAAACTGTTCGTAGGGAATTTTGTATACTTTTGGAAAAAATACTATATTTGTGATAGCATATGACTCGAAAGAGAGCAGATGGGGATCGCTGACCTGAGCGCGGCCTTGTCGCAGGCGTCGGGCGAGTCGACGGGCGGCAGCTGGTCGGTGCTCAGGTCCACTGCGTCCAGGGAGTCGTCCGTGTGCGAGCAGCCGGGCAGCTTCTTGGTGCTGCTGCGCCTCACGATGGTCAGCGAGCCTTGCTCTGCACACAGCCATGCACTCTCTAACACTTCCGATACAGTTCAAATAATGGGCCACGTCGCTCTACATACACACAGTCTTTGGAAGCTCAGGTTTGTGGATCAGCGCACATCAGTCGCTTCCCTGTCTCTCATAAACACTCTTAGTGAAGAACAAGTAGGGTGCATGTTTGTATTTCTATATGTATGTATAGTAATATATTGCGAAGTATGGACAGCATGTGTTAGGAGGGGTGGAGGGTCGAGGTATGACGAGAAGGGTATCAAATTAATAGGACTGACGAAAGAGTTGGAATGGAGGCAGCCATCTTGTTAATCGTCAGGGTGAGAGAGACCAAGGCTTCGGTTATATTTTACTCAAAAAAGTCGATTGTAAACAGTTGGGTCCGAGCGAACCACTGATTGTGGACTGTTGGACCCGAACCAGATAGCACATCGGACCAGGTGCATGCTTAGGGCATGCATGTCAGTAGGTACAAGAAAATGAATAAAGCGACCTTATTAACAGTGTCTTTCGTCCCGCCATATTGGGTACTCCATAGCCGGGTAGACTTCACTGACGAGACACACTTTAATGACTACCATGTTATGTCACACACAAGCACACATATATATATGAACAATACTGAAAAAATTAATAGATAGGTACAACATTCTAGAAATTATGTCGTCAAAACATCGGACAACCGCACAGTATACAACAGCAGACAGAGAGGAGCTCAATAAATTCTACGATGTCAGAGGCCGGTAGGTCATTGACACCATTCACACACACTTGATTGTACTTGCATGTATCAATATCCAGGGTTTTAACTGACTCATAACTTTTGAAAACTATGTCATCTAAGAACCAGAACAAAGTATGTTATGAATTTATTGCAAGTGACTATTCCACTCTGCTGCGGATTCTGATTGGAGCCAGGTGCTTTCCGTAAACCAACAATAATAAACAAGGTTACCAGTACTTAACGGTCACTGCATCTAGGGGTCCAAAATAAATTAAACGTTATGCTCTTTGTTTTTGATGTTATTTTTTTTTTGTTATTTATTATAGAAAATCTAATAGTGTAAATGTGATTACTTAAAAATAAAAAATTAATGTATCACACAATACATTTTCTGTTTATTTTACAAAACTTATGCTACTATTTTTGTCCTATTTGATAAAAACAAGTTATTAATTAAAATAAATTGATTGAAAAGTTTCTTTTGGTTCAATGCAACGAATCCAATCACTACCAAAAATTTTTCGGTGTAAAAATTGTCTATAAGGTTCATAATCAGAAAGTTTAACATAAAACTCATTAAACATGATTACACACTTCCAGTAACAACGCTAGCGACTAAAATGTTTGTTAGTGACGTTAGCACTTCTAGAAGCAAGCAATGAATCAGCAGACGGAAATTAAAGATGACAAATGAACTTAAACTAGCCACTGCCATGAGGCAGCATCTGGGCTGGAAGATCAGCAGGCGACGGGTCTTCAGTTGAGGCCTGTCCTCTGAGTAACCAAATTATTAAGTATAACTATGCTTCAGATGTCGCAAAACTGTACAAATCAGAAATTTAAATTAAATAAATTCTCCGATGTTCCATCAAGTGGGGAAGAATTGGGTAAATGAAGAAACACTAAATAATTACGAGTTCTGTATAAGGCTGAACTCCAAATCTACGGCACAGCTTACAGCTTCGTTATCCGACACAGAATGAATGTAGAAGTAAGTGCTCCCTATAAAGAAAGAATGAGCGCGCGGCCGTGCTAGGGGTTGCCGGAGGAAGACAGGGCGAGATAGCGAAGAGAAATCCTGCGGCCGTATCGACATGCCGTGACGTCACAGCCGGGGCGACCTTTCACCTTCCACTCGCGCAAACAGGCCGCCCGCTCCTTCTTCCTCGGCTAATAACGGTTTAATGCAGGCGGCGATAAAGCGCTTGCTCGCCGACTATTAGCCGCGCGTGTAAACAAGGTGTATCAGACGTGCCGGCTCGTCCTAGCGACTATAGTGCACCTGTACAACCCTTACTTGCCGAGGCTGGGAGATGGCAATATTCATACTAACTGAAGTACCATGCGTTGCCCGCCTAAACACATCACTAACGAGTTTCAACATTCACTTGAAAAACGGGAAATTTTGATTTTAAAGTCCCACTGATTACACAATCTCGTCAGTGTGTATATGACCTACCTCCTATTATTTTCTGTAAAAAAACTTAATTTACCCCTTTCTCACTCCCTTAGGGATAGAATTACATAAATATTATGTATTATATGACACTTCCGGCCCATAAACTATCTATATGAAAAAATCATGTCGATCCGTTGCTCTGATGCTGCGTTAAAGGACAAACAGAGGAACACACTTTCACATTAATTTGTAATATTAAGTAGGGATGTTGCAGTGTCTTACACAGCGACACAACCAATATGTATATACAGGCGTAGAATAATACTATAAACACTGTATGCTTGTATACACTAATGCAACCAATCACACAGTGCAATGGGAAAGAAGATGCGTTAACCAAAAAAGTTGGAATTATAAACTCTAAACAACTGTAACCCTATTTTGCAATGGTTCACACAGCAGAGGCAAAATGCTATTATCAGTGCATAATGGTACTATTAAAACAATGCTAGCAATGATTCACATAGTGTCTATTTTGTTTAAGCCTGGTCTAACAAAGGGAACCTGAGCCTCTGCTAAAAGCATTAAGAGGGGAGAGAGTACTAATTGATTTGAGTCTCGTTCCTGGTAGATGTTGACTGAGCCATTGCGAAATCAGGGTAAGAGGGAAAATAGTACTAATTGATTGGTCATGTGTTCAATAGAGGGAATTCTTGCCCTTTCAAGACAGGTTTGAAAGAGGGTAGCAATAGTATTCGCCTGCAGATCTGGTTACTAACAGAGAACACTATGCCACATCTTATCAGCGCGAGATAAGTACAGTATTATTTATTTGAGGGTTTGTGCCTAATAGAGGGAGACCAAGCTACTGCTCACCGAGATGAGAAGACTATTTTATGTTGAATGTTGGGTGCTTAATAGCGATAGTTATGCCAAAGCTAATAAAATAACGTTATAGGTGGGAGTATTATTTGGCTGCCTACTTCTTGTCTTCTAGCGGGAAACCTTGCTACCGCACATCAGGAAGAGAGGAAAATATGTTTTATTCAGAGGTATATAATGCACTGCTTGACAGGTTAGAGAAGGGGTTGCAGTACCATTGAAAGACAAACCGGTACCAAATACTGGGGGGAGAGTGTGTGCACTGTTCATCAGGATAAAAGAAAACAGTTTCTTTTTGTTTAGGTTCTTGTGCCTGTCAGGGGCAAATCATTCCACTGCTTATCATTATGAGAGGGAGATCGAACTATCAGGTTGAGTGTTGTGTGCCTAATAGTGGAAGGTTTATTCCACTGCTAGACAAGCATGATAGAAATGGCAATACTATTTGGCAGCAAGCCTGTGTCCTTATAGAATACCCTGCCACTGCTTATCAGGATAAGGGGAGACAGTGCCTCATAGAGGAAGACCATGGTACTGCTCATCAGGGTAATCAGGAAGATACTTTGGTTGGGTGTTGTGTGACTAAAAACTAAATTTCATGCTATTGTTTGACACATTTGAGAGATGTGACAGTACTATTAAGCTGCAAGCCTGGTTCCAAATACAGTGAGACTGTGCCACTGCTTATGAGGTGTTGTGTTAGGGCTGTGTGCATGATAAGAGTCTGTTCAAGATAATATATACAGTACTTTCCGGCAGCAAGCCTCGTACCTGATACAGCCAGACCGTGCCACTGCTTATCAGAGATGAGTCGAGTTACTAATAGAGAAAGTGCAGATCGTTGCTAGACAAGGTTAAAAGGGGTGTAAATACTATTTGAAAGCCAGGATGGTGTCTAATAGAAGTAGATAATGGCACTGCAAATCAGGTTACATAATAATTCTGTACTTTTATTGAAGGTTCTGCGCCACTGCTAGAATAGTTTAAGATGTGTGGCAGTACTATTCTGTAACAGGTCATGTGCTTGATAGAAGATCATGACACTGCTAGATAATTCTGTAGACATGGTAGTAATATGGCTCCTAATAGAGGGAGACTGTCACTGCTTATTGTTGTTGGATAGAAGACTACCAGTGCTTATCAGGGTGAGAGGCTCCGAGTTTTGTGTCCAATAGAGGGTGTATATCCCACAGTACACTAGGAAGAGAGTTGAGATTGTACTTTTTGTTGCATGCCAACTGCTTACTAGTTTGAAAGTCTATTTGACTACTAGTATTTCATTTGACTTCTAGTCTTGTGCCTTATAGAAGAGACCATGCAACTCCTAAACAGGTCGAAAATAGTAGAAGCAATATAAAGCTGCGAGCCTGGTGCTAATTAAAAAGACAGAATTTTCTGTTGATAGACAGGAAAAATGGGAGAGAATGCTAATTTCATTGAGTATGGTGCCTAATGTAGGAGACAGCAATGTTTGGCTAGATACAGATAGTGTCCGTCTCCCTCACGACGCCGCTGCGAGGAGGGTGGACTAACACTGCGGCGCACTGGCTCCCGCACTGCGCCAGAGACGCGAGTAGAGGGAGAGGGCGCTGGCCGTGTGGCGGATAACTTCTTCCAAGGAGTCATCGAGAAGCTTGTGTCACGATATGACAGATGTCTTGATAGTTTGGTCAATTATTTAGAAAAATAAGTAAGACCCTGCTGAACTTTTGGTGATCAAATTATTATGTTATGTAAACTTGTCGTTTTTTTTTATAGCCCATCTGAGGTTGGACTATATGTTTGAGGGGCGTGTTTCTAATGAAGAGGGTTGGCAGTGGAGGGAGCCAGTGTAACTGCAAGCCCGGGCGACCAGCCACGGCTCAGCAGAGCGAGGTGTCACGCCGTGGCTACTCACTAGAGATCACGTCGCGGCTACTCACTAGATATCACGTCGCGGCTACTCACTAGAGATCACGTCGCGGCTACTCACTAGAGATCGCGTCTCAGCTACTCACTAGAGATCACGTCGCGGCTACTCACTAGAGATCACGTCGCGGCTACTCACTAGATATCACGTCGCGGCTACTCACTAGAGATCACGTCGCGGCTACTCACTAGAGATCACGTCGCGGCTACTCACTAGAGATCACGTCGCGGCTACTCACTAGAGATCACGTCGCGGCTACTCACTAGAGATCGCGTCTCGGCTACTCACTAGAGATCACGTCGCGGCTACTCACTAGAGATCACGTCGCGGCTACTCACTAGAGATCACGTCGCGGCTACTCACTAGAGATCACGTCGCGGCTACTCACTAGAGATCACGTCGCGGCTACTCACTAGGAATCACGTCGCGGCTACTCACTAGGGATCACGTCGCGGCTACTCACTAGGGATCACGTCGTGGCTACTCACTAGGGATCACGTCGTGGCTACTCACAAGAGATCACGTCGTGGATACTCACTAGAGATCACGCCGCGGATACTGACTAGAGATCACGCCACGGATACTGACTAGAGATCACGTCGCGGCTACTCACTAGAGATCACGTCGTGGCTACTCACTAGAGATCACGTCGCGGCTACTCACTAGAGATCACGTCTCGGCTACTCACTAGAGATCACGTCGCGGCTACTCACTAGAGATCACGTCGTGGCTACTCACTAGAGATCACGTCGTGGCTACTCACTAGAGATCACGTCGCGGCTACTCACTAGAGATCACGTCGCGGCTACTCACTAGAGATCACGTCGCGGCTACTCACTAGAGATCACGTCGCGGCTACTCACTAGAGATCACGTCGCGGCTACTCACTAGAGATCACGTCGCGGCTACTCACTAGAGATCACGTCGTGGCTACTCACTAGAGATCACGTCACGGCTACTCACTAGAGATCACGTCGCGGCTACTCACTAGAGATCACGTCGCGGCTACTCACTAGGGATCACGTCGCGGCTACTCACTAGGGATCACGTCGCGGCTACTCACTAGGGATCACGTCGCGGCTACTCACTAGGGATCACGTCGCGGCTACTCACTAGAGATCACGTCGTGGCTACTCACTAGAGATCACGCCGCGGATACTGACTAGAGATCACGCCGCGGATACTGACTAGAGATCACGTCGCGGCTACTCACTAGAGATCACGTCGCGGCTACTCACTAGAGATCGCGTCTCGGCTACTCACTAGAGATCGCGTCGCGGCTACTCACTAGAGATCACGTCGCGGCTACTCACTAGAGATCACGTCGCGGCTACTCACTAGAGATCACGTCGTGGCTACTCACTAGAGATCACGCCGCGGATACTGACTAGAGATCACGCCGCGGATACTGACTAGAGATCACGTCGCGGCTACTCACTAGAGATCACGTCGCGGCTACTCACTAGAGATCACGTCGTGGCTACTCACTAGAGATCACGTCGTGGCTACTCACTAGAGATCACGTCGCGGCTACTCACTAGGGATCACATCGCGGCTACTCACTAGGGATCACGTCGCGGCTACTCACTAGGGATCAAGTCGCGGCTACTCACTAGAGATCACGTCGAGGCTGATCACGTCGCGGCTACTCACTAGAGATCACGTCGCGGCTACTCACTAGACATCACGTCGCGGCTACTCACTAGACATCACGTCGCAGCTACTCACTAGACATCACGTCGCGGCTACTCACTAGACATCACGTCGCGGATACTCACTAGGGATCACGTCGCGGCTACTCACTAGGGATCACGTCGCGGCTACTCACTAGGGATCACGCCGCGGCTACTCACTAGAGATCACGCCGCGGATACTCACTAGAGATCACGTCGTGGCTACTCACTAGGGATCACGTCGTGGCTACTCCTTGAGATCAGGTCGCGGCTACTCACAAGAGATCACGTCGTGGCTACTCACTAGAGATCACGCCGTGGCTACTCACTAGAGATCACGCCGTGGCTAATCACTAGAGATCACGTCGTGGCTACTCACTAGGGATCACGTCGTGGCTACTCACTAGAGATCACGTCGCGGCTACTCACTAGACATCACGTCGCGGCTACTCACTAGACATCACGTCGCGGCTACTCACTAGACATCACGTCGCGGCTACTCACTAGACATCACGTCGCGGCTACTCACTAGAGATCACGCCGCGGATACTCACTAGAGATCACGTCGCGGCTACTCACTAGGGATCACGTCGCGGCTACTCCTTGAGATCACGTCGCGGCTACTCACAAGAGATCACGTCGCGGCTACTCACTAGAGATCACGCCGCGGCTACTCACTAGAGATAACGCCGTGGCTAATCACTAGAGATCACGTCGCGGCTACTCACTAGAGATCACGTCGCGGCTACTCACTAGAGATCACGTCGCGGCTACTCACTAGAGATCACGTCGCGGCTACTCACTAGAGATCACGTCGTGGCTACTCACTAGAGATCACGTCGTGGCTACTCACTAGAGATCACGTCGTGGCTACTCACTAGAGATCACGTCGTGGCTACTCACTAGAGATCACGTCGTGGCTACTCACTAGAGATCACGTCGTGGCTACTCACTAGAGATCACGTCGTGGCTACTCACTAGAGATCACGTCGTGGCTACTCACTAGAGATCACGTCGTGGCTACTCACTAGAGATCAAGTCGTGGCTACTCACTAGAGATCAAGTCGTGGCTACTCACTAGAGAGCACGCCGTGGCTACTCACTAGAGATCACGTCGTGGCTACTCACTAGAGATCACGTCGTGGCTACTCACTAGAGATCACGTCGTGGCTACTCACTAGAGATCACGTCGTGGCTACGCACTAGAGATCACGTCGTGGCTACTCAATAGAGATCACGTCGTGGCTACTCACTAGAGATCAACGTCGTGGCTACTCACTAGAAATCAACGTCGTGGCTACTCACTAGAGATCACGTCGTGGCTACTCACTAGAGATCACGTCGTGGCTACTCACTAGAGATCACGTCGTGGCTACTCACTAGAGATCACGTCGTGGCTACTCACTAGAGATCACGTCGTGGCTACTCACTAGATATCACGTCGTGGCTACTCACTAGAGATCACGTCGTGGCTACTCACTAGAGATCAACGTCGTGGCTACTCACTAGAGATCACGTCGTGGCTACTCACTAGAGATCACGTCGTGGCTACTCACTAGAGATCACGTCGTGGCTACTCACTAGAGATCACGTCACGGCTTCTCACTAGAGATCACGTCGCGGCTAATCACTAGAGATCACGTCGCGGCTACTCACTAGAGATCACGTCGCGGCTACTCACTAGAGATCACGTCGTGGCTACTCACTAGAGATCACGTCGTGGCTACTCACTAGAGATCACGTCGTGGCTACTCACTAGAGATCACGTCGTGGCTACTCACTAGAGATCAACGTCGTGGCTACTCACTAGAAATCAACGTCGTGGCTACTCACTAGAGATCACGTCGTGGCTACTCACTAGAGATCACGTCGTGGCTACTCACTAGAGATCACGTCGTGGCTACTCACTAGAGATCACGTCGTGGCTACTCACTAGAGATCACGTCACGGCTTCTCACTAGAGATCACGTCGTGGCTACTCACTAGAGATCACGTCGTGGCTAATCACTAGAGATCACGTCGTGGCTAATCACTAGAGATCACGTCGCGGCTACTCACTAGAGATCACGTCGTGGTTATTCACTAGAGATCACGTCGTGGCTACTCACTAGAGATCACGTCGTGGCTACTCACTAGAGATCACGTCGTGGCTACTCACTAGAGATCACGTCGTGGCTACTCACTAGAGATCACGTCGTGGCTACTCACTAGAGATCACGTGGCTACTCACTAGGGATCACGTGGCTACTTACTAGAGATCACGTCGTGGCTACTCACTAGAGATCACGTCGCGGCTACTCACTAGAGATCACGTGGCTACTCACTAGGGATCACGTGACTACTCACTAGAGAGCTGGCCGTTGCGCCCGGCTGCGGCGGCGGACAGGTTCTCGCCTGGCTTCGCCGCCTCGCCGTCTGGAGGACTCGCCACTGCAACAAGGACAAGGACAAGGCGTCTCAGGCACTGCTTTCATGTAGGTTTCATTTGAGAGCTAGCAATATAAACATATTCATAGTAGCAGATGAGGTTCAATTGGACGTTAATTATGGTAAAACTTTCTACATGGTATGTCTACATTGCAAGTACAATTATATTCCTATATTCTACTTGTTAGAATACATTATATTGATTTTCCTAAGTAATACTTGAAAGTTCTAAGTAGGTACAGCATAAGCTTTCAAACTCGTTTATGTGGTACGCCCGATAATTATCGTATGCTCTACCAGAATTGTGTGTGAGAAGTACGCCCTGCATTAGGGAATCCCCTACCACACCCAAGTTTCGTCTTCTGCGATTGTGTGATGTTATGGTTAATTCTACTACAGTTTGGGAAGATCAGTTGGTAAGTTTAGAACACTAAAAGGTTTCGCCGCTAGATAACAGTGGGGTACGACCAGAGTGACATATTCAGTTGTTTTAATGCAAGTCAGTAGGTCGTTTGCAAATAATAAATTTTAATATAAATTATATGTTAAAACTTTTATTTCTGATATATGACTAGAGTTTTACGTCCGTGTGATAATCTCAGTGAAATATAAAGTACAGAAAGTACGATATTAACTTCAGAATATTAATGGCTCCCTCGTACGAATATATATATATATATATATATATATAAGAGTGTGCGAGTGTGTGTGTGTGTGTGTGTGCGTCTGTGTATGTGTATATGCAACAGAAATATCCATATGGTAAAAAAGACAAGAAATAAATAAAAATTGCGAATGTGGTATAACATGTTGAGGTTCATGAAAAATAATAATACACTCTAGCCTTAAATACCTCCACCACCACTACTTAAAAATATATAAATTTTTGTTGTTAATAATATGAAAATAAAATTGCTTCAAAAACCTCATATCTGTGTAAAAATGTATTTTTTGTATTAAAACATGTATTAATTTTGCCTTCATTTAGCACCTATCTACATAGCTAAAACAATGCAAAACTTAGAAAGGGATTTTTTAGTTCCTTACATATTTAATCATTCTGTAAGCAAAAATTGCATTTCCAATAATTTATCGGAAATCTACTGATTTATGACTGGTTCAGTTAGCTACATTTAAAATACAGTAAAAACATAATATTGTATGTTTTATAATGTTCAGTTACATTAATTATTTAATCACCACAAATTAAATACATTTTATTAATGTAGCTAACCTAACCCTTTTATCATTCTTGTTGATAAAAATCTGCAGTATATTCAAATATCTAAATTCGGAAAAAAATTTTAATAGATAGAATCATCAATATTAATAAATACAAAAAACCATCAAATAACTCACAATTTCAAAAACCATAACCACTAAGAAAAAGAAAAATAATGTTCTGAACATTCAACGTAGTGGAAACACAAACATTCTAATGGAAAATAGTAGTCTCTCAAGTAACGAAATTTAAAAAAAAAAAAAAATGCCTTTTCATATGTTTGTACGTTTTCAGATGCAACCCTCTCGTAAATAATTACTCTTGGTTTTAATCAAGTTATAGTGTTTGTTTTTATTCATGAATTAATAATTGAAACTTCAGTAATGTATGTATTTCTGTCTCTTTATATAGCAAAAATTGGCAATATTAGTTTTAAAACGTTTTAGGATGTGATTTATTTTTAAGAGAAGCGTGATCTTACTTGAACCCACTGGCTCTGATTAGGAATGAGTTAAGAAATACACCCTTCCATCATACTTGGCTTAGTGCGAGCCATACATAAGAAAACCGGAGAAGCATGTTAGGTTTGCATCAACAATATCATAGCTGCATTTACAATCAAGTAAATACAGGATGCCAAACTAACTCACATCTCACTTAAAACAATATACAGTTGCTACTGGCAGTTGAATGAAGAATTGTGGTCACACAGTACAATTACTTGATTTAATGCAATATAGAATACCTTCTTCATGCAAGCATATTCCAAACAGAAAATCCTACATGTTCCTATTAATCATAATTTGGCCTTTCAGGTGATATTTTGTAAAGCAAAGTAAACTGAAATTCTTGCATTTAACTCAAGACACTACGAAACATCATTATTTACTCTTGTTTTACGTAATAAGTTTAACACAACATCTGGATTTAAATTCGGCTTCTCGTGCAATTACAGGTTTAGTGTGTGCCATTGTAATGTTGGTGGTACTTGCTCAACTTATTTATTTATAATTATATTTCTTTTTTTTTTGGGCGAACTGGTTTCCACACGTTTTCAGTATTCTATATTGGTATTTGTTAATGGTAATGTGTTATTTAAATATTTAAAAGTTAATTCTGAACGAAGTTGTAATAATTATAATTATGTGTAATTTAAATGTTTGAACACATCAAGTTTTTTGTGTCAATTTTTTTTTTTTTTTTAGAATCTATTATGAATAATGTGTTCACAATTTAATTATTATAGTAAATATGTGAAGGTATATTTAAGGAATTATAAGTCAATCTTTTTTTGCAATAGAATTAATGCTCCAGTAATTATCGATCTTTTGTTTTTCAAAAAAGTACTCACTACGAGTGCCATGTTCAATGTCCTTCTTCGTCTTGCACTTGCCGACCCCAAACGGTCTTTTCCAGCACCTTGACGCCATGTTTTCGTAACGCCAAATTCTTTCTTGTGAGATTTTGAGATTTTAAGATGCATTAAGCATCTTCAACCGCACTAAGTGGTAAGTTTTGTTGTATTATTTCTTAAGAACGTAGGGAAATGTTTGTAGCACCGGGCGTGTTAATATTCTTTGTTATTTTTATGTTAATTAGCAGTTCCACGATACCGGCCATGCGGTTAACTTGAGCCAACTTGTGCTGTGGTGTTGGGGCCTGTCCTCGGCAGCCCGGAAGCAAAATGAAGTGACCGCACCTAAATCAGGAAAGCCGACGGCTATTTTATTATTTTTGGCATGATTTACTAACCTTTTTTCTTCTTCAACACTACCTATGTGAAAAATTTCGTGGACTTAACCTCATCGGACTTCTCGTCAAATATGCTTTCTCTTCTATTTTAAAGAAATTTATTTGGACCAACGGAACAACTTCCATCTAATATATAATTTTGAAACAACGAAACAATGTAACATGGACTGAAGATATTTTGATAAACTAAAAAGTTATTTATAATATTGATCATGTAATTAATATTTTGTTTTAAAAGATTGTGTGAAATTTTTTTTTTTGTAAATATAAAATATAACTATTTAAACCAGTATTATGTGAACAAAAGAATTAAAATGCAGTTGAGATTATCGAGTCATGGTGTAACTTAAAATAATTTATTTAAATAAATTATTTATCTGAAAATTTCCTTTTTTTAAATCATTGAGTAATACTCTCATAGTGTATTGTAAGTGTGCATGACCAGTCAGCCCTGTTTATACTCAAACTAACCTCTCCGCACATCAAAACACTTCATGAGCCTTGGTGCACGAGCTTTCAGCATCAGCCTGCCTCTGTTCATAACCTAAAAATTTGTGAAGGGAGGTAAGGTGTGGTGCAAGTGGATTTTTGTGGATGTAGATTCTAATAAAGCATACACAATTTCATCTATTTATGCTGATCATGATTTAGTCCTGTTCTTCCAGTCACTAATCGGTGACGGGCCAGTAGTCGGCGGTGTCCTTACAAATCTCGCTATAAATGTGATTGCTAAACTAGAAGCAGATGGTCTGTTCGTAGACTGTATAGTTTCTGATCGAGTATCAACATGGTAAAAGTTTGGTATTGGCGAAACAGGCGATAAGAAAATGTTCAATTACTGATCGTTAACAAAACATCAAATTACAGCACTTTTTTTAATTTTTATTTGTTGCACAAAATTGATGCCACTTTAGTTGATTCAATTGAGGTTCTTTTAGCTATAAAATGGAGATGCTGCCAAGGAAAAAAATAAAACGAGTAAGTGACAGAGCCACAAAAGTTCATACAATAGCAAAGAGATTAATACTTGTATCAATGATGTAATATATTAAAATGTTATCAATATTGTTTCCCAATTACTATATATATATACAAAATAATATCTGGCCGACTTTGTGCCAGCTTTCTTCAAACGACCAAAATGTAGGGGCCCAGTAACCATTACTGTCAGTCAAATTATATTTAATACAGTGGCTTACCAGAGTTTTTAAATTTTGTCAGATTATTTTAGGCACTGGTTAATTTAAGTGTGCCATAGAGTTAACTAGGTTTGCAATGCATAAATGTGATTTACACATCATGGGTTATGACGCTAAATAAAATTTGCTATGAAGTGTGGAATGTCTTAGAGGTGTCTAACATAATCCCTTAAAATTCACCCGTTATAGGCTAAGTTTACAAAGGCCCATGTAATGCACAGCCAATAAATCAGCTACATTGTCGTGTAAAGTCCTAATCGTATAGTTAAATATTTAAAGTAGCAGCTTCTGAGAAATAGGTTACTAATAACTCAAGTGAAGGTTTATTAGGTAAGCTTCATCTATAATAAGTAAATTCTTTGTCAACAATTATATACTCGACAAATAAGTAGCTGGCATAACCTACGAAACCTTTATCTTTGTTATCATCCATTTATTTCCCAGAAAATGCTACTCTGCGTAATCACTATCCTAATAATCTAATTCAAGGAGAATAATACAAAAGTAAAATCATGGCAATAGGTTAGTTAAAATGTTTGATTATCCCTCTATAAACATTATGAAGTATTTACGAAGTCTCAGAAAAATTTATTTTTCAAAACAAGTTATAACTTTTTTTTGAAAAGCCTACTCCAATATAAGTATGCTCTTTTTTTTTACATAATCGTTGTGAATATAAAGACCTTATCTGAAAAATTTAGTACAGTATTTTAAAGCTCAATTATAAGTCCTACTTATTTTTTTATAAATAATTTATTATCCTGCTGACGCACATTTGTTACTACTGACTTTTCCCCCCCCTCCTTAAATATCTACTACCCAGCTTTACAACGTTTGTCGGAGCAAGTGGTCTACCTACAACATGTTACCCATATGCAAATAATTAAAGAAGCACAAATGCTGCAAGAGAAGGAGGGCTTCGCTAGACCTCAAGGGAAAGGGAAATCGTCTTGTTTGAATTACAATTGATTGAAATATTATTAGTTTTAACTCAGTAACATGACTTAAACAATCAAACGAAACTCTGGACACAATGCACGTCTCATTAGGGAATTATCATGGCCTTAAGCCACGAAGCGCAGCTCTACTGCAGCGGTGGCCGCGAGGCAACCCGCACTGCACGCAGGCAACCCGCACTGCACGCAGGCAACCCGCACTGCACGCAGGCAACCCGCACTGCACGCAGGCAACCCGCACTGCACGCAGGCAACCCGCACTGCACGCAGGCAACCCGCACTGCACGCAGGCAACCCGCACTGCACGCAGGCAACCCGCACTGCACGCAGGCAACCCGCACTGCACGCAGGCAACCCGCACTGCACGCAGGCAACCCGCACTGCGTGCAGGCAACCCGCACTGCACGCAGGCAACCCGCACTGCACGCAGGCAACCCGCACTGCACGCGGCATGGAACTGGTATTAATACCTTACATTAACCAGTTATAAAAATTACAGAAATAAAAACCTTCAATTAAAATATCCAAGCAGTATTATTTATTTCTACTTCGCACATTTTTTTAGCCAATCGCACACTTGAACTAAGTGTTCGAGATGTTTACTGCCGGTTGAATTCAACTATCCTGAGCCGATCAGGGATCAGGGAACAGTTCGTCAGGCTGTGGAGCGATGGTGCCGTCACGGAGGCCATCTAGGATGGAAACATGTGCTCGCAGAGAGCGTACTGCCTCCCAGTTACCCGCGGCCTGGCAGCATGTCTGCACACGCGGCGCCACAGACACCATCAGCAGCCTCACGTGGCCGACTGAGAAGCGAGTGTCACCCGTGGCCGCTCACAACGTGGCCTCAAACATTGATTTTCCGGCTGTGACCGGCGCGAAGCACAGCGAGAGCCGCCACGAGCTGCTATTTATAGCACACAGATCTCGACAAACCGCATAGCGTTCCGCTGCGCTCGCGATGACAGAGCGCTCTGCCGGTCTCCATGGTGACCGAGCACACGACCCTAAACCTGTGTTAACAACACTCATGTCCATTAAATATTCCTTTTCTAGCACTATCCACCAGTACAACCATCATACTGCTGAATCCAGAAATTAACCCTAATTGTGCCAAGGTCATATGCAGAGACCCGGAAATTTCGCGGATTCTTCTGGCCTCAGGATAGAATTCAAAGTTATAGGTGTGCTTGACCCATGTTTACTTTTTCATTGGTTGATGTCTTAGCGAGAACATTGTTATCCTTGTTATTTGGCACTACTTGATTCGCTTACTTCTCTCCTAGCTGAGCATCATTGGCTCACGGTCGTAGACGGGCGTGTCCAAACAACTGCGTGCCAATCATGAACACAGTGCGAGAGTGTGAAGTTTTTGATTCTAGCTTGCGACTAAATGAAACTTCCGGGTCTCTAGTCATATGCAATCAACAATGGAGTGGACGATGCGAAGTGCACAGGATGTGTGATGTCTCACTTCTCTTGCATCCAACATGCATCCATCTTACATCGTCACACAATCCCTTGAAAACTTATAGTGCGCCGCCAGCATCATTCTGATGTCTGCTCCCGATATCTTCTAGTACATTAACAGCGTGACTGGTAATGTTTGTTCCTGATAAAGTATTATGCAATGTTAGCAGAACTAGTTATAACTGCAACTGATAATAATATCGTACAATCAAAATATGTATTGATGCATAGGAAAACTTCTAAATCAGAAACTAGAAACAGTGATGTCTGCTTTGATATTTTTATGTTAAACATTAGAAGGACCAATAATGTCTGCTCCTCAAAAATTGCAATGCACCATTAGCAGAACTATTAAAATCTGTCTCATAACTTCTAGTTCGGCCTCAGCCAGAATAGAAGTGACAGCCCTGGAAAAATTCTAAATCACGGACATAAGAATAAATTATGTCTGCACCGATAATTTTTAATAGATCATCAGCAGTACAAGTAGTGTGATTCTGCTATGTTTTATTGTCCTGTCAGTGGGAAAAGTAATGTCTGCTCGAGGTAACTTCTAATGAACCTTCAGCAAGATTATTATTGTTAGCTCCTGATAACTTTATGAGAACTATCAGCAGTACTAGTAATGTCTTCATCATATTAATTGTTAGTGCTCCGATAGCACTATTAGCGATGTTGCCCTTGATAATGTCTAGGACATAGTCAACAGAATATGCGATGTCTGCTCGTAATAAATTCTTATGTACGAACTGCAGGACTATTAATGACGTCCCCTAATAACTTCTAGTGCTCCATCAGTAGGATTAGTGATGTATGTCCATGAGAACTTCTTGTGCACTGTCATCATCAAAAAGTAATCTATGTCCCTGATAAATTCGTGTGCAACACCGGCAGGATTAGTGATGAATGCCCCTGATAACTTTTAGTGTATCATCAGGAGGATAATTAATGTATGCATATAACTTCTAGTACATAATTAACATGACTAGTAATATCTGCTACAGATAACTACTATTTCACCGTCAGTAGGACTAGTAATGTTTGCTCTTTAAAATTTTAGTGCGCCGTCAGAAGGTCTGGTTTTATCTGCCTCGGATATACCTTCTAAGGCACTGTCCGCAGAACTTGTAATGTATTTTCTTGACAACTTCGACTGCACTATCAGCAAGATTATTATTGTATTCCCCTTATAATGTTTCGTGCATCATCCGTATGATTAGAAATGTATGCCACTGATATATTTACTGTGTACCATCAGAAGGAGTAGTGAAGATTGCTCCTTATAACTTATTAGCTGCAGTACCCAGCGTTGCCCGGGCTGAACACAGGGTGAAGGGGAACTGTTTAGAGATCAGATGTAGTTAGTAATTGTCTTCTTAATTTGAATGGCAAGTGTGCACAATAATTTATATCACTTTCAGATCCCGACAGACGTTCTGCCAGTTTATAGTTATTAACCTGGTCTGTATGTAATCTAGACTCTATAAAGCAATATAGAAAAAAAACTGAAAAATAAGGGATTACTAATATTGAAAAGATTTCATTATCTAGCTAATGCTCGGCATGCATTGCAATGCCTCATTCAGTTTTGTTTTGTAATATGTTTGAAGTAGTTACACATATACAAATAATCTATCCATGTCTCTAAATATATGATTATCTCTATCTACATCTATAGACCTATATATATATATATGAATCTCTCTATCTGTATTTATCTCTTTATATCTACATATATACCTCACACTATCTCTATGTATTCTATATGAGGGTACTGATTGCTTCGTTGTTAATATCACACGGGTGTTTTTTTACTTGTATGGGAAAATTTAGAATGATAAGGCATCTAGTGCGTGGCAACAATGTTAATAGGCAATAGGAAATAAACTTCTAGCACCTGCGGCATTGTCAACACACACTTCGTACGTGTACTGCATGTTGTATCTAACCCCTCCAACGCATTTGATTCTAAATTGGACCTTTAGTAAGAATCCCTAATGTTATTGATAATATAATGTAGCCTATAGCCTTCCTCGATAAATGTACTATCCAACACTGAAATAATTTTTCAAATCGGACCAGTGGTTCCTGAGATTAGCGCGTTCAAACAAACAAACAAAGAAACTCTTCAGCTTTATAATATTAGTATAGATAATCAATCATCAGAAAGACTAGAATTGTTTAGTGAACTTCCAGAAGGAATAGCAATGTCTGCCGAGATATCATCTAATGAACCATAAGAAGGACCAAAAATATCTGCTTGTAATAATTGATAGTACACCATTAGCATGGCGAGATATGTGTGCGCCCTATAACTTCAAGTTCAGCGACAGAAGTACCAGGGATGTATGTCCCTGAAAACTTCCAGTATCAGCAGGACAAGTGAACTCGACTTGTTACAACTTATAGTTCTCCGTCTGCAGTACTTTTAAAGTCTGCGTAGGATAACTTACACTTTCCGACAGCAGGACTAGTGATAAAATCTAGAACACTGTCAGCATGACAAGATAATGTATGTTATTCGTATGCAGAACCAGTTATACCTATCCCGATATAATGACCTGTGTTGAATACTATTACATGCTTGGCATAGTTATACTTATTAATTTTATATTTTTATTTGCTATTTGAATATTTATAAATATACTAGATGACCCGGTGAACTTCGTACCACCTAAAATTAATTTTACTGTAACTCTTCATAAGCGATAACAATCCTTATCAATCTTCTAACTCTAATTCATTGACGTCGAGAATTTTAGCCGCATCGTGTACGGTTTGGGTTTTGGTTGTTTATTAAATGAAACTCGTTTGTAATTTAAATGAATTCAACGTATTTTATTTACATGAAAGATAAATGCAGTTAACATTCAACGCAAAGCTTTCTAGTAAATAAATTTTTCGTTTTGTTTGTAGGCGCATAAATAAACAAAGATGGTGGCTTTCAGACACGTGAGCACGCGACATACAGTCCATGCGCGAAACACGGAAACTCCAAGTTAATTCCGCAAACTTCCAACGACTGGCCTTGAGATTTGTGTATGGTGATCGCGAGTGCCAGACGCACGGGGAATTTCAGCCGTTTAAAATCGAATGGCAAGTCCGTTGGAATTATCGGGATGCGCGGAATAAAAACATCCTCTCCTTTGCACTTTTCCTTGATACTCGTAGCCTCGGTGACGTGGTTCATAAGCTTTTTCACAGCCAGTCTCGTTCCATTGCATAGTCGAGGTTGATTGATGTTACGCAACATGATGATGACTGAGCCAACTTTCAATTCCAAATTATGAGGCGGTAATCCAGGCAATTCCAGCGAATTCAAAAATTATGTGGGATAGTTGACTACCTCATCCTGGTTGATAACTGTGTCAACAGATTTGATAGAAAACGACCGTCTCCGAATGAAATGTTGAATGGACGTATTGAGATCATCGACATGTTTGTTTATCGCGGCCAATATGGCTCGTTCTCACAACCAATTATGGTTCTAAAAAAAATTTTTACGGAAAAAGATTTTAAATGTAAAATATTTCACAAAATCGCTAGGAATGAATAACAGTCATGCACGGCGCAGCTATTATTCCTCGAATTTCACTGACACACCTTTGTGGTTATGTTTCAGCATGCAAGTCAATTTACCTTAATAAAATGGCTGATCAAAATGAATATTTGCAAAATGTAATTAATTAAATTCGCTGTAACCGAATCTATTCTCAAAATCCACTTTCTTTTTTTTACGAAAAAAAAAGATTTTAAATGTAATAGATTTCACACAACCGCACGGAATGAAAAACAAATGGAGGAAAAACAGTTAAGCATGGCGCAACTGTCAAACTAAAGGTCCGCCACGTACGCCTTCTATTGAATGTAATCGGAAGTGACGATTCCCATACAAAATTACCTATTTCGATTTTTTCATTCTTTCAGATGTTTCTTTGGGTTTTTCCTGATGTTCTTTTTTCCTAAACCATCCCAATATTGAGGAAAACAAAAAAAAATTATTCAAATCGGTCAAACCATTTTAGAGTTTTTGCGAGACTGATGCACTGATATGTTTGTTATATAGGCTATAGAGACTAACAAATTCCCGGCATGCGTTACAATGCCTCTTTAATTATTTTTTTTACAAATTTTTAAAAATATGTATAAATAAACAGTGTCTGTGAGTGTGTCTCTATCCCGCTCTATCTCTATACCACTCTGTAACTCTCTATATCTCTATCTGTATAGCTCGCTCTATACCTAAATCTATTTCTCTATATATCCCTCTCCCTTCATCACCCCCTGTCCCTCACTCTCTCCCTCACTCTATCTTCTTCTGTCCCACCCTCCCTCCCACCATTGTTATTTGGACTATAGCAAAAAGGAAATACAATAAAATACTGACAGGTAAATTCTGCTTCAAGGGTTAGTGTTATCGTAATCTCACCCAAACAGTGACCTTCCTCGTGTTTCGAAGGCCAAGTGTGCAAAATTTCATCGAGATTGGATCAGTAGTTTAGGAACGCATATAGAAGACAAACATAGAAGCATTCAAACGTAATTCTAAGTTGCAATGCCCATACAAAATTACCAAATTCAATTTTTTCGATTTTTCGGGTGTTCCCTTGGGTTTTTCCTAATGTTTTTCTTCCTAACCCATCCCTGAAAAAAAGGCGACGAAAAAAAAATCATATTAATCGGTCGAGCCGTTTTCTTGTTTTAGCTAAACTAACGCACGGCAAATGATTTTTTATATATAGAGTTATACATTAAAAAAGGATGTACAATTTCGGTTACCATAAGCTTGGTACTTTACACAAGCTTACTGCTACACCTCGAGTTTATGCAATTCCATTAAACACACCGCAAACATGTTTTCGCCATACGATGCTGCACAGTAAACACTTAAATGTCATAGAGAGTATGTTTATTAGGCACTCTGTCTTTCTTTAAATGATGCATGCAATGGGGAATTAAGAATTAATGCAGTTTTTTGGCCCCGAAAATTTCCGACAACTGCAATAAATGAAGTCCAAGATTTCCATTCATGAAATTGACGAAGGCTTGGTCCTTAATTAATTTTCTTATTTCTGGGCCGTTTAACATTCCTGCTTTAATTTTTTCCTTACTCCAGAGAGGAATTCTTCCCCCTATAAATGCAAAGCATGATCCGTCCTTATCAAGAGCCCTTACAAACTGCTTCATAAGGCCCAGCTTGATATGCAACGGAGGAAAGATAATTTTCTCTCGTTCAACTAAGGGTTCTTTAATAACTTCAACCTAACTTATTTTCTCCAACGACCATATCTTCTCTCTAAGACCACTCTTGTCTTACCCAGTGGCGTGTTTCGTCTCTGCTATCCCAGAGGCACAAGAAACAAGGATATTTGGTGTGGCCACTTTGCTGTCCACATAAATTAACCATTGAAGTTCACGATACCTTATCTTCTCCAAAACCAAAGCTATGGTGCTATTTGTTTCTTTCATTGTCGTTGAGTGAGCAATTTGTATTGCGCCATATTGGTTCCCATTGTGTATAAAACAACCTTTTAAGATTCGATTATCTCAAAAAGTAGAGCAGAAAGAAAAATATATAAATTTCATATTTAGATTCAGCGCCCCAAATATAGCTAAAATTAGTTCAAAAATCCTAGGCACGAAACAATTTTTTTTTCTTGTCGCCTGTGTGATACCTATACTAATATTATAAAGCTGAAGAGTTTGTTTTTTTGTTTGTTTGTTTGAACGCGCTAATCTCAGGAACCACTGGTCCGATTTAAAAAATTCTTTCATAGTGTTGGATAGTACATTTATCGAGGAAGGCTATAGGCTATATTATATTATCAATAACATTAGGGATCCTTACTAAAAATCTAATTTAGAATCAAATGCGTTGGAGGGGGTTAGATACAATAAGCAGTACACGTACGAAGTGTGTGTTGACAATGCCGCAGGCGCTAATAGTTTATTTGCTATTGCCTATTAACGTTGTTGCCACGCACTAGATGCCTTATCATTCTTAATTTTCCCATACAAGTAAAAAACACCCGTGTGATATTAACAACGAAGCAATCAGTACCCTCATATAGAATACATAGAGTTAGTGTGAGGTATATATGTAGATATAAAGAGATAAATACAGATAGAGAGATACATAGATATATAGGACTATAGATGTAGATAGAGATAAATATATATTTAGAGACATGGATAGATTATTTGTTTATGTGTAACTACTTCAAACATATTACAAAACAAAACCGAATGAGGCATTGCAATGCATGCCGAGCATTAGCTAGATAATGGAATCTTTTCAATATTAGTAATCCCTTATTATTCAGTTTTTATTTTCTATATTGCTTTATAGAGTCGAGATTACATACAGACCAGGTAAATAACTATAAAATGGAAGAACAACGTCTGTCGGGATCTGAACGTGATATAAATTATTTTGCACACTTGACATTCAAATTAAGAAGACAATTACTAACTACATCTGATCTCTAAACAGTTCCCCTTCACCCTGTGTTCAGCCCGGGCAACGCTGGGTACTGCAGCTAGTATCAAAATATTCGCCTTGAACGCGGCTACAACCCAGAAGCCTAGCAACTTATGTTATTCATGTTCAGTTTTTTTTTTACATTAAGCTATAATTGCTATAAAAATATTGGAGTTTTTTTTACGGTGAAACAAAACTTATATGCTTTTTACACCGTTAAAATTTTGATTTATGAAAAATGGAAAAAATATGTAATTCGTAACTTTATATACTTGTTGTAAATTCTTAATTTATTACCCAAGTACCTAGTAAATCTGGAAATATGCTGTTTTTTTTTCTTTGAACCAAACTTAACACTAAAACACCCCTTACGGGCGGAATCTTATAAAGTAATATTTTTTTTATTTATTTATGTCTAACCAAAAAAGTTTTGGAGATAACCTTTTTTTATAATAAATCAAAACTTACTCTTTTCTTAATACCTTAAAATACGAACTTCAATAAATGGAAAAAAATATTAAATACTTAACTCTAGAATCAATTTGATCTTTTCTTATTTTGTACCGTGACAATATCTCCGTCAGTGGATGCTCCAACCAGCAACTTAGATACAAAAAATAATAATTTACGAACAAAGGTCCCTTCTAGTAGAGATACCTGAAGCAGTAAAACATTAGTTATTTATTTCAAATGAAAGAATAATGTTGAGAATAATGTGTTTATTTAGGATATGAATTAAGGCAATTTACATGGGAAGTAATTCCACAAATATGTAAATCCACACATTTACACAATCCAATAGTAATTGCAAAACGTATTAATCCGAAGAAATACTTGAATAGGATCTAGTATAGTACTCGATAACATATCACAGAGAAAAAAAAAACATTAAAACAAAATTTAGGACAAGACAATCAAAAGAAATTTTACCAAAGGAGACGACGGCGGTTGCGAATCTACATAGCCACTCGATTAGTAAAACGTAGTCTCCAAACATTTTGCGCTGCAAGTGAGAAAACAACCATGCATAATTCGCGCACGCACTTATATCAAATTGTTTGAGTTACTCTATCATTTTGACCTTGATCCAACAGTCTACATCACTTAGAGTTGATACTGGTACATATCTGGTGCACTCTTTGATGGACATACTGTACAATGTATCGACAAATTACCGAGACCACAGAGCCAGCCGAACCACACGACCACATCCTGTGGTGGCAGGTCTGTACGAGTTGTGTTCAAGGCTCTTCAGGGGAAACAATGAGCCAGTTCTTGTCTTCTTCCGCTCTTTGCGACAATCCTGGCGGTCTTGGGTCTTATGTCACTGTCCCCTGCGATCAAAGTCTGATTTACACACGCGGCAGCCAAAACACTGCAACCTTAACTCTTTAGAAACGACTACTCCGCGATTATCGTGACAGCTGCTCAAATTGTCCAGGTCCGTGAGCGTAATACAAAAACAATTAATGACAAAACTAAAGGACGTCCCAGTAATGAGTTCTTGTTTTACTTTTTGGTGCCTTTAATATGGTCGCAAAGCCCGCTCCATTCCAAAAGCAATAACTGCTCACGACTGTTTACTTCGTGGAATGCGACAGCCTCTGCTTCATAAAACAAATATGAAAGGTATTTTTATTATCCACAAATGGATGTTTTTAAATATTTAATTATTTGTGAATGTGATTTTTGAAACTGTAACAGCCTATTTTTAAATTTGCGAACTAAATATTTGATAATTGATATAATCGTATTCGCAGGGAACTGAAGACAAAAAATGTTAAATGTAAATATTTGGTTCTGCAATGATACTGTACACGTCAGAATTGCGGTATGTTAGAATTAATGTTAAGAGACATACTTTAGTTGGTAGACATAGCTGAGTAGGCACACTGAGAAATAAAAGTGTTAAGAGAAGGGCGTCTTGTTAAGGTTAAACACAATTTTTTTTATTTTCGTGTTCATTGCTGCACACAGAACACTTTGACATTACCTAATTATAAACTTATTTAATAATAATTGTATTGAATTCTGTTTCCTAAGGAGGCAGCTTTAGTATGCTTAATTACTTAAACATAACGGATATAAGGCTGCTTTACGATGCTATCTGAATGAATTTCACAGCAATAAATAAATGTCTAGTTGTTTGTTTGAAATATTAACGTGGTATTTTTGACCTAAGTTTGTAGTGCCCTCTGATGTCATCTGTTTACATTTCCCAACATATTAAGACGCAAAACATTTCTATTAGGATTCATGTTCATTTGATTAGGTTTTTTGTATGATTGAATTTGTGCTCAACCCGTGTTGGGCACAGATTTGATCGGAAGATGTTACTGTTTAATGTTCAAAACATATTTAAAATATTTCACCCCTTAAAGCGTCTAACTTTAACATGTAGTAAAAATGAGTTGGTGATTTTGTATGTTTTTAAATCATAATGCATAACATACATTCCGTTTGATTAGCTTTATTACAACATTTATAATTTAAGATGTGTAAGTGTTTAATATTATCTTTGAAAGATTTGTGCAATGGGAGTGCATGACTTGATGTAAGTTTTTGGACATACGCCATTGCTAAGAACTTTTTATGTTGAATAAAAAATAAAAAAATAAATAAAACCCCAAAAAGACAAAAAACACAAAATTAAGCAAAAAATTGCTGTTGTCAACAAGGATATAAACAACACAAAATATTCCGTAACAGGAATATGGTCAACAAAACAAAGAAAAACAAAGAAAAATGTACTAAGAGAACGAAAAAAAAAAAACACAAATGATGACGACACAGAAATATTGGACCGCTGTGCTGAATCTTTTTGGGTCCAATATTTATGTGTCGTCATCATTTATGGTTTTTTTTTTCGTTCTCTTAGTACATTTTTCTTTGTTTTTCTTTGTTTTGTTGACCATATTCCTGTTACGGAATATTTTGTGTTGTTTATATCCTTGTTGACAACAGCAATTTGTTTGCTTAATTTTGTGTTTTTTGTCTTTTTGGGGTTTTATTTATTTCTTTATTTCTTTATTTTTTATTTTTAGTTTTTCTTCAACAGAAAAAGTTCTTAGCAATGGCGTATGTCCAAAACCTTACATCAAGTTAAGTGTTTAATGGCGCCAACTGAAGTATTGCTCATGATCACAGAACACGTGGGGTGTCGAGAAGTCCCGGAAGTGGGCGAAGGGTGCCGGGGAGGACGAGTAGCCTCGCCTCGCCTCGCCTCGCCTCGCCTCGCCTCGCCTCGCCTGCAGTGTGGCAACATGGAACTAATCCCCGCGGAATTCTCGCCTCTTCTCCTCGCCTCGCTTCACGCTATCTGTTGGGTGAGCCCATAACTACTAACTAAAAGGAGCTCGGGATAGAGGGTCTGATTCAAAGTTTTAGGTTAACAACGTTAATTTATCTACTTGACGTCTAATTGCTTAGTACAAGTGATTTAAACTGTGCGAAAAACACTGATTTGTAACAAAAAAAATTCATTTTCTGTATAAATGAGTAGCAGATGCAAACATTTCTGTTACGCCACCCCACAAAATATGTGGCTACCAAAATAGAGTGAATTAATAATTGGTGGTTTGTTTGCCTGATAATAGCTAATGCATAACATCTCACAAGCAATGTAGCTATGCCAGCAATATGTAATCTAGAGAGTGAGCCCGATGCTAGTCCCCGAGGTCGTGCTCTTATAGGGATAGCACGTGCTCCTACTTCGGAACTCGCTGGAGTAGCTTCGCGCAGGGACGTGCTTCTCCAAGTGTGAGGCGACTTGTTAGTTTGCCAAGTCAAGTGCTTAAAAGTTTCGGCTCCACTCTGATACATTATGTTTGCTTCTTATAAGCTTGATAGTCCGGGGAAACGCCTTACTGGTTTTGGGCTCTTGCAGCTAATTTGGTCTTGAGTCAATACCTGCGTGGAAGGAAGTTCATGTCTTATCATTTACCATGAGAAATATTTAGTTCGGCGAGTAGCACTTGAGAGAAAGAGGTTGTCTGTTTGCGTTAGAATCCACCTTAATTAGTGGTTGAGGTGAAATCGTTGTTCGCAAGGTGGAGTTTTCTCTTGGAAGTAACTACGTAGTAGTTCAGAATCGCGTGAGGTGTGTGTGTGTGTGTGTGTGTGTGTGTGTTGGCGTAAGGGCGCGGAACTCCATAGTGTACGATGTGGGCACTTGCTGTCGTTCACGAATTTTTTTGTAAAGTAACATTTTTTGTAAGAACCACTTTCTGATGTTGAAACAACTAAGCCGTTTTAAGTAAAGTTGGGGCTAAATCAAATAAATGTTCTTAATGCATGTTCAGTTCAGAATAATTTATTGTAAACGAATCCTCATTCTTGTAGCATGCTATGGTTCAGGAATAGTCATAAGATGACGGTATGTGTATTCAGCATAGAATTCCCGTTTAAATGAAGGTGACAGAATACAAACACCTCTGTAGACGAGAGACACTCTAAATACGTCGGCAATCGAATGAGTTTGACTATGTGTACGTGAGGTCGCTGTAAAACAAATTAATATTGTAAAGTTATTTTTTTGTAACGACCAGAGACTTTTACAGGTTTCTATGTTCTGGTGTCATCATGTTTGGTAATTATGTTAGGCTTTATAAATTTTCTTATCAAGATGTCTCCACAGACATTTGTTAGGTAAATCTATTTTTTGTTGGAATTTTGTTGTTATGATTCATGTAACATTACCTGAGAGCAGATAATGTTTTAATGAGCATTTCCTCTGAAGAATACCTTTGTTTGTTTTTATTTAAATGATTAAATAAGAGTTTTGATAATACATGATTTATTTATCCTTAACAGGAGTGGTTGTAAACTGAATGGCCGTTATGACGAGAGCACAAGACGCACTCAATACAATTGGCTCAGCTTACTTTCGTTTATGGCTTTTACACTAGATTTATGTACACTAACAAAAACGTAGGGAGTTGAGTAAGGCCAAGGTGCTCCACGAGTGATGTGGTTAGTAGTGCTTTCACCCCACTCCTTACATCATGCTGTTTGTGGCTGCGCGTGGGTGCAAGTGTATGCGCTGCTATATCTGGCTATGTGTGGATATGCGTGGCTGTACCTGGCTAAGTGTGGCTATGCCTGGTCGTGTGTAGCTTTGCGCTGCTATATCTGGCTATGTGTGGATATGCGTGGCTGTACCTGGCTAAGTGTGGCTATGCCTGGTCGTGTGTAGCTTTGCGCTGCTATATCTGGCTATGTGTGGATATGCGTGGCTGTACCTGGCTAAGTGTGGCTATGCCTGGTCGTGTGTAGCTTTGCGCTGCTATATCTGGCTATGTGTGGATATGCGTGGCTGTACCTGGCTAAGTGTGGCTATGCCTGGTCGTGTGTAGCTTTGCGCTGCTATATCTGGCTATGTGTGGATATGCGTGGCTGTACCTGGCTAAGTGTGGCTATGCCTGGTCGTGTGTAGCTTTGCGCTGCTATATCTGGCTATGTGTGGATATGCGTGGCTGTACCTGGCTAAGTGTGGCTATGCCTGGTCGTGTGTAGCTTTGCGCTGCTATATCTGGCTATGTGTGGATATGCGTGGCTGTGGCTGTACCTGGCCAAGTGTGGCTGTGCTGGCGCGTCACTGCGTGTGGCCACGTCACGGCTGCGGCCTCTGGGCGGAGCTGGTCCCGCCTATTAGCGGGATTGCCGGCCTGAATGAGGTTTCCCCTTTCACTGTAATTACCTGCTCACTTCCGCACTTCCTGGACCCGGGCTGGCGGCACTTCCACCGGACCGCTTTCCTCAGCGCCCGCCCGTGCTCGGCATTCAGTGCAGCGCTGCGGCTACCTTCAGTCACTTCAAACTAAACTGCACTTCAACACCACAAATATCTGATTTCAGTTATATTCTTCACCCGATAAAGCCAAAATAACACCGGCTACAAATAGTGGCATATATCTAGGCCGTGAATTATTATTCCTTGTCACAATCGAGACTTTGATCGTGTGAAAAGTAGTTCACATGCTCAACAGATAGCGCGCGGTTCATAATGGAGAGATAGATCTGCAATGCATCGTCAAAAAAGTTTTAACTTTAATATTGTTTATTAAGTAATTGTAGGAGCAGAAGTACAACTTGCCAAACCATATATTGATTCATGTATCTACTGTTATTTTTTGTGCGGACAAAACGATAACAACTTAAAAGTAATCAAAGGGTGCAGCACAATAACAGATTATTTTGACTAAATTATTATTTAATTATATAAGAACAAGATATATTTTTACTCGCATCTCTTATTCCCCTCAACGACTGTTTCTAGGACTTCCGGGTTTGTCTTGGTATTGCTTGTGTAAATACTGTAGTTATCTAGAGGTAAATACATATGTAGGTATAATTAACATGCAGTGTTGTCAAATACTTGTTTACTGCAGTTTGCATGTACTGACCTTTTATAGTAGGTTTTATAAAACGTGTGCGATTGTGGTCGTTTGTGCAGGATTTTATCGTGCGTCGATGTCTTTATGTATATAGAGTGGAGCTGACACACACATTTTTCGAGGGGAGTTCGTTACATTGTGTTTTTTTTCTGTGAATTTTTAGGCTGTGTTCCCTACCTCCCCTACTTTTATCTCTCTCTTTCTCTCTCTTTTTCTCTCTCTCTCTCTGTGTCTCTCTCTGTCTCTGTCTCTCTCTCTCTCTCTCTCTCTCTCTCTCGGGTGCGATGCGTCCTACATTGTCTGCATTATACATGCTATGCCATCGATACGGCTGGTGTTCAAGTAGGCACACTCCGGCAAATAAAAGCTTGCCTCCGTCGCTCTGACAGCATTGTCGCTGCTGCCTACAGTACTTGCTCCCTGGTGGCAACAGTCTGTACTATTGACTCCTGCGAGGCTTGGCGGTTGGTTTTTGAAACATGCTGCGAGTCAGTGGCTCTTTTCTGCTTGCATTAGCTGGCATTATTTTGTTGTAGGGCATTGTGGGAATGATGGGAGGGATACTGGACATGAATGACAACCATTACTTGATTTATGCTTATATCATAGTATTCCCCGTGTGTGAACCATACTTATAGCATACCCTCTCATTTGGGCATACCATATTTTAAAAATGGTATTTAGTATAGTATACCATAACGTTTTCCCGAATCCTTTTTTGGCATACTGTAAAATAAGGGTCTGGCGTGCCGCACTTTTGTAGGCTTATCTAATGCCATATGTATTCCCTGCGGCCTATCATACGTTGAATATATTCTCTCCGATATCCTGTGTTGTTTAATTGTTTTATACTGTATTATTTAATCTATCTACTACTGTCAATTCAATCAATTCTGCTTCATTTTGCTCTGTACTTTGTTTTCACATTTACCTTATAAATTGCATACCTAAACACTGAATTCTGTACTGATCAAAATTAGTTTAGAACAGTCAATCACTAATCAATGGCTAAATGTTTCATTCAAATTCATCACCTGGAAATAAAACTTACACATAAAAGAGTGATTTCACAAACGAACATTATTTATACGGGGTTCTAATAGGGTTTTAATCGCAAGAGTACGCCATTCTGAGCCTTTGTATTCTGAGGTGTTTTATTAGATCATCTGCAAATATTGCTGGCCTTGAATGCCAGCACCCATTCAGTAGGCAGAGCTTGAGAAAGAAACTCGCGATTTAAAAACTACGCGCTCGTTTTCCGAGACGCAACCAAGGATATGCTGAAGGCGTACTCTTCATGTATTTAGACTTCAACTGTACATAGAAGAATAAAAATGCCTAAAATGTGTGTTTTAAAAAGTGTTTAGGCATGAACATCCGGTATAGGTTCCTAACAGACTTGCATTTCTCCGCCATAAAATGTTATGGTTCCCACTTAAATCTATAATAGAGGCCATATGAACAATGATAATACTATAGAGCTCTGTACAAGACAATACCGTGGTAAAAGCCACAGCGAGCGTCGCACTTATCATCCTGTCTCACTTACACAAAGACAGCCATGACTAAGTGGGCTCCTTTAAGTTGAAAATGTAACGCCTTACCGCACAAATTGTAATTTCTTCTTTCGCATGCAACTATTATTTTTATAATAACGTTACTACCTTATGGTTATTATATTACAATCTGTTTCATTATTGTTTACAACAGGTTGGGAATTTTCTGTTTTCTATGACAGTAGCAGCCATGTAAATGTGTGGTGCCATTTACAGAACCAGCAAACCCACATCGTGATGCGCACATTGGAGTGGGCGAGACGTCTGTGCACTGATGTCAGAAACTGGGCCAGTGTGGCGGTTCAAGCTAGTTGCAGCCTCGTAAGCCTCGCACAGAGTAACACAGGTTCTTTGTTTGTGTGGACAAAAAGTTAGGCTGGATAAATATGACCACTTTTTCCCCGTAAAATATATTTTTTTCAATATGAGTTAGCACATATATAAGTTGGCTTCATGTCTCTGAACTCAAAATTTGATATAGTGTTGACAGCTATTGTGGGGCGTTTTTTTAAAATAACAGCTGAAAAAAGTGTGAAAATTGTGAAAAATAGTGAAAAGGTAGTGTTACAAAGTAAAAAAAGTCTGAAAAATGTATTTTAAACATAGAAAAGAATTCTGATGAAAGCAAATATTTCAAGGTTGATATTAAACTAGCTGCAGTATCCGACGTTGTTCGTGTTGAATACAGGCTGAAGAAGACTTATAGACAGTAATTGTCTTCTTAATTTGAACGTCAATTGTGCATAATAATTTCTCTGGCAGAACCCGGCAGATGTTGTTTTTCCCGAGTATATTTATTTACCTCTATGTATCTAAAAATGGATGGTCTGTGTGTAATCTAGAATCTATAAAGCAATGTAGAAAAAAATGGAAAAATTACTAATACTAAAACAATTATATCATCTAGCTAATGCTCAGCATGCATTCCATTAATTTATTCAATTTGTTTTTGTTATTTGTTAGCAGTAGGTACACATATACACAGCATCTATCTCTCTCTAATTCTCTCTCTATATATATCCCTTATCTATATACTTATATCTCTGTATCTCTCTATACATTTATATATCTCTATACATCTATATAACTAATTTTCTATCTCACTATATCTCCTAGCTATGTTTCTCTCTAACTCTCAGTATATCTGTCTCTCGATCTCTCTAGCTATCTGTCTCACTTTATATCTCTATATATCTTTATATCTCACTCTATGTCTCTTTCTATTTTTGTATCTCTATCTCTCTATCTATAACTCTATTTTCGTATTTAATCCATTTCAATTGCCATGCGTGCACACTCACACGACGAAAACACACGAACTGCCACTAAACAATATGGAACAAACACATTAGTAAAATGGTTGTACTAACTCGGACACCTTCGCGGGCTTGCGCATAACAACTCACCAAAGTTTCATCGTAATTGGATGAATGGTATAGGAACGCATATTAGACAAATAACCTTTCAAGGCGTGGCGGACGCACCAAACGATAGCGCGTTTAATATTCAAGGCAACGCCATCATTTGACGAAGTTGAAAATTGAACTGTTATTAGCACTGTTAGTTCGCTAGCCGCCGCGAGCTCCACCAAGGAGGATGGGAAGTTGCCAGACCTTACTATATGTATGACCGTGTCGCGGACATAGACACCCACTGTTTGTATGTCTATGACCTATGACTTTCTGTTATCAAAATGAACTTAGCCATCATGATCGGTCAAACGGTGTCTGAGTTTATCAATGTTGTATATATCAACATCCATAATGTGCATTTTAAACGCTAAAACTATTAAACTATATTTAGTTCATGAAGAAAATGGTTTTGACTCTAGAAAAAAACGGCATTGTACTTATATGCATCATACTGATGTGAAAATATTGTAAAAGATTCCCTAATTATGTCCAATTACAATACAACCTGCACAAAGTCAGCACAGGTTCTAGGCATGTCTGCTCTCGCCATGTGCTATGTTGATCTTGAGACAAATATATAAGTGGCCTAACCCGGTCAGAATTTGTTTGTCCTCTGTCTCTACTGTTCTCTCTATGTGTGTACTTCAACATTTCGCGTTCGAAGTCTCTTTCCCCACTACCACAACTAACAGGTGGCCATTCCGCTCTATTGCCACATCGCTGCATTACTCTGCCAAACACCTTGTAGACTTAATATACCTTCTATTCCTGAATTAATTATGGCAGTGTCCTTTGATAGTCGCTCACACTGGTAGCAATTTAGAAATAAACCATTTTACTAAAACCACTGGCAGGTACTTAATGAATTTATTTCACCTGTGCCGCATTCTGACAGCTTTTGCGGCCTAGACTATTGCCCTCTAATGGGAACAGTTGTAAATATTTATTATTATAATTCCCTAGCAGCATAGTTCGGAAGTGTTCTGCGACTGTGTCGTGCTCTGGAAGTTATCGCTAGGATTGAGATATTACAGGGAATTGTGTGAACCACCCGTGTAGTGGGTTGGGAGTGGGAATGAATTGTATATGAACACCAATGTAATACCGTGATTTTTACCATATTTATATCATAGCATTCCTCTAAGGCATACCATAATCTTTCTGGATTTGGTCATATAGTAAGCTTGCTTCGTGACATATAGATCGCCAACTGCGGTCATAGTTTGAAACCAACCACCTTCGGGCTCTGGATTTTACAAACTTTAAATATATACACAGCTACATTAGCGGCTTCTAGCAGGGGAACCTGGAACCATCAGTGATGTCATTCATTACTGTAGACAGCTGTAGTCGACAATAACCAATTACCCTATTTTATTATGTTTTGATATATTTATTTTAACACAATTTTTTTAATTAAGTTATTTGGTTGAAAACTTTAAAAATGCCCTTTTTTTTTTCTTTCCCGTGCCGGGGAGTAGTGAACGACTGAGATTGCATCATCGGAGATCAGCCGACTACCAGCGCGAAACTAATTCGCCTGAGACGGGGAATGGAAAAGAAGAGAGCTGGCTGGCGTTTTGACCTCTCTCTCTCTCTGTCTATCTGTCTATCTATCTGTCTATCTCTCTGTCCATCTCTCTTTCTATCCCTCTTTCTATCCTTTTTATCCCTCTTTCTCTCTGTGTGTGTGCGTGCGTGCGTGGTGAGTACGTGCATATTTTTTATTGCGCTGTTCCTAAATGATATCGTTCGCTTTTCGATTTGTTTACGTGATGAATATTCTGTCATTTAATTAATCTATTTTCTTTGCGTGGTTTACATAATTACTAGGGGATGTTGTTTTGAAAGAAAATATTTTTTTGGGCTAAATAAATTTTTTTTCTGGTATTGCTAATGTGTTTCCTCCTATTTGTGGTGTGACCTGGTGTAGCGAAAACAACCTCTGGCAGGGGGTTGGTAACGGAACACAACATGGCCGTCGACAGCACGACACGAAACTGGCCGTGAGGGCGTACCATAATTTCTCGCTTGTCCATATAACAAGTACGTCAATTTCTTACGTTTTATCTGTTATATCTCACCATAATTACGGTGCTGCATAATCTTAATTATCGTACACATTGAGGAAATACGTTAGAAATATTTCGCTCCTCCTACTCTTGTCATTATAGGGGAAAAGCTACTAATTCGCCCCTCCCACTATAATCCCAACGCTTAAGAGAACTCAATTACATTCTGATAAAAATGTGAAATGTTGAAAAAGAAAAATCTTTCTCCTTAACCAGGGCATCTCGTATTGTTGTAGGATACATTTTCCCCTGAAATATTTTTAATGTGCCTCATTTCCTTGAATAGCACATTGACATACCTCAATATGGCCACGATGTTCGTACATGTGGTGCGTGTACGTACAGGTCAGTTATCTTGTGTTCTCGTGTGTCATCTCTGCCAGTGTTATCTTATCGCAGCTCGAGCAGTAATCTCCCCTCCAAGTCGCACGGCAGATCGCCATGTCATCCTCGCAGGCAGGACTGGCCTGTGGCTGCAGGACTCGGCAGTGGCTTGCAGTGGGGGATCCAGGATTTTGGTTTGGGAGGGGCTCGACCCAGCTGAGGCTAGGCTTTATCAAGGCAAACACTAAAACAATAGTGGACCCAGATGCTTTTGGAGGGGGCTTGAGCCCCTTAGCCCCCCCCCCCCCTCTGGATCCGCTACTGGTGGCTTGGTGTCACTACTTCAGTGCGGTCACTTTTAATGAGGATGAAGGCAACACAAACGGTTATGGCAAAGTTTAAAATAAAACCAATTAAAAATTTATTTAAATTGATTTCCAATGGTTAGTTTTTTGACGTGACAACGTCTAATAAATCGATGAACGCCGGCTGTACGCACGAAAAAGTGTCCTGTTACGCACATTGTCCCGTTACGCTCATTGTACGCTTGCGCCGCATCTATCTCTCTTCCACTCGATTGGAACAACCATCGATTTGACTTTTTCGAGGCACATTAAACTTGAAACACTCCCATTCGTTTTCTACTTTTCCTATCATCGTCCTATCCTTAACAGGATAACATAGATTGGAAGAAGTTAAATAGCAAACATGTATAAAAGTTATAGTTAAAATAATCTCTTCGTTAAAGTAATAAACATATTTGAATTAATGAGTGCAAATAAAAGTAAATTTATCAATTAAATTGTAGATTTAATTTCACTCCTTCTTTGTATCCATACAAAATAGTGATGATTCAATAAAAATGATTCAATTTTATTCATAAAAGTATGCAATCATTGAATCAATGTTTTGTTACGACGTCACGTTAAACTATCGTCCGTAAACCGACTTTACAGACAACCAATTTTTATGTTATGTATCAGAAAAACCCTTTGAGTTTACTTTTATACTACAAACCTAATTATCAAAGTCAAGTTATCAAAATGGCTTTGTATTCACACGTCTTAACCCTATTATAGATGTAATTTTATGCTAAAATATGTTTTTGCACCCCGATTAATTTTCCGGCATGATTTTATAATTTTCCGACATACGTGTTCAAATTAGACAGTTCTTAATTTGCTTGTTGCTCTGTGTGTTTATCGTGGGCCACCTACCTTACAAGTTAAGACAAAAATTACACAATAAGATATTCGTAATGTTTTAATTTGTCTGAAAGGAAATGTTTATCTTAGAATTGGTTTAGTGTTTCACTTGGAGGAGGTGGCCTTCTCAGCTGTCCTGGTTAGTTGTTTGTTAACTTGGTTTCAATAGCCGTGGATTGTTCTCGTAGGCGCGGCGGTGCGCGGAGATTTAAGCTCGTGTCATAGAGAGAGAGGTCATACGAAAAATACCAACCACAATTAAAATATTTAGCGAAATTCAAACCCTAAGTTTGGGAAAAGAAGTACGTTTTTTTTTTAAAACCATATACTAATACTTCCAATTAAATAAAGAACTATAAGAAATAAACTAAACAAATTGAAACTAGAGTACTGTATTGCTTATTTTTTTCGTTTATTTAAATTTGTCTTTAAATGAGGGTGAAAACGGGGCAAGTTTTGATTTATTAAAACAAATTTTTTTCCTCTGAATCTAATTAAGTAAGACGTAAATTAAAAAGTAAAAATAATAAACTAAAAACTATTAATTTACTAATTTACAAGATTCTGCCCCTAAGGGTTTTAAGGGGTAAAGTTTAGTTTAAAGAAAATATGCATATTTCCGAATCTACTAGATATAAGTATTATAAATTAAGAATGAACAACAAGCATTTGGTTTAATGAATTGTATTATACCAGTTTACTGGATTTTGTCTTTTAAGTGTGTAAAAGGGAAGTTAAGTTTTGTTTTATCATAAAAAATATCTATATCTTTATAGTAAATAAAGCTGGATGTAAGGAACTTAGCAAGAATAACGTAAATAATTAATTATACGAAGAGTAAGTTTACCAAATTTAGATATTTGATTTTAAAGGCAATGCAATATGGGTAAGTTAATTAAGATGACGCTAAGAATTTGAGCAAGAACAACTTGCGTTCAAATTGTTTTTTATTATAAAAGTCGTATCTCTGAAGCTAACCAAGCGGGATGTAAGTCATGTGGGATGATTTACAAACATGCTAAACCTACCAACTCCTATTTTACAACTAGCAGAAGTTCTACTTTATCAGATTAAATATTTTAAATTGAAAAATAATATCCTTAATCAAATCAAACGTTATTTAATATATTGTAAATGATAAACAAATACTTAATCTACTTTCTCTTATTCAACGTTCGCCGAAATATTACCTCTTAATTTGTAACCGAGGTTAATATAATTTTTTAAAATTAAAATAAAATTTTGGAATTTTTAAATCAGTATTGCAAGATCAATTAAAACTCAAAATAAATATATGTTTGGTATATATATTTAGGAGTTCACATTTACTGTAAAAATAAAAAATGGATGCGTTTGGTTTTAGTTTGGGTAACGATTATTGCCATTTAATTAGTTCTGAATTTTTACACTGGCATCCATGTGGAAAGTTAGAGGGGTAAAAACGTTTATGGGAATTGGTTTAAGTAATACTAAACATAACAAAATAATGGGAGGTATTTTTAATAAGGTTAAATTAATTAACTATCCTAAGCATAACTTTAATAAAAATAAATGGAAGTGTTAGCGTAAATGATGCCATAAACTTAATTAAAATTAAATAAATGCGTGTTTAACACTTTTTTTAATTGTCTACCTCATGAAATGAAAAGGCGGTAAGTGTAATTTCATCAAGGTAACATATATCCTCGAAAACTTTAAAACAAACGTTTTAAAATCAGACAATCTGTACCAAAAATTAAAAAGACCAACGCATTTGCACTTGAAAAAATATTCTTAAAATTTTTTTGTTATGAATTAAATATTTTATGCACATGACAATTTATTTCAAAACTTGTAATTTATCACCTACTTTTCTTTAAATGGACAGATGTCAGCAATACCCTGAAATCGCGCGAGCGAAGCTGTGGGTTATTAGCTCGTCTTATATATAGGTATTTGTATGCGCTGCCGTTTTATTGCATCGTATATTAAGTGGCAGTAAAGTTGAACACCAATCCGGTCGTACCTAGCCGGCTGATGCCCTATCTGCGCAACTAAAGTCACATGAAGTCGCGATAGCCATCAGTGAGTTGAGGCTTGGAGGGAGATGTGGACCGGTCTGTGTCGGCGGTGCAGCATCTCGGCGGTCTGCGAGTTCCAGTGTCCGGTGTCTACTGGTCAGCTCCCATTTCTGTTCCTCGTTATATGATCATTTATAATTAAATACATCTTATGTTCGTACAACGATAATATTATCAAGAATAGTACTTATATTGGTCTAACATTAAATATTCTCGATTATCTCGAGGTAACTTTTTTCTATATAATCGAGTAAAATCACATATTTGTAATTTATTTTGTTTTGCGTCTTATCTTAAGTGAAACGTTGTGGAACAATATCTAATGAGAGTAAATTTTGAACAAATGACAAACAGTATAAATAAATGCAAACAACACTTTTCCATTTACCACAGAAATAACAGACATTCACAACTTGTGCTTATCACTAATTTGAAAGACCTGGAATATTTAATAATGGCATAACAATCTGCCAATAATTTACATTAAATTTGCTATACTTATTCGGAAATTCTTAACTATGTTAACAGTCTGGTAAAATAGGATGTAAAGAATGTACATTTAAAAAATCCACATCGGGATCCTACTCTTCATCGTTGCACCCTGATGATTAATTTGCGTTGATTTACACTACACTCTCTCCAGTTTCACTTAAAAAATAATATATATGTCCTTGAAAAACTCTTATTTAATACACGAACAAAATGAAGTGTGGTTGAGCAAGTGATAGTGTTGGGTTGCATCGAGGTGCTCTGGACGAGGAGGTGCAGTGGATCTCTACTCACATCAAGCGAGCCAACACATTGAGAAGTTATTTAAATGTGTAACATGCATGACATGCAGTGTAAATCAGCCGTCTAAGATGGCCACCATGACGCCACATTGGCTGATGTAATATATTCCTGGCATAAGTGGTGGGATGTCGGTCGTGGAGTATCTTATCACCATCATCTGGGTGTGTATCACTAATAGGTTATCTACTACTGTTACGTGCGCCGATACAATAAGCATGTAAAGTAAAATGCAGTGTGCACGACTTGCAGTGAAACACTACTGCCTGCCCACATCGAGATGTTTATGTCGTAAATTTGTTTTCTACCCACATCAAGCACCCACATGTTGCACTTTTTCGTTATGGTCACCATCTTGAAAATCTGTAATTTTCAAGCTAGAAAATCAGGGGGGGGGGAATTAAAAATTATAAAAAATTCACGTTATTAATTAATTTATATGACTAAGTTATGTCCTCGGTTCAATCACTGGACAATGCAAAAATGTTTATTCTGGGTAAAAAAATAATAAAACATGGTCAAAATTATAAATGCAGCTTAAATACCTCATCTACCAGCCTACAGTTAACCAATAATGACATGGACTGCCATATTGAAGTTCTGTCATTATTAAGCTGGCAATTCGGTAAAACATCAAAAATTCTTCAAATAAATCGCTTATTAAAATCATGATTGATCCGATCGATATCCACTCTCGGTTCGATCCTTGACTGATGTTAAATGTAATATAATTAAATATCACATCAATTTCCCAAAAAAAAATTGGTTCGACAAAAAAAACAGAATTAGAAATTAAAAAATTATATAAATGCTACAAGTCCGGAAAAAAAATGCAAATTACAAGCATTTCTCAATTTATACAGTCTTCTTGGATGGCAAAGAGAGTTATTTGCATGTGTTTTCAGGACAGTTCTACACGACAGTGCCCAGTCTTGGTCGGACTAACACGACCAGCTGGTGGGCAGACACGCTAGTTGTGTGCTGCACATTGGCTTATGGCACAGATTTACCCTTTTTATTCATTAAATGGTTTGACGAGTATGGACAACTTAAATAACAAACTTCGTATTGTGAATATACTATTTTTTAAATATTGAACCCCAAGAGCAGTGAAACAAGGAACATTCGTTTAAAAAGTAATAAATCATATACCCAAGCAAATAAGAAAATGAGCAAGATTAACGTACATTAAAGGATTCCATAAAAAAAATTGTTTTATCTTTACCATATTTCTTCAGTGGACGACAAAATTGGTGATAAGGCGGTCAGTTTTGTTGTATTATAGAAGTCATATCTCTGAAGATTATCAAGTGAAGTAGTATTATTTATAAACATGCAAAATCTACCTACTCATTTTTACTACTTGTTGAAATTCTATTTCTTAAGGGTTTAAGGGTTGTAACCATGACTTTGTAAACCACGACTGACCCGAGTTACTTACAAACCAGTTCATGAACTTCACACGAACATTGCAAGTCTTTAAAAGAGAGTACGTTAGGATTGTATAAGCTCGCGGTGACCTTCGAACTAACGGCACAAGTAGTAGTTGAACCCATCATTAACATTGTGTTAAATGAGAGTTTCGTATAACATATGATATTAGTCCTAATTACATCTCAATTTTTGAAATTTCGTCCCAGATTACTATTTTTCTTCATTCGTTTGGGTGCTTGTACCAATCCGACAATTCAGCTTCGGTCTTTTAAACGGTAAATAACGAACTTTAAAAAATTAAAGAAACATTAGATGATAGTTTTCTTTCTCTAAACATAAATAAAACCAAATATATTACTTTCTCTGCCAACATTTTGTGTCAACCTATCGAAAATTAACTAAAAATTCATGTATGAAATGAAATAAGCGTTAACTGTGAAAATTGTAGTGTTATAGAAAGGGTACAGGATACAAAATACTTAGGTATAGTACTCGACACTTTTATAAAATGGGATACAGATGTTTCTTATATTTCAAACAAAGTTCAAAAAATTGTGTATAAATTCGTTGAACTAAGATTTGCTATTTTAGTATGTTATGTATGCAGTATGGCATTCTGGCTTGGGGAGGTATGAGCAAACGTCAATTAAACCACTTATAACAATTCAAAAACTTATTTTACGAGTCATTTTCCAAAAAAATCACACGTTTATTAGAGCTTCAATAATTAATAGGTATAAAAAATCAGTTAAATTATGTAGACCATAACTATCCTACACGGCATAGACAGAACATAAATTTACCAATCCCTCTATTTAATAAAACAATATCTCAGAGATATTTAGAATTTTTGCTTCCAAAAATTGTAGATAGTTATTCTTCCTGAAAAACTAAAAACAAAAAAAAATATTTTAAAATAAAAAATTGGTTAATATCTAGCTAGATAATTTTACTGATGAAGAGATTGCTTTAGTATTTAAGTAAGTTTTATATATTGTTGTAACTTTACTTTAAATACTAAGTCTTATTGATCTATATTTTTCATTTATTCATGAAACAATGTTATACTTTAAACGTTTTTTTTACGTTATACTTTACATGAAATTGGATTTTAATACATTGCTCTTTTTAACCTTCGTCTTCATAAAACTAATTAATGTTATGTTTCTTAGGTTGCATTTTAGATATATATTTATTTTTCAGTTATTACAAAGTTATAAATGTTTATATTTTCCGAAATACCTCATGCAATTTAAAGTGACTAGATGCACTCACATACAAGCTTGCTTTCGTGAGTGCTAAATTTCCTGGTTAATTAAGTGAATATTGTTAACAAAGTGTAACCCTACACTATCGCGTAATTTATGCTATCATATTGTTCACGTCAACTATACTTTATTGTGGTGGTTAACATTTCCAATCGTTTATTTCAAATCATCAGTCTGATATAAACATATGAATATATTACCTTTAAAACTCGTATATTTCATTAAAATGCAGTAACCTAATTATAGCTTTTAATCTCCTTTAAAACAAGTAGGACCGTAGAGTATCTCTCATCACTGAACTGCATTTCTAAATGCAGAGCTACTATGTAAAATAAGTTTTTATTGAGTAAAGAGTTTGCAAAAATATAAATATTTTTTAATCGAAATGTTATTAATAATATTAGGGTTGCGCACAATCAATATCAACTGAGAACTTACATTTAAAAAAAACATATCTTTGAAAGATTTGTGCAATGGGAGTGCATGACTTGATGTAGGCTTTTGGACATACGCCATTGCTTAGCACATGTATGTCTGCAGAAGAAAACTAAAAAAAAACACAAATGACAAAAAACACAAATTAAGCAAAAATTGTTGTTGTCAGGATTTAACGCCACACAATATTCCACAACAGGAATATGGTCAAAAAACAAGGAAAAAACAAAGAAAAATGGACTAACATAACGAAAAAAAAACCACAAATGATGACAGCACAAAAATTCCGAACCCAAAAAAATTCCACACAACAGTTGAAACGAGACAAAAAAACACAGCAAAACGAAAAGACGAAACAAACACAATAGTTTTCCCAAAAAAAAAGAAAAGAGAAACGAAAAAAAAACCACAAATGATGACGGCACAAAAAATATAGAACCCAAAAACTTCAGCACAACAGTCAAAAAGAGACAAAAACACGACCAAACGAAAAGAAACACAACAGTTTTCTAAAACAGAAACAAGCGACGTTTCGGGAACTGCTAGAGACGCACATGGTACGGAAACACAGGTGACCTTTCCAACACTTTCAAAGATAATGATTTATCAACTTATCAAAAATAGTTTCTATTTAATCGAAACAAAATTTTTAATTCATTATTATTTTAACCATCAATTGAAGACAGCGTGCGACCTCTGATCCAGGAAGAATGACAGCTCACATCTCGTGACGGAGGCTTGCAGGACCCCAGGCCGGAAGCACCACGAGGAAACGCCCTGCACTCGGCCACTCGGCGCGGCGGCTGCTCGTCATACGAACTGCTCGCTTAGCAGAGACAATGGCGAGTGCGTACAAGGCCGCGCTTTTAGGTGGATACCACTGTGCGTGCATGAGTACTGCCTAGTGAAGTGCATCTCAAACAATTGCGTGTACTTCAAGACTGAATAAACAACAATCGCAGCACTCGCAAAGTTTATCCCTGAAAGGCTAATCTTGAGTTTACATCTGACTAAGTTTACATATGACTGGATAAATTTGCCACACGCGCAGTATTTACATCTCACTGGGTTGACTCGCTACACTTGCTGCTTGCCTCTGACCTGCGGGATGATCCTTGTGAATGGATCCGCGCTGTTGGTCCAGGATCAGCTAGGATATGTTTGGCACTTGATGGTGGTTCTCCGACCGCGGTGTTCCGAGACATTCGGGCAAGGCAGCGAATAAGCACTACCTTGTTGGGATACAATCGTAACCTAACTCACAGACCGTATTCCAAAACGTGTCCAAACCCAAACCCTGTTAGGTAACGAAAAAGTAACAGTTTTAATAAACTGTGTCCTGCACGAAGCTAGAAACTGATTTCAGTGCATCTTAGCGGACATTTGGCAACCATCGATACATTTGATACGTACGCCAAATATCCTACAGATAGCAACATTTCGCGCGAATTCAATATTGTAATTTTAATTTTATCAGGTACTTTTAAAATTGCGATTATTTGTTTTTATGACAATACAATTGTACAAAATGTATCCCAGTATAGTCTTGCTTCCATAACGTTCTACTTGGCACACCAATGTGTTTGGTACGTCCCGATATTTATGAAATTAAATATAGGTATACGAGTTAATGGCGCCAGATCCCATTCAGCCATCTGGACGAAATCAACGATAAAGTGTGTTCTGCGCATGCGTGTAATTTGGGCAACAGAACTTCAACGGATAGGACACCTAAAAATAAGGGACTGCCCGTGTCCTTTAATACGTTTAGGGCAGAGGTGTAGTATATCAAACACGCCGGAATACCGACCTAAAGGTCCCCTAGCCCTGTGAAGAGCTGACGCAGGTCCGGTTACAATCCCGGACAGCTAGGAGAGGTTGGACAGGCCTCCACCGGGTGACTGGGGGGTAGGCGCCAGCAGAGCTGAGGACACAGCCAGCTGTCTGGTCAGCTGAGTGAGCTGTGAGGCGGAGAGGCGGTGTTGAAGCCTCAGCCTGGCTTTCTGGATTCGCGTGAACGGCTATACCGTGGGAGCCCGGGACAGCAAGGCCTCTAGGCTAGGAGAGCCGGGCTCTGTAGCCGCGTGTACTGCCCTGGCAGGTGACACTCTCCGACAGGAGGTGTGCACCGCCAGACCGCCAGTCCGCCAGACCGCCAGTCCGCCAGCCCGCCAGTCCGCCAGTCCGCCAGTCCGCCATACCGCCATACCGCCAGTCCGCCAGTCCGCCATACCGCCAGTCCGCCAGTCCGCCATACCGCCAGTCCGCCATACCGCCAGTCCGCCAGTCCGCCATACCGCCAGTCCGCCAGTCCGCCATACCGCCAGTCCGCCAGTCCGCCATACCGCCAGTCCGCCAGTCCGCCATACCGCCAGTCCGCCATACCGCCAGTCCGCCATACCGCCAGTCCGCCATACCGCCAGTCCGCCAGTCCGCCAGTCCGCCATACCGCCAGTCCGCCATACCGCCAGTCCGCCATACCGCCAGTCCGCCATACCGCCAGTCCGCCATACCGCCAGTCCGCCATACCGCCAGACCGCCAGTCCGCCAGCCCGCCAGTCCGCCAGTCCGCCAGTCCGCCATACCGCCAGTCCGCCATACCGCCAGTCCGCCAGTCCGCCATACCGCCAGTCCGCCAGTCCGCCATACCGCCAGTCCGCCATACCGCCAGTCCGCCAGTCCGCCATACCGCCAGTCCGCCAGTCCGCCATACCGCCAGTCCGCCATACCGCCAGTCCGCCATACCGCCAGTCCGCCAGTCCGCCAGTCCGCCATACCGCCAGTCCGCCATACCGCCAGTCCGCCATACCGCCAGTCCGCCAGTCCGCCAGTCCGCCATACCGCCAGTCCGCCAGTCCGCCAGTCCGCCATACCGCCAGTCCGCCAGTCCGCCAGTCCGCCATACCGCCAGTCCGCCAGTCCGCCAGTCCGCCAGTCCGCCAGTCCGCCAGTCCGCCAGCCCGCCAGTCCGCCAGTCCGCCAGTCCGCCAGTCTGCCAGCACGCACCGCCGCGCCCGCTGACCTGTATCGGCCGTCCTATTGTCGGGACAGGCGGCGAGCGAGGATTAACTGAGAGTCGGGAGATTACGTCTAAGCGAGTTGCTGTTTATTCCACAATCCCCTTCCTTCCACCGCTGTTTGTCAGCCAGCTTACACTGGGAACTGATAACTGATAACGCATTAAGCTGACACGGCAATGGCATCTCGTGACTTCCAAAACGTCTGACAACCGCGATAACTGTCACTCGCAGGAATGATTTATTCCGTACATCGTACACTTGAGTTTCATCTTAACTCGACACACCTCCACAGAAAGTGAGCCTCAGGAACAACCACTATCGGAAGTGAGCTCGGGGTAGCATGGGCGACCCTCAGTAACAAGTTATGAATGTGTTTGTCCTTCAACGCTGTTTTTTTTTTCCACCCTTTGCTTTTATGGTTGGTCGTATCAAAAATGAAAAGTTTTTGGTATTACTCCGAGTTATAATACGTTCAATGGGATGCGTTATTTTTCATATTATGAGTTATAGCGATTTTTCTGTTTTTCAAAAATCCTTCTCCTTTTAACCCCTTTGGTGGAATTTCGCCCAATAACGAACTCGACCTAGATTTTTGATTGCTATATTTTGTATATCTGTTTGGAAGTGATTAATGCAAAATTACGGCAATTATCGTTTTCCTAAAAATGATTATATGTATAACTTATGAGTTGACGATTATTTTGGGGTATACGAACCATCAAACAAAAAAACTATATAAACATTTTCCAGAAGTCGCACCATGGTAACGTAGTCTTTCTTCGAAATCTGCCTAGTAAACAAAAAAAATTGGTTGTCTGTAAAGTCGGTTTACGGACGATAGTTTAACGTGACGTCATAACAAAACATTGATGAAATGATTGCATACTTTTATGAATTAAATTGAATCATTATCATTGAATTATCACTATTTTGTATGAATACGAAGGAGTGACATGAAATCTACAATTTAATTGATAAATTTACTTTTATTTTCACTCATTAATTCAAATATGTTTATTAATTTAACGAACAGATTATTTTAACTATAACTGTTGTACGTCTTTGCTATTTAACTTCTTCCAATCTGTGTTATTCTGTTAAGGATAGGACGATGATAGGAAAAGTAGGAAACGAATGGGAGTGTTTAGAGTTTAATGTGCCTCGAAAAAGTCAAATCGATGGTTATTCCAATCGAGTGGAAGAGAGATAGATGCGGCTTAAGCGTACAATGAGCGTAACGGGACACAGAGTAACGGGACAACGTGCGTAACGTGACACTTTTTCGTGCGTGAAGCCGGCGTTTATCGATTTATTAGACGTTGTCACGTCAATAAAATCAAGTATTAATTCCAATTAAAACTAAAATTAAAATATTGGTAACTATCTGATTCATTCGTAGTTAAATTGTGTTATTTAGATTTTATGTACAAATCTAAGTGTGCACCGTTACATCTAGATTTAATAAAATTACTAATGAATTTTAATACGGATTTATATTAGAAAACTACGATTCAGTTCGATGAGTGGCAAGAAAATTTATATGTCGAAACACCAATATCTTACGCAGTTTATAACAGTATACGTCAAATGCGACTAATTTTTAAGTTTTGCTAACCTTCTTACTAATACCTTGTGTAAAACTGGGTTGGTTAGTCCGATCACGTTACAATGCACAACTTGCTCCTTCACTTGTCTCGGAACTCAGGAAATGAAGACGTCCTTACTTTGTCAAAGATTCTGGATCTCGTAGAATTAGTAACCCCGAACCTTTTTCTTCTTACAACGTAGCAGGACTACTGATGTATTCATTGTTGTTCCATCGATTTAGTATCACAAGATTTCACAGAAACTATCGCAGTTCGATTCCAGCATAAAATGTTTGTTCAACGAACTTATAGCTTATATGCTTAACAGTTCTTAAATTCATCCAAATTCTTCAACCTTCTTGCTATCCAGCTATAATTAAATATTGACGATTATTTACTTTAAATTTCGAATAAACCTTGAGTATTATATTCTCAAAATCTTGATCGTAGTATAACAGCTTCTATTCGTCAGCTCGTTCAGAATAAAACTCAATTACTTGTCGAACATTTAATTGTTTGCATTTTGAATCAACGGAACTGATTTTCTTTATAAAACATATGCTGAGCCATCCTAATCAGACTAGCAATAAACAACGACCAATTAGCAAATTCGCATCAATTCACAATTCTAAGCCTGTAATTTAAATAAAATGTTTCCTAAATATTTAAACATAATTAATACTTGCTGTAATCTTGAGTATACGATTAGAGATAGTTCAATATTAGTCAATATAACGAAATTATTTAATTTTTTAGTTATTTCAATTTTGAAATAAAAACGTTTCGCTGGTAGTTGTATATATTAAACTATTCCACAGCAAAGATTACATACTTATTGAAACAGTTCATAAAACATAGGGAATAAAATAGTTGACTCAGAATGAAATATTTCGTGTACTAAGAAATATTAATAAATAAGTTCAATTTATACTCATTGCTATGAAGGTGTAAGTTTACCTTTCATATTATCTCCAAAACCATGACAAAATATGTAAAGCTGCCAACTAGGAAGTGCTGGCTCTACAATGTCACAAGATCTACTGGTAGTTATTATACATAGTTACTCCATAATCCGATGGCTGCAGTAGCATCCACCTTGAAAACCTGGATGGTATCCATACCATCAGCAGTAGAAGCGTCTCTGCACAGTACGAGCCAGAATCTACTGTTTCGTTGGTAGACGTTACCTCAACGGTGGTAATTGCATGAGCATCATCTACAGACGCAATGTGTGTAGTTACAGCACCCGAGGGAACATCTGTCTACAGTACCGGCAACAGCACCGACCTTTTACATCTACCAACATATTTATGCTATCAACGTCCACGCTGGGGCACTGCTGCATCCATGCGATAAGATTTTCGTACATTGTGGCAATCACAAGCGCCATGAAGCGTTTTCTTGAAATATCCGACTGCAGTGTTTGAAAGATACTCTGAAAAGACTTGCCAAGACATCAATGGTCAGGTTTCAAAAAAACACGTGGAACAAAGGAAATTGATGATAATGTGGTTAGTTTTGATTTTGGCAGTATAATACAAGTTTTTGAAACAAACAATATTTTGTAAAATGATTTTTATTCGTTGTTAACTCTCATAGAATATAACACGGGACTTATATTTTATAGGCCGAAATTTATTAAGTAATTTTAATATAGACCAGTGTTCGAGTATGCTACTGCAGCAGAGTATGCTACATGTTGCTGCAGCACTCGGGTGGGCTGCTATACTTTCCCGTTACTTATAATTGCCAGCTCGTGTTGAGAGTTTGTCCGCTGCAAAGGCTGGGCACGCCGTGACCCACATAAGAATCATGCAGCGGAGGTAAGCTGGCGAGAAACACTTTAACCAAACAAATGTTGTAACTGCGTAAACCGTATCAACAAACATTAGGACCTGAAACTGCTTAACTCATTACAAAACCAGTAAGTCACCTCACATCTGGAACGTTGTTTTTCTTGGTTTATTCGATAGGCTCCACAATTAAACGAGCTATTCTCATATTTATGTACTGGCTTTCTCGAAAACGGCTAAAGATTTCGACTTTATATGTAGAATATATATCTGAGGGGATGAAAAATCTACCCACCTAGGTCCCAACTAAAAAAATTGTTTTGGTGCATATTTTTAATATACATTTACACGCAACAGAAAACAAATACTGCACTATATTTCTAACAATACTGACACAAGTCTTATAGTTTCGTTTATCCTTCTTAGCATCGTGTTATTTTTAACAAATTACTTCTTCTGATATAAACTGTCATCAGATATTATTCAGGTCTTCGTTTCCCCGTTTACTTAACCGTTGCAGTTTCTTTCTTATATACTTATGCTCGCTTTATTAATACACAATTATAGCTAATTTTGTTTGTAAATTTACTGTAAATAGAATTGTTTTAAAGGTTTTTTTTACATAAAATATTATTTCAATGTTATCAGTAAACCTACTTTTAATATTTTTAATTATCTTTTAATCGAATATATTGTAATGTTTAAATTCTTTAAACAATAAAACATTCAAATTAAATTTAATTAAAATATTGAACTTCGTAATTTATTGTACCGGAATTCAATATACGCCGTAAATGTTAAATTGTAATCACTGCTAGTAATTACGTAAAACACTTTCCAAGTATTTTTTTTACCTTTCTCCGGATTTATTTGTGTATTAATATTTTTTGTAAGTTTTTTGTAGTGATTTGTAATTATTTAGTTAAAATGTTTAGGCTAGTGGTGATTCTTTGGTGACATTGTGTGACAGTTGGTACGAACTTAGAAAGACACGCTGGAATATGGCAGATAAACAAAGCGTCGGTTTGAGATCTAAACGTAAATTTATGAGGATTTTTAACTGCCCAATATATAAGGAGAATTATTAATTTTTCTAAATGCAGGTATAACTATCTAGTGAGAGGGACGAAGGTGCAGCGTCGCGGGGAGGGGGGGTGTATTGGGCAGTCAGCGGGAGCCGGCACGCAGTGAAGGTCGCAGCGACGACCGCGGAGGTATGTGGCGGCCGAGGTGGACCAACAACACAGTGCTACTGCACGTGTTGGGCGGCGCTGTCAAGGAAGTGTCCACGAGGCTCGTCGGCAGCTGCTGTGAGCTGTAAGTTGCTTCCCTGTTGACGCCGGGTTACGTCCTTGCCATTAACGTTGGCTGGACACTCTACCTTGGGCGGATCCACGCCCGAGTTCCGTGATGCAATTGTCTTTGCTAGCACGCGAGCCTAGAGCTGGGCGCTGCCACGGTCAAGTGGGCCCGTCCTCTGCACTCAGAGCCCGTTACGAACTAACATTGTGGAAACTGCAACCCTACGTGTACACTGTTCTTTTTTTTTAAGACCGTGCAAGGAACGTTTTAAATTATAAATTCACCGACTTAAAGGAGGAAGAATAAAGCTGGCCAGCCATAACATTGTATTTCTTAAAGAATCGATATTTTAACAAAAATGCGTTACTGTGGTGTTATTCTACAGCCGATTTCAATTTTAATATTTACCAAAAAAAAAAGCTTTATAACATTTTGTAAAGTTTCTACTCCTTTGCTAAGCCGTTAAATTATTTATTATATTTGGTATACATGTTGGCAATTTATGTATAAATATATTTATTAATGGCTAAGATAATATTTAGTCGCGCACGTGACGTATCCACATTTTAATTAGTTCTAAGTATAGTTTCAGAACAGTTTTTAATAAAAATGTGCCTTTAATATATTTACAGTTAACTGCCAGGGTATTGAGAGAATGTTGCTTATCATTAAGTTAATTCTAATTAAATGCTTGTTTTACTTCGGAATTTTACTGAGCAAGTCTTCTAACATTATCACGTTCCTTAATTTAAAGCTGTCAATAATTGCATGTTGTAATTCAAATGATTAACGATATAGTAAACGTTTCGGCTCACACCCTTATGGTAAAAGTACAGCCCTGGTTAAGTTTATGGTTTTTGAATACAATGTTCGTTACTTCTGTCGTAATAGAGTGTGAGGACGCGAGTCACTACTCGGTAGTGAGGGTAGTGCTGGTCACGTCAGGACATGCCGCTTGCTAACTGACCACAGGCAACTAGACAAGTGGGTGTGCCACTGAATTCTTGCCAGGAATATGGTCTTAGCCGGATAACAACTGTTCTATCTGTCCACAAGCACACGTAACTTTACCATTCGTGTGGCGACTTTTTTTTTCTCTTTAAAATTTTGGTTTTATTTTCTCTGGAAATATATTAGGTAACTACATACATTCAGCCGAACATTTAAACCAAGCATGTCCTTTTGTCCGATATATCCGTCGTAAGCTTAGTTATTAACAACTCACTAACAAATTTTAAATATATCATAACCAACGTACATTATGTATGTTATTATAAATAACAAGAAAGCCTAAGTGGTCGGGGTTTGAACCGACGCGCACTCACCTATCATGTAGTTGTATCCGTCCAGCGTGAGCACGCAGCGCCTGGCGCCCGGGTCAGCGCGGCTCGGGTGCGCCATGCTAGCGGCCAGGCGCGGTGGCCATGCCGCCCGTCAACTGCTAGCCTCGAGGCTGTGCGCGGGTCGCGGGTCGCGGGCAGACTGGCCGCCCGCCGCCTCCCCTCCCGGCCGCTCCCCTCTCCCGGCTCCCCCACTCCCCCCCACTCGGCGCTATGTGGGGCACAGCCGTAACCTGCCTCGCGCCCTGCTCCGGCACGCGGCGAGCCGAACAACAACACCACTTGCAGGTAGAACACACTTCGAGACTATGGAGCGGGACTGCGTCACAACGTAAGGCTCAGAAGCTTCTCAAAGATGGCGAAAACCGCGTGGTTCATTCGTAGATATATTTTTTTTCCTAGTTTTACTAATATCGTGGTCACCCATTTTAGTACCAACCACTGTCGATGGTGCTTAACTTTTATAATAGTCCAAACTAAAGCATACGCCTTTACCCATTCGGCCACCATGACATCATTAAATAATGAAAAAATCTTATAAAGACACATGTATAAGATTATCTTAGAAAAATAATTTTATTAAGAGTATTTTAAAAAATAATATTCTATAACATTAAGCAATTGTTATGTCTTTCGACAAAATCCTCGTAAAAATCTGCTATATATAATCTTATTGCATAGGTATATCCATAACATAAGCCCTTTTGATTCCTATAGAATGTCATAAGTAGTTTTATCAAACTACATTTATAATAAAATGTTAATATAAGTAATATCTTATGACATTGGTATGTCTTTAACATAAGAACTTATCCACAAACTGCATCATAACTGTTCCGAAACTACCCGAAGCGCATCAAGTGCACTAACTTTACCTTTTGTTCTTTTACGACGCCCAGCCTATAGCACACGAAAGGAATCATAACTGTTCCGAAACTACCTGAAGCGCATCAAGTGCACTAACTTTAAATTTTGTTATTTTAAGACACCCTGCCTATACCAGCGCACGAAATGCATCATAACTGTTTCGAAACTATCGGAAGCGCATCAAATGTACAGATTTTGAGAAAAATTGTAGCAAATAAATCATAATTAACCTAGCCTAACCTGGGTTGCGTTGGGTTCGGGTATGTATTACCTTCTTGTTAAACAGGTTTTAAAAAGGAAAAACATTTACTGTTTTTTTTCCTTAAAATGAGTACTTTTAATATATTTATTACGCTCGGCATTATTTCGTTCTATAAGTGTATTTGCAACATGAGAACCAATGAATATGCTTGTTACCGAGTTTATATGTTTAAACATCACAGGCGAATACAGAAGACTAGCTCACTTTTTTGTACGTTTACATGAATAAAACAATGAAAACAATGGAAGAAAAAAATTAAGCGTGTCTGTGTGAGTCTATATAAATCAAAATTTGATAACACAAATTTTTAACAGAAAATATTCCACGGCAATGTTTTTATATAAAGTAAATACTAAGGACCAGACACTGAGAAAAAAAAAATGTATCTAGGCATCATTTTTGTTTGTATGTTGGTTGTTTCGTCCTAACGATATTTATTTTATTCTACCGAACATTTATTAGATCGAAAGAAACTTTAGATGCGCCAAACAAAAGAAAAATGTTTGCATAAACAAATAAATAGTACTTCGTTTCAATATTATTTAATGTTCCAAGCAGTCATTTGGTTGATTCAAGACTTGAACCATTTATTTATTTCAGCCAAACAAAATACTACTTTGGCAACAAAACAGTGTGTTTGCTTAAACTTCAACTCTTCAAAAATTTGGTTGAAGTATTTATTTTGTTGGCGATGACGTAACTCCATCATGGCGCTGAATACGTCCGGGTACCCACGTGTGCATGCTGAGTAGTAACTTGTACGGGTTTGTTATTCTTGTGTGTGTACACGTGCTGAAGAGACGACCAAGATATATTTGGAAGATAGGTATTTTAGCAGCTTAAATTGAGTTTTTGCAGGGAAAATCATTTATTATTTTCCGTTTAACTTGTACTTGGTTTGTATTCACTATTGATTCATGACACGGTTGTTTAATAATAACAGTTAATTCAACATGATTTTGCATTTGGCATGGAATATCCGAGACTATTCTATTATCCCGATTCCATAACAATGCTGATGACGTCAACCAAGATGGCGTAACTTGTCATTACCACCCCTACATTCTTACGGGACAAACGCGGGATATGGGTGGGGAACAATAAACACAATTTTTTTTTAAACTTATTTCATTATTTGAAAAGCATGATTTTATGGTACATATCGTAAACTAGACTTTAATCCTCCCTGCTCTAGTCTATTTTGCGATAATGATCAAAGAAATGATGTTTGTAGACGTTACAAATTATGGCCTTATCTTGAAATATAACCCGTGTCATATTTATTACTAACCCTAATGACACTGTAAAATAAAAGTGGCGGAAAAAGTTGTAAATTATGGGAATAAAATACCGGAATCGCCAAATAGACTAAATGTGGTGGGACTGTAGTCTACTTCACACAACCGCGAAAAATTGATCGTGAAAAGTATTTCAAATAATAAAATAACCGTATTAATAACTAAACTGTACAGGATAGCATTAAAATATTCTTTACTATAAACAAAACCTATGATTTACCAAAAATACTAGAAAAATACTGCATCTACAGTACTGTGACCAAAACCGACATAGATATAGTAATATCGTAACTGACCTCTATCGCAAGATACTCATTTCCATCCAAATAAATTAAAGTATTAATAAATTATCTAACCTAATATTTTTCACTTCAAGTCAATTATAACATTGTTTATTAACGATTTATACGTATTCGTAAAGGCCAGTTTACACCGGCGATAACATTGCTAATAACATGTGTTTATAGCAATGTTACTGATAAAAGTTGAAAAAATGCTGGAAACATAATGTTTTCTACATTGTGGCCAACATTCTGCTATTAACATTGTTAATATATTCAATTAAATGTTAATAACATTTGTTACCAACATTTTGTTTATAACATTTGCGATCAACAAAAGTTGTGTGTATTAGAAACATGTTAAAAACTTTGTTATGAACACTGTTAATAACATTATTTTCCCGATCCATTCTGAGGCGGTCTAGATCAAAAGATGTTATTTGCAAATGTTGCTAGCAACGTAGAAGGTGAACATTGTGTTGGCAACATCGTTGTTTTTGTTTACTTTAGTCGATCGTTTGTAAATAACCTATAAAATGGAATGGTGCAGAGAAAAAACGTGCAGACTTATTGACGAGTTTAGGTTACGGGAATGTTTATGGAATCATCAGCTTAATGACTATAAAGACAGACAAAAAGAGTGATGCGTTGAAAGAACTCGGCAAAATGTTCGAATGTGAGGGATCAGAGGTAGAGAAAAAAATTAAATCTCTGATTGGGCAGTTTCAACGAGAAGTGAAGAAGATATCCAGAAAATCCGGCGATGGTGTTAAGGATGAACCGAGATGGTTTGCGTACAAGATGATGCTTTTCCTGAAGGACAAGTGGAAACCGCACAAAACAGCTGATGCGGGAATAGATGTGAGTAAAATATGTAACCAATGTGGGAAAAAATATCAAGGGTAGCCTTAATAATTTATTAATACAAAGATTATTATAAATAACTTTAGGAGAAATAGAGTACTTTAGACTTTTTTTCCTCTATAGGCATACATCATTAATTAGGCCTACATTTACTTGCTGTACATTAAAAGCATATCTAACATCACTGAAACTTATTATTTTAAATCACCTACACTGATAATATACAGAAATAAGTAGGTCTACCACTTTTTGTTATAAGAATGTAAGTAATATAGGTACTAGTAATATCATACAATATTTATGAGACATACCTATACAAATATTTATTGAATATACTGCAACAGAATGCCAAATGTTGCACGAAGCCAATTCGCAGACTAAACCAAATACAAAATAACACATAAACATGCAATGAATTTTGGGATTTAATGTCATGTACTTCCAATTGTATAAATTTTCACAACTTGAATTAAATAGTTAATTTCTAATAGTACAGTACTGTCACATTTTTACCAATGTTATTAAAAAGTGTAGTATGGGTGACAGATAGGTGTATTCTTCAAGGAATATGTAGCAATTTGATTGAAATACATTACCATATTTAATAGTGTTTAGATTAAAAATAGATTTTAATTTTTGTACAATAGGAAAATGTCAGTCATCTCATTCCACAGCAGCTTGCCTGTCTATACGACCTTGCCTTGTTTGAAAGTAATGTCCAAACTCCCGACGAATCTCGTGAGCATTATCAGGTGCTCTCCTTGGTACCCGTTGCAATGGTGTAAGTGCTCCATCCCCTTCACAGTGAACCATGTTTCTCCATTGGCCGTTTATTATGTTGCCTGTATCAGGGTCTTCACTGTCAAGCATGCCAGGGGGTGCATATATGTGTCTAGATGAAGAACTTTTCTTCAAATAGTTATGAAGATGAATACATGCTAATGTGACTTTGGTCGCTTTTTGGTGGTCCAATAATATAGGTTTTGCTAACACACGAAACACAGAAACTAGAATGCCAAAAGTGTTTTCCGCTACTCTTCCTGTTCTACATAACCTGAAATTAAAAATCATCTCCAGTGTGTTAATGTCGTGTGTCCCTGGGTAAGGTTTCATTATGTGTTTACTCAAAGGGAAGGCATCGTCACTAACAAACACATAAGGACTTTCAGCAGTTCTTCCAGGCAATGGGGCTGGTGCAGGTATATTTAACAGGGACTTATCAATCATTTCACGAAGCACAGAATTAGCAAAAACACCGCCATCAGATATTCTGCCTTGGCACCCCACATTTGCATAGAGAAAACAATAGTTGGCATCAACAATCCCAAGTTGAACAATACTAAAATAACCCATGTAATTGTAATAATCACTTCCACTCCTCGGTGGAGCTTGGACCTCAATATGTTTTCCATCCATGCTGCCCAAGCAATGTGGGAAGTTCCATCTGTGGTCGTATTCACTGGCCACTTTGAGCCATTCCTGAGCAGTTTGCGGGATCTGGAAGAACGCGGAAAACAACAGTCAATAATATATGGCATCAATGTTATGATCACATATTTACAACTGGTACACACAAAACTGCTTGCAGTTATAACTACAGAGTCATAAAAAACCAATTATATTATGCATTGTTTTTAATAACATATATCTTTGTATCATAGCACTGGAGTATGTTTTTTTGTCACGAGATCATATTTATGTTTAGGTATTATTCATATATTTATATAAATGTTTTCTTTTACAGACTTCCAGTCGAGATGATGAAGACGAAGAGAATGTCGACTCTGATTTAGAGCGCACGTCCATTGATGCCTCTCCCATAGCAGCTGTCAACTCTGATACTGCAAGTGCAGAGACGAGTGCTTCAAGTAGGAAAATCTTTTCATCGCCAGTGCGACGCAAACGTGCTAAAACACAAGATGATTCTGCTGTGGTAATGGTCGAAGCTTGTAATGTTTTGAAGTCATTGGATGCTTCTCATCACAACAGAGATGAATATGACAAATTTGGAGAATACGTAGGTTCCAAAATAAGTAATCTAAAAACAGATTATGCCAAATTCACTATACAGCATGAAATCACCACTTTACTATATCATGCTGATCTTGGTAGGTACAACCAGACAAATGCAGCTGCATCTCCCCTTCATACAAATGTTCTAGAAGGCAACAGCAGTCAGCATGCTGCTCTTTGCACTCCTGCGAATGTAGTCATTGTTGACGCAACTCATGAACACCCGGATGTACTAAATGATGAAGTTATTAACGAAGTCTTCATTTCGGAAGATTGTTCACAATTGCAACACCAGTACGGCCATTTGTTGGACGTGTGTGGAATCCGTGAAAATGAAACAAAATAGTTACCTGCTCTAAAACTTTAATTCTTTATGAACAATGGCTGTCAATGCATTTCCACACAAAATAAGTCAACAGTAACATTTGTTTTTAATAGCTTATAAGTGTAATTTAAAGTGGGTATCTCATTTAATGTTCAGTTAACACAATGATTCACCTTGTAAATGTTTGTGTGTGTAGTAAAAACAAATGCTATGCCAATTTAAAGACACTTATTCTCTAGTGGCATGTAATTGCATAAGGTTAATATCAAGGAGGTACATGATTTAAGGTAAACAAAATGCTGATATTATGGGATACGTTTATATCAAGAACTTTGGTGAAACTGCAGTGCCGTACTTACCAATTTATATATATATATATCTCTTTCTACAGCATTAAAAATGTAAAGAAATAAAACATTTACTGAACACTACCTGTAATGTTTTAAATTAAAACCTGATGTGTGCATTTGTGTCAGTGAACCATCAACAGTAAGTATTCACAATAAGTTTGTTTCCATTAAGGAACTACATTTTCATGGTTATTTCAGTAACTAACTAGATGTTCAAGTCGAGTGATTAACCTTGTTAACGGAAGTCAAAATAAAGTAAAATTTAATATAAGCATTCAAGCTCACCTGGAGTATACTTACTCTGACATTGTTTTTCAGAGCTTCAATCAATGCATCCAATACTTGTGGAATGCATTTTGATATACATGACAAATATATTCTAAATAATATCATTAAGTCATTGTAACTGCACCCAGTTGCAAGGTAACGAAGTGTAACCGCAAGTTTTTCCGTCACTGAAATAGCTAATCTGTAGTTTGTGTCATTCCCTGCAATTTTTGGCCCCACGAGACCAATCAAATATTCAAAATCAGTGCTTGACATTCTCACAAAATTTCTAAAACTGTCTAATTTCATATCACCTACAGCCATTGTTAACTCGTCCTTTTTAAGATCTTGCAAAATCATGTTTCCACTATGACTGCATCTCTTTTGAAGGTACGGCCGAACCCAGATTCGCTTCTTCCTCTTTTTCTGGTTAGCTGCCCCAATTAACAGTACACAAACTGCAGCAATCCCAACTTCCTGCTGAGAAGCCATTACTAACTTTAATTCTTTCCGTCTGCATGAACTGAATGTCATCCAAGAGTGTAGCCTACATGTTGCTAACATTGTTGTTAACATTTTTGTTACCAACATTGATACTAACTTTTAGTTCTGGCTTTGTAAACAATGTTGGCGACATTTCTGTTATTAACAATGTTATTAGCAAATTTGTTGCCAACAAATGCTACAAATCATCTTGCCTACACACAACAAATTTTGTTATTAACATTTAATTATTAACATTGTTGCTGTTATTTTTTGGTGTAAACGGGCCTTTACTGACATTTCCAATATTTTCCGTAACGAACTTTACACATCACACGCGGTCTGTAACGTCCATTATCACCACTAACTACTTCCCAAACAAAGAAACATCATACATCACGTCAACTCCAATGCTACCAAATTATGAAAACTTACTCGATTCCAACTTCATTGGCCTACTCCTAAGACGTTATTAGTTTCCCCTACATCTGTTTCCGCATGTAACAAGTTTCCTCACTTGCCGGCTGCTGGAATACATGACCCACATTCCCTGCACTCTGTTCTTGTATTTTCGCCCAAAACACACAACCTAACCTTTTTAGATTTAAAATTCCACCCCTTTGTAGTTTTGATAAGCATTGCGTTTTCCTTTTCCCTCTATCTTCGTTCGTCTTAGTTCTTAATTCACTTCGATTAAATTTTCGTTAAATATAAATTTATAACAAATGTTTCTGTTGGTTTTCCGGCCGCAACGTAATAGCGATTGTAACGATGTTTTGTGAGTTAGCCCCAGGAGGCAGACTGCTTGCCTATCACTCGAGCATGCCTCAAACACAGCGACTCCAAGGTGCGGATATGACCAGTCACCTGCCCTCACCCCCTCCCCCCTCCTCGCCGTGTTTCTGGAGGGTTCTCGCACCAAGTCCATACAAGTGTATTTGCTACATGAGAACCAATGAACCTGCTCGTTACATATCACAGGCGAGTACAGGAGACGTGCTCACTTAGTGTTTACCTTTACATGAATAAAACAATGAAAACACTGGAAGACAACAAAAACAAGCTATATAAGCAAAATTGCTATATAAATATATATCTATACATCAAAATATGGTAACACAATTTTTGTAACCGAAAATATAGATAATGTTTAATTATATATTTTTTTTTATTCTTGATAAAATTCGAAGCTTAAATAATTTACCTTCATAATATATTTAGCCCTTTTTTAACCCAAAAAGCTGGACTTTCACAATATAGTAAAATTGTGGCTTATATTTTTTTGTGTTTTTTACTGTCCCTTTTAAATTTTGTTATGCTCGTTTAGCTTAAGGAGATATAATTAATCATCATCAAGTATAAAACATGTTCCATTGGTCTAATTGCTTGTAATTAATTTTATCGATACTTTAGGTCTGACAGTTCGAAGACTTTGTCTTGACTACTTGAAATATGTTATATTAGCTATCGACGAATAAGGTCTTGTGGTTCGGTGACGACTGGCCTATACGTCTGACATCGTACATGACCTGGTCTTGTGGTCCGAAGACACTTGGCCTATACGTATAGCATTGTACATGAACTGGTTTGAGTGTATTTCATGCATCGAAAAAAAAAAATAGATTTCCATGTTTGGCTCGAGACAACATATTTAATTCGATGGACTGATATCTTGTTTCGAGTCTTTTTCGTGGAGAGAATGATTAATTAACTTCACGAAAAGTAATGGGAAACAGAATTTAAAATTAATTTTAAGTTTTAGTTTCTCTTATCACTGGCCGAGAATCAAAACCATGGACGGGAATCATTATTTTAATGAGTGATTTTTTTGATGATTTTTGGAATTTTTCCCCAATATCTAGCTAAATAATTACGAATGTGCAAGATGGTGTCCAACAAGGTGGACATCCTGGCACTCTAGCAGGTAAAAATTATACTAATATGTTGGTAGCGCACTTTATCAGACGAAAACAATATGGCGGCCTCCAGCAGACAAAAACAAGATGGTGGACGTGATATACTAGTAGACGATATATGTGTATGTATGTACATATACACACACCTTGACATTAGTGGTGGGAGGTCAGTCTTTGGTGGCTCCTGTGGAGGAAGAATATGTCATTTTATTTATTTTATCCTCACCGGGTTCGAACCAACGACACAATGATGTCAATGCGTTTTTAAATTAAAATTTGATTAATTATTTTGATATAAATTTGAAAATATTGTGGCCGGCAGGGCCACATTTTTACTTGTAATTTATTTTTGTTGCTGGTCTCTAGTTTTATATGGTTTTTTATTTCACATATTTTTACGCCTTTTTTAATTAATGTTAATTTATCTGTAAATTTTTTTAATTATATTTGTTTCTGTTAATTAGTTATACGCCGTTTGGTAGCTATCGATTATGAGTTTAAGAACATCGATTGTGTTTCACGTAAATACCACTTGGCGAGCGTCCGGCGGTTGGCTGATGACGTCAGACATTCGGCTTGCCGGGAGTGAAAATCAGCTGGGGCCGCGAGAAGTGTGTGTGGCGAGCGACCGTCGAGGACAGAGCTATGTGACGGTGCGGACTGGTGTGCCGGGCGGCAACGGGCGACGAAGAGTATTGGGATGGAGGCTCCACGCTGGGTGACAGGGCAAATGGATTGCTCTGTGATACAGAAGTAATCAAGGTAAAGAGAGGCCGCGATTTTGATTTTTACCCTCGTGGTGCTGCACTGGTTTTTGGCAAACCTAGTGAACTGTGTATTTTCCCATACTAAATTTTATTTGGACGGAACTATTATTAGCCTGTTTGGTGAAGAGGCCCATTTGTTTCACACGTTGTTCCAGTGTGGGATTTTTTAAAAAGGTCGCCCGTTTGCCTGTAGTTGTAATAAAAGTATAAGTTTGGAAGAAACGAACATTTTGCAATTTGTTTTTGAGACTTTGTCTTCGGAATTTGCATACTTAAAGTTGCATTTAGCTAATATAATCAGCTTGTGCAGTATTATAAAATGTATGCGATCGGTATTGGACTACATGCGCAGCCTGATGTTGGTTGGTGCGGCCATTCTACGTTTTTATGAAATCATTGGCAAGTTAATAAAGAAGTAAGACTTTGTTTGAAGTAGATGATAAATACTTCTGTGGTAACATAGTTATGTTACGTGAAGAGTTTTTGCTACATTTCCCTTAAAAATAAGATAATATTTTTTTTTTTTGATCATCGTTCACGCCTTTGTGAATTCGTACCTATGGCCCGGCGTGGCATTAGACTCTGGAGTTGGTGAGGAAGGTCAGGAAGCCAGCGCACGCCTAGGATATTAACTTTGTTTTTTTTGGCAAGTCTTTAGCAACGAACATCTGAAGAAAGACTAAACCGTTGATTGAGACTTTAAGAACTTTATTTAAATAAATTTTTTGTACTTCAGTATTATTATTGTAGAATTTTTTATATATTTGTATTGTTTGTCTTGTTTGATTTTTGGTATTAGGGCAGTCAGTAAATTTTGATATTTTATAGTGGCCACGCCTCACGCCCTTATATATTTTTATACTTGTTGTTATCAGTATTTATATTTTTACGATTTTTTAAAGGTTATTGTTAGTATCGCAAATGGGGATAAGATGCTGCCATTATTAACGTCAGCTTTTGTAACTAAGCTTGTATGGTTATGTATAGTAAATACTATTTTTGCAAATTTCTATTTTTTAATAACATACGTCCAAAGTCTTGCCTCTTGTTTGTTTAATGGTTACTCTGCTTTTATATCCTTTGAAGTTTTTGGCCTGACCCCTGGGCAGTGGTGTGGGGAATTTATATTGTTTAGCTTTTTAATATTTATTTTTTCCCTTCGCGCCCAGAGTGAGTCGGGGACGCAACCCCTCTTCCAATTAAGGAGGAAGAAGGGTTACAATATTTTTCGAATATTTTGGTCAATAATTATGGATTTTAAATATGGCAGCAGTTAATTAATAATCCAAGATGGTGGGATAATTTTGTTAAAAATTTTATGAATTTTAATTGTTGTTCCTTTTTTCTGATAATAATTACGGATTTTCAAGATGGTGGCCGTAAATAAAATTGCAAAGGTTACGTAACAATTCAAAATGGAGGCCATGGCTTTTTAATTGTTAAGGTAATGACCTCAGCAGCTTATGGCGGCTTGCTTTTAGGATTATTAAGCCGCTTTTATGAATTTTCATGCCGTTGGCATTTTTGGGGACTGAAACGGGAAATTTTCCCTCAAAACGGGAGTTTTTCCCTCAAAATAGAGAGAGAAAAAAATTTTCCGATTTTTTGAGAATTTTTGTCGGAATTTTTTTTTTACTTAAAACTGGAGATTTTGGCGAATTTTTGGCAAATGTTTGCAAATTGTATGTCAGTTTTGGCAAATTTTGAAGGTCAAGTTCAAAATACAACGTCATTCAAGATGGCCGCCGTGACGTCACAATCCCAGATGGCGTCGACAATCCTCAATTTTCAGCCAGAAGCAAGGCGCAGATTGAATACTACTATTGTAATACCAGTTTTCTTACGTACTTCAAAAGTTCTTATTACTTTTTATTATGACTATTTTAGTTTACCAAATATATTTAAAGGTAGATTCTCGATACTTAACTTCATTTCACACACGTATGCGTTTGGTATGTCCTCTAATGTTTACGGAAGTAACTATATACGGGTTTATGTTGCTACACATGTGTGCGCCATCTTGACGACTTCGGCGCCGTGGTTCCTTCTTATCCGACTTATCCTACTTATCCAATCACAAACTACTCCTACCGCAGGCCGTGTACGAGAGCTACGATGTTTGCGCATCAACACGTCTCCCCCCCCCTTCCCCCCCATTAAGAGTAATTACTACGAATTGGTTTTATATGGCTGACAGGCACTCATTATAAGATTCCCAAAGGTGGAATTTTTCATTTGTCTAAATATGCGTTCTAAATTGTTAATAAATTTGTTTGGAGGAATAAATCTGTACTCGACATAATATTATGAAATAAAATTAAGTAACTACATTTTAATTTACGTATATAGTTATTAAGATATTAAGTATAACATTTTAGAAACTGTTGTGTGTTTGTTTCGGCATCTATACTAATATTATAAATCTGAAGAGTTTGTTTGTTTGAACGCGCTAATCTCAGGAACCATTGGTCCGATTTGAAAAATTCTTTCAGTGTTGGATAGTACATTTATCGAGGAAGGCTATAGGCTATATTATATTATCAATAACATTAGGGATCCTTACTAAAAGTCCAATTTAGAATCAAATGCGTTGGAGGGGGTTAGATACAACATGCAGTACACGTACGAAGTGTGTGTTGACAATGCCGCAGGTGCTAGAAGTTTATTTCCTATTGCCTATTAACATTGTTGCCACGCACTAGATGCCTTATCATTCTTAATTTTCCCATACAAGTAAAAAACACCCGTGTGATATTAACAATGAAGCAATCAGTACCCTCATAAGAGTTCAATTAGTATTTAAATACTTTTTATCACTTTAAATCGCAAACCTTAACTATTGTTTTTTTCCTCTCTCTGTGTTTAATTTGTTTTTATTGCCATTTTTTCAAGTATATATATATTTTACAGACTTGAAACTTCACAGTAATGTTCCTTATGTTACGCAGGATGACATTTTCCGAAAATTAGATCCCATGGGTGGTTAAAACCAGGCAACAGTGGGTACTTTGTCTGCATGAGAACAGGATTTTGCATTGTTCATGCCTTCTGCGTCTCCATGGTAACGGGCATCGCGCGGCAGTGGCGTACCCACAAGGAGGGGCATGTATAATGAGCGGCGCAAGAGTGATCTGCCTGTAGACTGCCGTAGCGAAGTACGGGTACAAGTTGTACGTTGCGTGCACGAGTCGGGAAACCATCGGTGCTATTCATTTTCTCTCCCGTACATTATACAGCATTGTAATAAATTTTCACTGAATTTTTTTTATTTACCATTACTGTAAATGGGAGATGTGGCTTAATATTTTTCCATTAGTATAGCCGTGCGAAGCCGGGTCGGGCATCTAGTCACTTATAAAATACATAATACATTTCTAAGAAAATTGAAATATTTATTAGTAAAACCTTTTACTAACTTAAACACTAGAATTTATATCATTATGAAATTCTACCATTAAAGAGATGACAAAATGGTAATATGTTGTTACAGTAATTAATGTTATCTCTGAAGTTACCCAAGCAATAGTTAGAATGCTGATTATGAATATTAAATATACAATAATTACCTACTTAATTTTACAATTTTATGACTTTTCTGGGTAGTTTTAGTTTAATGAAGTGAAAAATTATGTCTACCAAAGCAGTAGATAAAAAAATTATCATCAAAAATCTGCAAACAAATTTACATACTGAGTGTGTTTAATTATTCATGCTTAGAGAGTAAGTTTGGGTTTATGATAAAAAATATATATATATTTCTGGAGCTAATGTGTGGTATGAATAAGCTAGAGACCTGCAAAATTCGCGTTTTCAATCGGTGATATGCTAGAATTCAAACACATATACCTCTTAAATAATTTTGCTATGGGCTTACTGTTCATCTGGACGAATCTCAACCAGTTATAAACCCACAACCAAAGAAGGATCGAATCACAGACAAACCAGCTGAGACGACTTACAAGTCGGCAGCCAATGAACTTGCGTTATTTGCCCGAGTGTACAGGGGTATGTGCAATCTATCCTGAAGGCCATCGAAACCGCGAATTTGGAAGGTCTCTATGAATAACATACTAATATTCACTAATACTCATTTTTTCATTACCTTATATTATACCCATAAGAGTGTAAAAATATGTAGAAAATTGTTAAAAAAAAAAACAATAAAAAATTTATCACGTGGTGGACAAGATAATGGTAAGGACTGGAGAAATTCTCGGCTTCGATGGCCTTCAGGATAGACTTCACAGTCGTCTGCATTCTCGGGTAAATAACCCCAGTTCATTTGCTGCTGACATGTGAGTCGTCTCAACTGGTTTGCATGTGATCCGATTTTTCTTTGGTTGAGAGTTCCTCATTGGCCACAGTCGTCCAGATGAACAGTTAGCCAATAGCAAAATCAGCTTAAAGGTATATGTATTTGAATGCTATCCTATATATATTCGCGAATTTTTCCAGTTTCTAGATATTGGACATAAATTGTAGCATGTCTGCTACCCCTAGGTTATTTATTTTTATTTTAGCTATGTAAGCCCGGAACTTTTTATTAAATCATTGGTATTTTCTATGTTTAGTTTAGTTTTGTTTCTAATTTTCAAATATTTTAATTGGCCATTAGAGGCGGGCCGAAAGCCTTCGTGTTAGTCAGCTTTAGAAAGTTTTGTATTAATTAATTCAGTTTTTTGACGTGACAACGTCTAATAAATCGACGAACGCCGGCTGCACGCACGAAAAAGTGTCCCGTTACGCACTTTGTCCCGTTACGCTCATTGTACGCTTGCGCCGCATCTATCTCTCTTCCATTCGATTGGAACAACCATCGATTTGACTTTTTCGAGGCACATTAAACTTGAAACACTCCCATTCGTTTCCTACTTTTCCTATCATCGTCCTATCCTTAACAGAATAACACAGATTGGAAGAAGTTAAATAGCAAACATGTATAAAAGTTATAGTAAATATAATCTCTTCGTTAAAGTAATAAACATATTTGAATTAATGAGCACAAATAAAAGTAGATTTATCAATTAAATTGTAGATTTCATTTCACTCCTTCTTTGTATCCATACAAAATAGTGATAATTCAATAAAAATGATTAAATTTTATTCATAAAACTATTAGTAGGTAAATATAGTAGGTCCTGGGGCAGGGGAGGGGGGGAGGGGGATCCGGGGATCCGGCGGCAATCTTTGATTACTTCATTTCCGGCGGCCATCTTGGATTACGTCACTTCCGGCGGCCATCTTGGATTACGTCACTTCCGGCAACCATTTTGTTTTTATCCGCCATTTTGTTTTCTAGAACATTCCGCCATTTTGAGTTTCGTCCACCATCTTGAAAATCTTTATTTATTATCCGATTTTAATGGAAAAAAAATTTAAAATTTATAAAAAAATTAAATAATCAAAATTTTAAAATAAAATTAAAAAAATGTTATTTAATAAAATTTTAATTAAAAACCTACGCATCGAACACCCCACTCCTCTAAATTACAAATACATCATCTAGCACCCCCACCCCTCTGTTACAATAACATCGTCATCGAACACCCCACTCATTCCTGTTACAATTTTTCGTTACATCCACCATCTTGGAAAATCATAATTATTAACTTAGAAAATCAGGAAAAAATATATACACCATCGTTGTCTGCTGGAGGCAGCCATCTTATTTAGTGGAGACTGCCATCTTGATTTCATATGATGGGTGTCATCATCGGTTGTAGGTTTATAAAGTATGTTAGTGTATGTAAGGTCGAGTTACAATTCTCTACCAACATTGTTATGTACCTTATAGACCAAAATCCACAGAATCCACAAAATCCACAAAATCCACAGTCATTTTGCTGTTTTAACCGACATTTTTTCTTAAAGTCTTATCACTTATAGGTTTTAACTAAAATATATGTTATCAATACTATCGTTGTGGATGCGTTAGTTAAAGTAATGATAATTTAAAAAAACCTTTATTACTCCATCTTAGCGGACGAGAAATTTTTCCGAGTCCTAACTCACAAGTAATATTCTCTTCTCATGTTTGCGTACTCGTGTTTTAAAAGCTGCATGGAAGCAGATATTTTAATGTTTGTGTATAATTGCATTTCACCATTCTGTAAGATATTTATAAGTATCAGTACCTCGTGGGATATTGGTTCTATATTAAAAATAATAAACAATATGTAGGTAAAATTGTATTTACTAAATTAAGAACATATTTTACACATCAAAAATTGGGCAAAAACAGAAACAACACATAAAAAAAATGGAAACTTTACAACAAAAATGAAAACTATACATCAAAAACATAATCTATATAACAAAAATGAAAACTGTACAGCAAAAACATTAACTGTACAACAAAATAAAACTATAAAACGAAAAAAAAACAACAGAAAAACTATAAAATTAATGGAAACAACAACCAAACTATTTACAGAAAAAAAATTATTCATCGCATCCAACATATCCGTGGGGGACCGTGCGGATACCATCTTCGCAGATCAACCGTTTGTCGTCCTCCCACGTTATGGCCAGCTTATTGCTGTACTCAGTATAGAGTATGTGCTGACGGGAGCGAATTGCTCTAACGCCTGCCCTCATTGTGCGGTGGTCTTGCAGGGCATCCAGGTAGTCATCGAATGTTATGTGGTTTTTGACCACACATCGCTGGATGCCCTTGGCCTTTTTCTCGCTCTTACCACCACACCTGTAGGCGTAGAGTTTGGCCCGTAGGCTTACAAACTCCTCCATCACTTCTCCCCCACATTCATCTTTGAATTTACCGACAACTTTCTTGTTGATGGGGGAGAAGCATGGGTGGTCGGAAGGGTAGCAGCTGGTGTCGAATTTAGCCATCAGTGTAGGGTTGGCTTTGAGGTCTGAGTAAAAGTCTGCTGTCTGGATCTCATACACAAAACTGTCTGTATCCATATACATCATGTGAATATTGTCATGGTAACGGGGTTTCATGGTATTGTAGTGGAAGTCGTACATGAGAGTCTTTGAAAGATCTAGTACGGCCAGTCCGGCATAGATCGGCTTGTCGAAAATGATGGTCTCGTGATTAAGGTGGACTAGAGACAAATTCGGTTCGTACATTGTACGGTCCTTGAAGGATGGACGACACACCAACTTCTTGAACCTCTTCTCAGAGCACACGAACTCCATTTTGAGCCTCCGCCTTTTATTTTCCATCAGTTTACCAAATGTCGAGTTCACAGCGAGCTTAAAGAACTCCTTCTCGAACTCGTTGGCTGCTGCTTTCCGCTTGTTGGTATTCAGCCGAATATAGGGCTCCAACCATGCCGACTGCTCAAACTGTAGGACTCGGTGTATCTTAGTCACTCTCAACCCATGAGATACTGCTTGCTGTAGGTTTTTGTAGTGGACAATGTAGTGCTCTTTATTTTCAAGTGTTGTCATCAGCTTTGATTGATTTGAGCCGGACGGACACTGATTTACGGGGAGAAATGGCAGGTCTTTATGACTTTCGTGGAGCTCGGGAGGGTACTCCACATCACACTCAATAATGTAGCCTGTAGGAGAATCATCTGGAACAGACACGACATCAATTGATGTGTCTGCCCATTGGAAATGTCGAATTGGAAGCGGCAGAGACATCGCCCACCCGTACAAGTTATTTGCATCAATGTACTCCAGGAATGTGGATGGCTTGGATGCATCATATGTCTCAGGTATGTAGGAGTTATTGGCTATGCAATGACGTTTAATGCTTTGCGCTACTCCCCCCCTAATACCAGCCTCCACAAACATGTACATATCATAATCGGTAAGAAGCTCTAGCTGTACACCTGTAGTTCGAAGCATTGCATCGAAAGCGAACCCTGGACAAGAAATATAGTGAGACGGATCTAGGCTGTATGTCTCCAAACAGATGGAACGGAAATTCTCGAATACATCCGCCAAAATCAGAACATCCGTCTTTAGGTACAAGTCAGCGTACTCCCCCAAAGTAGCACACTGAAACTTGTCCCAGACTTTCACTGCATGAGCATACTCCATCTCTGAAATCATGGAATCAGTCAGACTATTGTAGAAATCGCCGATAGGCGGAAGACTAGTATCATCTAGTCGAGAAAAAGAATCCACAAAATCATACGGGAAGACACCCTTGCGGGTAACCAACTCCAACTCATCAGGCGCGAAAAACTCAGCAGTACTGACAAACTTGTCTGCCGGCAAGAACTCAGCGAGCGAAGCAAGACCCCGACTCATGAAACGGAACGTATCGACAAACTGAATGCTGAACTTATCATACAACTTCTTGGAAAAAGTTATCAGCTTCTCCTCTGAATTCGGGATTATGAAGATGTCTTTACTGTCGTACCCTAACTTCCTGATAATGAAGTTCTGGTCGTACGTCAGGTTGTGGAAGAACACAATCAACTTTTTTGGTCTGCGCCTGAGAAGGTTGCAGTCATTACATGCAGGCCCCAGATATTCACCGGTAAAGTGATTGTGATCACGAACTTTCTTTGCAGTTCCTCCGAACTTTCCTGCACAGTAGCAACACACTCTTGCTTGCAGAAAAGCAGTGTTCTGTGCATGTGTGAGTGGAGTCATAGGAACAGATGTAGAAAATATTTTTTGTACATCATGACCAATCTCCACAATGCGTGATATGAACTTATCCTCTGCGTCACAACCGCGATACAATTCAGGCTCTGATGGAAGTGCTGAAGTGAGGTGTGCAGGAATGATGGTGTTATCAGCTTTCACATAAATGCAGTAGCTGTATGCTTTATGCTTTTGATACTGCAGCGTGTACGCTTCATCAGGATTCGGGTGGCATGTATGGATTTTCTCCAGAATAGCTTCAAAGTCGCAATATACCACGATGGGCATCTTATCAGCATGGTGGAAGTTTTTGAACTGCAGAACAGGTGGCTGCCCATTTTGATCGGGGAATGGCATTTCCATTCGAACAGCAGCATGCTGTTTGCAGAGCTCACTGTGTTTTTCCAAACACTGAAGACCAGTGAGCCCACTAACCCTATCCTGATCATCATAATGCTTGAAGCATCTTTTGCAGACATGAATTCGTTGCTCGTGTGTAGTGATTTGGGACCGAACCAGGGCAGAAAAATTTTTAATGTATGTGAAATGGGACGAATCGTCATTAACCAAGAGCAGAAGATCGAAATGAAGTTCTTTTTCTTCATGAGCGACTCGTGCAGGTACAACATTCAGATTCTCGTCGATGCTGTAAATGTTGATGGAGACTCCAGGGTTCTGCTTTTCGAACAGCGGTATTTGCCTGATTGGAGTAGGAAACTCTATGTTCGTGAAGTTGAATTTCTCTTCCAAGTCATGGTATCGCTGGTTGACACGCTCAGGATTCCACCCTTCCACGTACTTCACAAGAATAGACCACTTAAAACACATGTGGTCTTCGAGGTTTTGTGGATTTATCACCGCATGTCTTGACTCGATGGTGGTAGGCAGTGAGATGTAGGAGCTGGCACGGAGTGGATCGAGCTTGTTTATGCGAAGTTGAAGTCGCTTAACGGCCGACAAAGTCCATCCGGACCCTTTTCCCATGTAGTCTTCCTCCTCCTTGCAGATCTTAGAGATGGACCCAGTAACTGCTTCCTCCACCTCATGAACTGTGTAGAGGGGCACATTAACGGTTTTGAACGCTCTCTTGTCTTCGCTAACATCCACAGGTTTTTCGTAATCACACTCAAGCACGATGTTGAATTTGAGTGGACCGTTCTCCTCTATCTCCTCTACAAGTTGGCTCATTATTTTTGCCTCGATGGAGTTCAGGTACGAGCAGATATCCTTGGCAGTACTTGATGTGTTTTCTGCCACGTACGTCTTCAAGTTGCCCTTGAAACCCACTTCGGCGGTGATGAAACCGTGGGCATTGGCCAAACCAGCCCCGGTCACCACCTTTGTTCGGCTGGTCAAAGGCTTAGGCGCAACTACAGGCTTAACTGCTAATATCCTCTGCTTCTTTGTCGGAGGTGGAGCAGGCCCCTTGCATACCTTCATGTGGGCTTTTAACTTATCAGCCCTGGCGAACTCCTTAGCGCAGTTCTCGCAGGAATGCACTATGCGGTTTGCGTTAAGACCGCAAGCCGACTTCTCATGTCGTCTAGCAAAATCAGCACGGGCGAAGGCCTTGTAGCAGAAGCTACACCGCATTCCAGATGTAGCGACAGCTCCAGTGCATGATGCAAGGTGCTGCTGCATCTTATCGCTGCGTGCGACCATCTTTCCACATAGGTGGCACTGCTGGTGGTCACGATGCTGGTTCTCAGCACACTGACGCTCGTGCCGGTAGCGGTTGTTGCCTGCCGTGAATGTAGCAGAGCAGAAACGGCATTTCTGAATGGTAGATGCCATCATCACGACAATCGGTAGACTGGTCAAACGTACGGAACACGCAACGGTAGCTCGACGCACGGAGAACTATAACAAAAGAATTAAGAATACAATGTAGCTAGATGTTAACACGAAAAAGTTGCAAACATAACCTCAAAACTCTAGCCCTCAAGCTTACTAACCTAAACTGATAGCAATGTAACTAAATAAAAAAGTTACAAACATAACCTCAAAACTCTAGCCCTCAAGCTTACTGACCTAAACTTATAGCAATGTTACTAAATAAAAAAAGTTGCAAACATAACCTCAAAACTCTAGCCCTCAAGCTTACTAACCTAAACTACTAGCAATGTTACTAAATAAAAAAGTTGCAAACATAACCTCAAAGCTACTCCTTCATGTACAATCCTAAAAATGGTAGGATATTTAAAGTACTGATAAAAATTAAAGCTGAAAAATATTCAATGTTAACTAAGAATAATTGATTACATAACCTCAAAAATACTCTAATGCACATCCCAAAAATGCTAGAATATTTAAAGTACTGATAAAAGTTTAAACTGAAAAATTTCTGGTTACCTGCATATAAGTGCACAGAGAAAAAACAAGCTAGCTGATAACCTAAAAAAAGCTGAGAAACACGCAATGTTAACGAAACATGTAACATACCTCAGAAAACGATGAAGTGTAGCTGTAGAACACGAAGTAGCGTTGGCGGTAGAAATCGTGGTAGCAGAGAAACTCATACACGAACTAGCTCACTCAAACTCTAAGAACACACTGAAGCTCCGACAGCTAATCCTGTCCTTTTATAGCCTCGGACCTGATTGTTCTTGGAAAAACCATTAGGAACAGAGTATTTCTGTTGTATCCACCAATAGGAATGTAGTACATGGAAGTACCATTGTCTTCGGAAAAACCCGGCATGACTCATGTGCATGTCGTAGCAGGTCTGTGAGGGGTGGGGGTAGAAATGTAACCTGACAGCCAAACATGGGAAACCACTCTCGGGTAAAACCACTAATGACCTAGGTGATTAGAGATTAGGGCGCGAGGCACTGCCTGCATCGTGACTCATCACTCAGGAATTTCGTCTCGCAGTGCCGAGGGGACCCAAACGATAGACTTGACCATGCATGTTATAAAAGGTACATTAGTCCGCGACTTTGTGGCACCATGAGGCGCTCAGGAATGTCTGAGCCTGCCACAAACAGCTCATCAAAGTGTCATCACGAAGCAATCTAGCTGCAGTCATGACGCGCGTGCTACAACAGGCCCGTTAGTCACCGACTTCGTGGCGCCAAGCTGACACTCGGGTAGACAGGTAGCTAAATGATAATACTATTAATGCAAGGAAATAAAAAAAAAATTGGATATGTTTAATAAATTTATTTGAAAGTAAGAACACATTACAAAACTAAAACATAAAAAATTTATTCTACATTTATTATGACCAACATTCGTTTAAAAATTTTTAGCATTTCATTGCGAACACTCTGTTGAATATCCACAGTATGACACATTTTGCGGATGTTCCAGGAACCAACCCTTTTCACAACCATTTAAGGAGACATTCCTTAAGCTCTCTTTTCATTGGTCAAATAAAACATCTCCCTCTCTTCCCCTTTTACAATGATGCTGCTTCAACATCACGCTAAAATTCTGTAAGACCAAAAAAAAATTACTTTGCTTAAACCTTACGGTAGAAATTTCATCCTAGGATGCTGTTACTGCATCTAGAAATAAAAAATTATATTATCTCATACAGGTTTTATTTACATGTTAGACTTAACCATCCTACCACACACATGCACACACTTACACACACATGCGTGCGCATGCGTGCACTGAGATGAAATACATACCTGCCCACATAAGCTACTTTAATTTACAAAGGCAACATATTAAAACACATAATATTTAAATTTTGTGTAGATTGGATGGTACCAGAAACCATACTGCAAAACGAGTGGACAACACTCCAGTCTTTACTAGGATTGGGCTGACAGATTGCCTATGGAACGTCCTTGTTGCCTTCAACGACTCAGAATTAATACTTTTATCCATCAAAAAACAACAACAGTTTAACTAAGCAAAAATACACCCCACATCCCTCAAAAAATTGTTATTACACAATACATTATTTACATTGCAGGAGACCGTGCATACGAAGTGCGCAGCTTCAGGTTAGAAATATTGATTAAAATAACTGCTAAAGATGCTAATTTGTTTATGAAAAAATTGGACATGAAATACAGACACTTGGCTATTTACACACACATACATACATACATACACCCTGCATTGCTTCAGAAGGAAGTACGATATTTTGAAAACTACTCAAGACTTACATCTGTGTATGAAAAGGAGCTAAAAATTAAAATTTTTTCAAAGTTAATTTTAGAGATGAAACATCATGTGCAAGTCCTTGCATGCGAGAACATTTTATTACGCAATTATCTTCATTTTTCCCAAACCATAGGTCTGATGTCTGGATACCACACAAATCTCATACTTAACATATGCACTACGAGATGACTGCACGCCAGTCCAAGCCCCCTGCGCTTAGAGACGAAACTGCACTAGAAGCGCTAGCAAGCATTGCAATTATCTCGCTTCACTTATGCAGATTCACCTCTGACTAGGTGGACCTCCTGAAACAGTAAACATAGTCCAGTGAAACACATTAAAATAATGCATTTCAAAATAATTGAATAATATAAAACACTACATATTTCTAGAAAATCACCACGCAACTGACAGCCCTTTCAATCACAATTCTGCGAATGCTATCACAGAATGCTATATTTAGAAAGAAAGGATCATTCATTCCTTCATTATGGAACACAGTAATACATCAAATGAAGAAAAACAAAAAAGGCACACACTTCGTTCTTAGACTCGTGCTGCCCCCTTGACAGAAAGAAAAGATTTTACACATAAAATAGTATATATTTCTTTTCCAGCGATGAAGCTGTACTAATATCACCTTGACAAGCTTAGATGATCTAGGGAGAGACAAAGTAAATATATTAACAAAAAAAGTCGACTATAAAACAGTTATAAACAAAATAAATAATATACCTTCGATTACAAATTTTGCTCAATGTAATAAATGAGAGAACACAAACATTTGCTTAAATCACTATTTATCAATTTTAAACTCTCGTGTACGTCAGGAAAAAATATATAGTATCAGTCATTATTAGTTGTAATGTAAAAAAATGCAAAACAGTTTCTTGGTGGGATGTGGAATGCTCACTCACGATCGAAAAAAGGAGGGGCTTCGCTGTAACTCAAGGGGAGAGGGAAACCATCTTCAAAGTTGACGTTTCTCATATATTTGGATATATAGTAATCAAGCAAGTAATAACATTTGGGGGTATAATCTCCGTCTGATTAAAGTTTATTTGCTAACATGAATTCACAAATTAAACGAATCTCTGAGTACATTTGCTTATCTTTTATAGAAAAAGATGCACAGATTGATTGTTTTATCATGAATAACCAGGAGCACACTAAAAAAAAAACCAGGAGCACACTTAAAAAAAACCAACGAAATTCTCGCCAATAATAACCAACAGCACACGAACAATAGAAAAAAAAAGATTTGTCAGTAATAACATGCAGCATGCGGAGAAAATCACCAAAATATTGTCAAGAATAACCATCAACACATGTAGAATACCAATAAAGACCTGACATGAAAAAGGCTGAAATGCACGGAGAAAATCATCAAATTCTTGTCAGATAAAAAAAAGCAGAAGCACATGAAAAAAAAAGCACATGTAGAAATCTATCGAAATTTCATGTGAAAAAATACGAGCACTCAGAAAAAACCATCAGGGAGAAGATGTTTAAAAATATCATGAATTATCAATTTTTATTTAAAAAGTTCAAATTAAATCCTGCTAGAACTCTCATGTTGCTTAAGTAAAGAGTTCACAAGTCAGCTTGTGAACTCTTTGCTTAAGCAACATGAGAGTTCTAGCACAAGTCAGCTTGTGAACTCTTTACTTAAGCAACATGAGAGTTCTAGCAGGATTTAATTTGAACTTTTTAAATAAAAATTGATAATTCATGATATTTTTAAACATCTTCTCCCTGATGGTTTTTTCTGAGTGCTCGTATTTTTTCACATGAAATTTCGATAGATTTCTACATGTGCTTTTTTTTTCATGTGCTTCTGCTTTTTTTTATCTGACAAGAATTTGATGATTTTCTCCGTGCATTTCAGCCTTTTTCATGTCAGGTCTTTATTGGTATTCTACATGTGTTGATGGTTATTCTTGACAATATTTTGGTGATTTTCTCCGCATGCTGCATGTTATTACTGACAAATCTTTTTTTTTCTATTGTTCGTGTGCTGTTGGTTATTATTGGCGAGAATTTCGTTGGTTTTTTTTAAGTGTGCTCCTGGTTTTTTTTTTAGTGTGCTCCTGGTTATTCATGATAAAACAATCAATCTGTGCATCTTTTTCTATAAAAGATAAGCAAATGTACTCAGAGATTCGTTTAATTTGTGAATTCATGTTAGCAAATAAACTTTAATCAGACGGAGATTATACCCCCAAATGTTATTACTTGCTTGATTACTATATATCCAAATATATGAGAAACGTCAACTTTGAAGATGGTTTCCCTCTCCCCTTGAGTTACAGCGAAGCCCCTCCTTTTTTCGATCGTGAGTGAGCATTCCACATCCCACCAAGAAACTGTTTTGCATTTTTTTACATTACAACTAATAATGACTGATACTATATATTTTTTCCTGACGTACACGAGAGTTTAAAATTGATAAATAGTGATTTAAGCAAATGTTTGTGTTCTCTCATTTATTACATTGAGCAAAATTTGTAATCGAAGGTATATTATTTATTTTGTTTATAACTGTTTTATAGTCGACTTTTTTTGTTAATATATTTACTTTGTCTCTCCCTAGATCATCTAAGCTTGTCAAGGTGATATTAGTACAGCTTCATCGCTGGAAAAGAAATATATACTATTTTATGTGTAAAATCTTTTCTTTCTGTCAAGGGGGCAGCACGAGTCTAAGAACGAAGTGTGTGCCTTTTTTGTTTTTCTTCATTTGATGTATTACTGTGTTCCATAATGAAGGAATGAATGATCCTTTCTTTCTAAATATAGCATTCTGTGATAGCATTCGCAGAATTGTGATTGAAAGGGCTGTCAGTTGCGTGGTGATTTTCTAGAAATATGTAGTGTTTTATATTATTCAATTATTTTGAAATGCATTATTTTAATGTGTTTCACTGGACTATGTTTACTGTTTCAGGAGGTCCACCTAGTCAGAGGTGAATCTGCATAAGTGAAGCGAGATAATTGCAATGCTTGCTAGCGCTTCTAGTGCAGTTTCGTCTCTAAGCGCAGGGGGCTTGGACTGGCGTGCAGTCATCTCGTAGTGCATATGTTAAGTATGAGATTTGTGTGGTATCCAGACATCAGACCTATGGTTTGGGAAAAATGAAGATAATTGCGTAATAAAATGTTCTCGCATGCAAGGACTTGCACATGATGTTTCATCTCTAAAATTAACTTTGAAAAAATTTTAATTTTTAGCTCCTTTTCATACACAGATGTAAGTCTTGAGTAGTTTTCAAAATATCGTACTTCCTTCTGAAGCAATGCAGGGTGTATGTATGTATGTATGTGTGTGTAAATAGCCAAGTGTCTGTATTTCATGTCCAATTTTTTCATAAACAAATTAGCATCTTTAGCAGTTATTTTAATCAATATTTCTAACCTGAAGCTGCGCACTTCGTATGCACGGTCTCCTGCAATGTAAATAATGTATTGTGTAATAACAATTTTTTGAGGGATGTGGGGTGTATTTTTGCTTAGTTAAACTGTTGTTGTTTTTTGATGGATAAAAGTATTAATTCTGAGTCGTTGAAGGCAACAAGGACGTTCCATAGGCAATCTGTCAGCCCAATCCTAGTAAAGACTGGAGTGTTGTCCACTCGTTTTGCAGTATGGTTTCTGGTACCATCCAATCTACACAAAATTTAAATATTATGTGTTTTAATATGTTGCCTTTGTAAATTAAAGTAGCTTATGTGGGCAGGTATGTATTTCATCTCAGTGCACGCATGCGCACGCATGTGTGTGTAAGTGTGTGCATGTGTGTGGTAGGATGGTTAAGTCTAACATGTAAATAAAACCTGTATGAGATAATATAATTTTTTATTTCTAGATGCAGTAACAGCATCCTAGGATGAAATTTCTACCGTAAGGTTTAAGCAAAGTAATTTTTTTTTGGTCTTACAGAATTTTAGCGTGATGTTGAAGCAGCATCATTGTAAAAGGGGAAGAGAGGGAGATGTTTTATTTGACCAATGAAAAGAGAGCTTAAGGAATGTCTCCTTAAATGGTTGTGAAAAGGGTTGGTTCCTGGAACATCCGCAAAATGTGTCATACTGTGGATATTCAACAGAGTGTTCGCAATGAAATGCTAAAAATTTTTAAACGAATGTTGGTCATAATAAATGTAGAATAAATTTTTTATGTTTTAGTTTTGTAATGTGTTCTTACTTTCAAATAAATTTATTAAACATATCCAATTTTTTTTTTATTTCCTTGCATTAATAGTATTATCATTTAGCTACCTGTCTACCCGAGTGTCAGCTTGGCGCCACGAAGTCGGTGACTAACGGGCCTGTTGTAGCACGCGCGTCATGACTGCAGCTAGATTGCTTCGTGATGACACTTTGATGAGCTGTTTGTGGCAGGCTCAGACATTCCTGAGCGCCTCATGGTGCCACAAAGTCGCGGACTAATGTACCTTTTATAACATGCATGGTCAAGTCTATCGTTTGGGTCCCCTCGGCACTGCGAGACGAAATTCCTGAGTGATGAGTCACGATGCAGGCAGTGCCTCGCGCCCTAATCTCTAATCACCTAGGTCATTAGTGGTTTTACCCGAGAGTGGTTTCCCATGTTTGGCTGTCAGGTTACATTTCTACCCCCACCCCTCACAGACCTGCTACGACATGCACATGAGTCATGCCGGGTTTTTCCGAAGACAATGGTACTTCCATGTACTACATTCCTATTGGTGGATACAACAGAAATACTCTGTTCCTAATGGTTTTTCCAAGAACAATCAGGTCCGAGGCTATAAAAGGACAGGATTAGCTGTCGGAGCTTCAGTGTGTTCTTAGAGTTTGAGTGAGCTAGTTCGTGTATGAGTTTCTCTGCTACCACGATTTCTACCGCCAACGCTACTTCGTGTTCTACAGCTACACTTCATCGTTTTCTGAGGTATGTTACATGTTTCGTTAACATTGCGTGTTTCTCAGCTTTTTTTAGGTTATCAGCTAGCTTGTTTTTTCTCTGTGCACTTATATGCAGGTAACCAGAAATTTTTCAGTTTAAACTTTTATCAGTACTTTAAATATTCTAGCATTTTTGGGATGTGCATTAGAGTATTTTTGAGGTTATGTAATCAATTATTCTTAGTTAACATTGAATATTTTTCAGCTTTAATTTTTATCAGTACTTTAAATATCCTACCATTTTTAGGATTGTACATGAAGGAGTAGCTTTGAGGTTATGTTTGCAACTTTTTTATTTAGTAACATTGCTAGTAGTTTAGGTTAGTAAGCTTGAGGGCTAGAGTTTTGAGGTTATGTTTGCAACTTTTTTTATTTAGTAACATTGCTATAAGTTTAGGTCAGTAAGCTTGAGGGCTAGAGTTTTGAGGTTATGTTTGTAACTTTTTTATTTAGTTACATTGCTATCAGTTTAGGTTAGTAAGCTTGAGGGCTAGAGTTTTGAGGTTATGTTTGCAACTTTTTCGTGTTAACATCTAGCTACATTGTATTCTTAATTCTTTTGTTATAGTTCTCCGTGCGTCGAGCTACCGTTGCGTGTTCCGTACGTTTGACCAGTCTACCGATTGTCGTGATGATGGCATCTACCATTCAGAAATGCCGTTTCTGCTCTGCTACATTCACGGCAGGCAACAACCGCTACCGGCACGAGCGTCAGTGTGCTGAGAACCAGCATCGTGACCACCAGCAGTGCCACCTATGTGGAAAGATGGTCGCACGCAGCGATAAGATGCAGCAGCACCTTGCATCATGCACTGGAGCTGTCGCTACATCTGGAATGCGGTGTAGCTTCTGCTACAAGGCCTTCGCCCGTGCTGATTTTGCTAGACGACATGAGAAGTCGGCTTGCGGTCTTAACGCAAACCGCATAGTGCATTCCTGCGAGAACTGCGCTAAGGAGTTCGCCAGGGCTGATAAGTTAAAAGCCCACATGAAGGTATGCAAGGGGCCTGCTCCACCTCCGACAAAGAAGCAGAGGATATTAGCAGTTAAGCCTGCAGTTGCGCCTAAGCCTTTGACCAGCCGAACAAAGGTGGTGACCGGGGCTGGTTTGGCCAATGCCCACGGTTTCATCACCGCCGAAGTGGGTTTCAAGGGCAACTTGAAGACGTACGTGGCAGAAAACACATCAAGTACTGCCAAGGATATCTGCTCGTACCTGAACTCCATCGAGGCAAAAATAATGAGCCAACTTGTAGAGGAGATAGAGGAGAACGGTCCACTCAAATTCAACATCGTGCTTGAGTGTGATTACGAAAAACCTGTGGATGTTAGCGAAGACAAGAGAGCGTTCAAAACCGTTAATGTGCCCCTCTACACAGTTCATGAGGTGGAGGAAGCAGTTACTGGGTCCATCTCTAAGATCTGCAAGGAGGAGGAAGACTACATGGGAAAAGGGTCCGGATGGACTTTGTCGGCCGTTAAGCGACTTCAACTTCGCATAAACAAGCTCGATCCACTCCGTGCCAGCTCCTACATCTCACTGCCTACCACCATCGAGTCAAGACATGCGGTGATAAATCCACAAAACCTCGAAGACCACATGTGTTTTAAGTGGTCTATTCTTGTGAAGTACGTGGAAGGGTGGAATCCTGAGCGTGTCAACCAGCGATACCATGACTTGGAAGAGAAATTCAACTTCACGAACATAGAGTTTCCTACTCCAATCAGGCAAATACCGCTGTTCGAAAAGCAGAACCCTGGAGTCTCCATCAACATTTACAGCATCGACGAGAATCTGAATGTTGTACCTGCACGAGTCGCTCATGAAGAAAAAGAACTTCATTTCGATCTTCTGCTCTTGGTTAATGACGATTCGTCCCATTTCACATACATTAAAAATTTTTCTGCCCTGGTTCGGTCCCAAATCACTACACACGAGCAACGAATTCATGTCTGCAAAAGATGCTTCAAGCATTATGATGATCAGGATAGGGTTAGTGGGCTCACTGGTCTTCAGTGTTTGGAAAAACACAGTGAGCTCTGCAAACAGCATGCTGCTGTTCGAATGGAAATGCCATTCCCCGATCAAAATGGGCAGCCACCTGTTCTGCAGTTCAAAAACTTCCACCATGCTGATAAGATGCCCATCGTGGTATATTGCGACTTTGAAGCTATTCTGGAGAAAATCCATACATGCCACCCGAATCCTGATGAAGCGTACACGCTGCAGTATCAAAAGCATAAAGCATACAGCTACTGCATTTATGTGAAAGCTGATAACACCATCATTCCTGCACACCTCACTTCAGCACTTCCATCAGAGCCTGAATTGTATCGCGGTTGTGACGCAGAGGATAAGTTCATCTCACGCATTGTGGAGATTGGTCATGATGTACAAAAAATATTTTCTACATCTGTTCCTATGACTCCACTCACACATGCACAGAACACTGCTTTTCTGCAAGCAAGAGTGTGTTGCTACTGTGCAGGAAAGTTCGGAGGAACTGCAAAGAAAGTTCGTGATCACAATCACTTTACCGGTGAATATCTGGGGCCTGCATGTAATGACTGCAACCTTCTCAGGCGCAGACCAAAAAAGTTGATTGTGTTCTTCCACAACCTGACGTACGACCAGAACTTCATTATCAGGAAGTTAGGGTACGACAGTAAAGACATCTTCATAATCCCGAATTCAGAGGAGAAGCTGATAACTTTTTCCAAGAAGTTGTATGATAAGTTCAGCATTCAGTTTGTCGATACGTTCCGTTTCATGAGTCGGGGTCTTGCTTCGCTCGCTGAGTTCTTGCCGGCAGACAAGTTTGTCAGTACTGCTGAGTTTTTCGCGCCTGATGAGTTGGAGTTGGTTACCCGCAAGGGTGTCTTCCCGTATGATTTTGTGGATTCTTTTGCTCGACTAGATGATACTAGTCTTCCATCCATCGATGATTTCTACAATAGTCTGACTGATTCCATGATTTCAGAGATGGAGTATGCTCATGCAGTGAAAGTCTGGGACAAGTTTCAGTGTGCTACTTTGGGGGAGTACGCTGACTTGTACCTAAAGACGGATGTTCTGATTTTGGCGGATGTATTCGAGAATTTCCGTTCCATCTGTTTGGAGACATACAGCCTAGATCCGTCTCACTATATTTCTTGTCCAGGGTTCGCTTTCGATGCAATGCTTCGAACTACAGGTGTACAGCTAGAGCTTCTTACCGATTATGATATGTACATGTTTGTGGAGGCTGGTATTAGGGGGGGAGTAGCGCAAAGCATTAAACGTCATTGCATAGCCAATAACTCCTACATACCTGAGACATATGATGCATCCAAGCCATCCACATTCCTGGAGTACATTGATGCAAATAACTTGTACGGGTGGGCGATGTCTCTGCCGCTTCCAATTCGACATTTCCAATGGGCAGACACATCAATTGATGTCGTGTCTGTTCCAGATGATTCTCCTACAGGCTACATTATTGAGTGTGATGTGGAGTACCCTCCCGAGCTCCACGAAAGTCATAAAGACCTGCCATTTCTCCCCGTAAATCAGTGTCCGCCCGGCTCAAATCAATCAAAGCTGATGACAACACTTGAAAATAAAGAGCACTACATTGTCCACTACAAAAACCTACAGCAAGCAGTATCTCATGGGTTGAGAGTGACTAAGATACACCGAGTCCTACAGTTTGAGCAGTCGGCATGGTTGGAGCCCTATATTCGGCTGAATACCAACAAGCGGAAAGCAGCAGCCAACGAGTTCGAGAAGGAGTTCTTTAAGCTCGCTGTGAACTCGACATTTGGTAAACTGATGGAAAATAAAAGGCGGAGGCTCAAAATGGAGTTCGTGTGCTCTGAGAAGAGGTTCAAGAAGTTGGTGTGTCGTCCATCCTTCAAGGACCGTACAATGTACGAACCGAATTTGTCTCTAGTCCACCTTAATCACGAGACCATCATTTTCGACAAGCCGATCTATGCCGGACTGGCCGTACTAGATCTTTCAAAGACTCTCATGTACGACTTCCACTACAATACCATGAAACCCCGTTACCATGACAATATTCACATGATGTATATGGATACAGACAGTTTTGTGTATGAGATCCAGACAGCAGACTTTTACTCAGACCTCAAAGCCAACCCTACACTGATGGCTAAATTCGACACCAGCTGCTACCCTTCCGACCACCCATGCTTCTCCCCCATCAACAAGAAAGTTGTCGGTAAATTCAAAGATGAATGTGGGGGAGAAGTGATGGAGGAGTTTGTAAGCCTACGGGCCAAACTCTACGCCTACAGGTGTGGTGGTAAGAGCGAGAAAAAGGCCAAGGGCATCCAGCGATGTGTGGTCAAAAACCACATAACATTCGATGACTACCTGGATGCCCTGCAAGACCACCGCACAATGAGGGCAGGCGTTAGAGCAATTCGCTCCCGTCAGCACATACTCTATACTGAGTACAGCAATAAGCTGGCCATAACGTGGGAGGACGACAAACGGTTGATCTGCGAAGATGGTATCCGCACGGTCCCCCACGGATATGTTGGATGCGATGAATAATTTTTTTTCTGTAAATAGTTTGGTTGTTGTTTCCATTAATTTTATAGTTTTTCTGTTGTTTTTTTTTCGTTTTATAGTTTTATTTTGTTGTACAGTTTATGTTTTTGCTGTACAGTTTTCATTTTTGTTATATAGATTATGTTTTTGATGTATAGTTTTCATTTTTGTTGTAAAGTTTCCATTTTTTTTATGTGTTGTTTCTGTTTTTGCCCAATTTTTGATGTGTAAAATATGTTCTTAATTTAGTAAATACAATTTTACTTACATATTGTTTATTATTTTTAATATAGAACCAATATCCCACGAGGTACTGATACTTATAAATATCTTACAGAATGGTGAAATGCAATTATACACAAACATTAAAATATCTGCTTCCATGCAGCTTTTAAAACACGAGTACGCAAACATGAGAAGAGAATATTACTTGTGAGTTAGGACTCGGAAAAATTTCTCGTCCGCTAAGATGGAGTAATAAAGGTTTTTTTAAATTATCATTACTTTAACTAACGCATCCACAACGATAGTATTGATAACATATATTTTAGTTAAAACCTATAAGTGATAAGACTTTAAGAAAAAATGTCGGTTAAAACAGCAAAATGACTGTGGATTTTGTGGATTTTGTGGATTCTGTGGATTTTGGTCTATAAGGTACATAACAATGTTGGTAGAGAATTGTAACTCGACCTTACATACACTAACATACTTTATAAACCTACAACCGATGATGACACCCATCATATGAAATCAAGATGGCAGTCTCCACTAAATAAGATGGCTGCCTCCAGCAGACAACGATGGTGTATATATTTTTTCCTGATTTTCTAAGTTAATAATTATGATTTTCCAAGATGGTGGATGTAACGAAAAATTGTAACAGGAATGAGTGGGGTGTTCGATGACGATGTTATTGTAACAGAGGGGTGGGGGTGCTAGATGATGTATTTGTAATTTAGAGGAGTGGGGTGTTCGATGCGTAGGTTTTTAATTAAAATTTTATTAAATAACATTTTTTTAATTTTATTTTAAAATTTTGATTATTTAATTTTTTTATAAATTTTAAATTTTTTTTCCATTAAAATCGGATAATAAATAAAGATTTTCAAGATGGTGGACGAAACTCAAAATGGCGGAATGTTCTAGAAAACAAAATGGCGGATAAAAACAAAATGGTTGCCGGAAGTGACGTAATCCAAGATGGCCGCCGGAAGTGACGTAATCCAAGATGGCCGCCGGAAATGAAGTAATCAAAGATTGCCGCCGGATCCCCGGATCCCCCTCCCCCCTCCCCTGCCCCAGGACCTACTATATTTACCTACTACTATTTCATCAATGTTTTGTTATGACGTCGTTGTCACGTTAAACTATCGTCCGTAAACCGACTTTACAGACACCCAATTTTTTAATTCTGTTTTACTATTATTAGTTTTATTTATTGCCTGGTTTATTTAAGTTTTACGTCGAGTATTTCGAATTGGCATTTTAGACATTCTAAACGGACTTTAGTTCCTTGAGTCGCCGCTAGAAATGCAACAGCGCTCGTGCGGGCAGCGAGGCAAGATGTTTGTTTTCCGCGGCCGTGGAGGCTGGTCGGCCTGGCAAGGGTTGTGATGGCGTCACGACGTGTTTGCAGTGTGCAGTACTTATTTTTCGGCCAAGGCGTAAACTTTAAAAATTTAACAAGCATGAAGCTTGGTGCATTGCACTGGGAAGTTATCAGTGATATTGATTTTTTTGAAGAAGCTACGTTATTGTGATGTACGAGAGCGATGCACGCCACATAACGGTCAGCTGTTCGTCCCATTTGGCCGGTTGGGCGTGACCTTCACCGCAAACGGACGTGTGCTTGAGCATTTGCAAGTTTATGCAAATATACGGTCAACGCTTTTCAGAAGAGGATATCAAGTAAGTGCCCCTTGCATGTTTTTGGCACAGGTGTGGGAAATCTACGTACTTTTTTCAAGTTGACTTGTAATGTTGCGGCAGTCTCAACTCTTTGGTGAAACGTAAAATGAACTTAAAGTTATTTTTAAAGTTTACCAGTGGAAACAGGTATTCTCGTTGCGTTTAATAAGCCTTCCCAACTTTAGTGCGCACGGACCTTTTTAAATGGAATCACACGGCCGTTTACTTGAACTGGAACTTTTGTTTTTTGTATTCTGTAATAATAATATACCAGGCTTAATTTTAAGAAATATATTTTTAGTAGGCTTTTATAACATGTTTATATTTCCGGAGCCGGAATTTACTTCACGTGGGAGCTCCCGACGTATTTATTTGTAAATTTAATATTTTATGTAAGTTTTGCTTGACGCCAGCAAAGGTTTGAAATTTTTCATAATTTTTTTTGGTAACGTATTTAATCTTTAAATTTTATGCACAAATATTATAGTTGTATTAATGTACGTTCCGGGTAGGGAATATAGGAAATCTATTGTAGGAGGTAATGATATTTATATGGAGTGTGGCAACGAAGTTGGACTAAATATAATCTCATCTACTATTATAAGGAATTTATGTATTGCCTAATACGTTATTGTAATTGGATCAACTTATTTATGCGACGTGCTTTACGTAATATAATGTTTTTCTCAGAACACGTCATATGTTTGGCAAAGTTAATAATTTTTTTAAGGAAAATAAATTTTAGATGATTATCTTTATTTCGGTTGTAGTTTTTCTTAGCTGTACCAAACTGACCCTATCTCTTATTTTCTGCTGTAAAGAATTTTTTAAAGCTTTTGAATTAATTTTGATATTAAAATTTTGTAATATTTTCTTTAAGTCTGCCCCCATTCTGATTTGTGGGTTTTAGACGTGATTTTGGCTCTGGAACTGTTAGTATTTTGGGCAGAGTAATTTTTCTGCATTTAGATACATTTTTTTATATCACGTTAGTACCCTGCTGGGGGCGGGTATTGTGACCTTTGGCTGAAAGTGATGAGAAAAGGTTACAAAATAACAAACAAATGCCACCAACTCTTATTTGTCATTTTCTGAAATTCGCCCCTACCATTAAGCGAAGGTTTTACCCTTCAGGAATTCAAATGTGATTGCGGTGCAAAAATATTATGTTTTTACGCGTAAACTCTAAATGAATGTACATCATACCTATTTCCTACGATTTTATATTTAGTCATTTATATAATTCTGTTGTTTGCTAAAATGTTGTCATTTTATTTATGGAACTGTGCATTTTGAAATCAAATTTAAATAAAAAATATTTAAACTTTTTTTTTTCATTGAATAATATAATTTAGTGAAGTATATGCCTACAAATATATATCTTAAACTAGCTGCTACTTATTGATTTGAGATATTTTGTCACTGTTAGAAATAGTTGTTAGGTATTTGAATATTTTAATTTTTACAGAGTTAGTGAATATTTTATATTTGTTCTCCACTTTATTTGCAAACTATCGAGGCAATGTATAAAATGCAGTCACGAGGGTAATAGACATGAGCGGCATATTTTGAAGAACATTAGAGTCTGGTCTACTTAAAACATGGGTATATGTTTTAATACATGGTTAGAACTAAAATATTCCGTATAGACCATTCGGGAAAAAAAAATATTTCAAAAAAAATGTAAAAAAATATACGAAAAATACAAACCACATTTCTTTAAATTTGCGAAAACAACCCTTAAGGGGTGTAAAAGGCGTGAGTTTGTTTCTTAGATTAATAATTATATCTCCAAATTTAATTAAGTGCCCTGAACAAATTTTGGGTACCAATAATAAACATACGATAACTACCAACCCCAATTTTACCATTTTGCGAAATTCATACCCCTAAGTTTGGTAAAAGCGTTTGATGTGTTTTTAAAACAAAAAACCAACTTTTCTGATTCAATTATTACTGAATTAAGAAACTAAAAAAACTTGCTTCCTGAGATATGCAATGCTTATTTTTGGCGTTGATTAAAATTAGTTCATAAGTGGGGGTGAAAACGGGGGGAGTTTTATTTTAATTTAAATAATCATATCAACTAATTAAGTAAGACATAAATTAAATCATAAAAAAATTTATTTAAAATTATTATTTCAATAATTTGCAAGATTACGCCCCTAAGGTGTATAGTGGGTTTAAGTTTGGTTTAAATAAAACAATGCATGATTCCGAATCCACTAGATCTAGGGGCTAGAAACTAAAAATGAACAAGCATATAGAGTTATGAAATGTTGTTTTCCTTCAGTTTTATGGATTTAATCTTTTAAGGGTGTTAAAAGGGAGAAAGTTTTGTTCTATCATAAAAAATGTATATCTTCATAGCAGACAAAACTCGATATAAGAATCATATCATAAATAGTGTAACTAATGAATTACGTAGAGTACTTTTACTATTTTTCGACATTCAAGCCCAATGGCAGTAAAACGGGAGCACGTTAGTGTTTATAGTAATAAATCTTGTATCCAAGCAAATTAAGATGGTCGGAAACTGAGCAAGAATAACAAACAAAATTATGATTTAAAATAATTATTTAACCATTGCCATTTTTCTTTATTCGACCGCAAAAGGGGTGAAAAAGCGGTCAATTTTTCACTATAAAAGTCGTATTTTTTAAGTTATTCAAGCGGGTTGTAAGTTATGTGGTATGATTCATAAACATGCAATATCTATCATCTCATTTTTACAACTTGGTGAAGTTCTACTGTTTAAAAGGTGAAATATTTAAAATATGGTTTTAAAATTCAAAAATAATATATTTTGATTAAATCTAACTTAATGTTACATATTAAAAACAATAAATAAACTTTCTCAGAAATACCACCTTTTAAGTAGCAACGGGAGATAATATTATTAAAAAAAAATGTTATGGAATCTATTAAATCAATATTGCATGATACATTTAATCTCAATATAAATATAAGTTTATTGTAAATATTTTGGAGTTCACATCTGCGGTTAAAAAAAAAGTACGTGATTAGTTTGATTTTTGTTTGGTTAAAGGATATTGTTATATTTACTTAGTTCTGAATACTCGCTAAAAGTGTAATTTATGTGAGAAAATTTCCTTTTTTCTTGGGGGGGGGGGTTACCTATTGTCCCCCTACTGTTTTCCTGATTTTTGTCTTTATGGTGGTCTTGAATGATTTGTGATGTGGTTAGTGCAGTGCTCCATCCCTGTAAGGTAGGCAACTGGCAAGCCTTCAACCAAAATGCTACAGAGAGAGGTAAAAAAAAACCTCGATTGCCGAAACAAGTTTGTGCTTGTGTCATGTGACCGGTGTCACTGGGTTACGGAATGCTTCAGGACGACTTGGCCGAGCATGCGTGCTGCAGAGAGGCGAGCGCGCCCCGGCCCCTGTTGTCTCCCTGCAGCAGCGGCGCCAGTGGCCGAGTGTGCTCCGCCCTAACAGCACCAAGCACCTCCGAGCCAGTAGGGCCCTCTGCCTCGGGAGCCGCCGATACGGGCCCTGCGCACTGCGGCCCAAAGCAAGGCAGTGATGGTCGCGCTGGTCAGGGCATCCGGCGCCCGCACCTGCTGGAGGACAGCTGAGCTCCAGCACTGGCCAACTGCAGGGGGGCTCTAGTTCCAGGAGGGTCGCCCCCTCCCCAGAGACCTGACCTAGCCCCCGAGGCACCCACCCGCCGCCTAGCCTGCGGGGCTACACAGACCACCGGCCCAGCAGACAGAACCCCGCTGGCCGCGGGAAGGAACAGGGACAACCCAGGACCAGCTACTGCCCCAGCGGCCCGGGAGACAGAGGCGGACAGCAGGGTGGCAGATACGGCCCCGGTGCTGCCAACTGCCCCGCCTGCACCCGCGCAACAGCCCTCCCCGCAACCAGGCCTGGTCCTGGAACAGCGACCATCATCCCCATGTGCCGGCTCGTGGTAATATGGTGCGACCACTCAGTTCTGCCCGAAAAATATTCCAAGCAACAATGGGCTTCGTCCAAACCCTTGCTGCCAAGCTCAATAGCAGCCAATAATCTGGCCCTGAGCTGCAACACAACTCCGGCCAAATGTTTTAAGCTACATTCCCTCTCATTCTGGAATGCACGTGGAATTAAAAATAAACAGGTGCGACAGAGACAATAGAGGCGGCGGACTGGCCTTGGCAGTCCACAATAGTATTAAGCACTCCGCTTGCCAGCTACCCGATTTTACAAATTTAGAAGCAGTAGGAAAACATTTAACTATAGACCGCCAACAGTTTGAACTGATCTCAGTGTAGGTCACCTTGATGCCCTGCACGGGGCAGCCCCGAGCTTCCCAGCTGTAGGCGACATCAGTAAGAAACACCTAGCGTGGGACTGCAGGCGCGCCATAGCAAATGGTAGGCTACGTTATGCCCACCAACTAAATAAAAACTAAAGTAGCTTGGCTTCTGGGTTGTAGCCGCGTCTTTGGCAAATAATTCACCGACTGTTCGTTCGACATTGCAGTCGCCATCATCAGGGAGCAGTTACCTACTGAGGTTCTTGTTATCCTACCTTTATATACTCTCGCCTGAGGAAAGGTGCTTCCTGATTGGCTGCAGCTGTGGGCCAATCAGAGCCTTCCTTTCTTCTGGTTGGCTGGGCTGTTTTGCCAATCAGGGGCGATCTGTCTGATTTTGGATATGGAGCTATGTTTTGAAGATTTCTAAAGAGTGGGTTCCATATTTTGCTTAATTTGTAGCCATCTTCTCTATTAATGTTTGCTGGGTGTTTTAATATTTATAATGATTCTCGAATGTATCTTTCCTTGTATTGTCGGATGTTGGCAATGGTGTGTAAATTGGTCGAAATCAATGCTGTGTCTGGTTTCCATGGGGTGTTCTGCTATAGCTGATCGTGGGTTTTCATGTTTGTAGTCACTGATGTGTTCTTTGACCCTTGTGATTATTGGTCTGCCAGTTTGTTCTATATATGCCTTGCCACAGGAACATGGAATCTTATACACACGACCCGGGCAGACTCATATTCTAGACTGTTAACAAGCGTGTCAACACGGGATTCGAACACGAGGTTGTACACGACATGTCGTCGTACCATTTCCCCATCCACCTGATTTTCGACGATGCACCCTTAGAATCAAACCCTCCGCACAAAGAAAGGGGGCTATTAAAACTGGCCAAGTTTTAAAAATGACTTACCTACCAAACGAATCAATCTGATGTGGCCGAAATTATCATCGAAAACAGCGAAATGTTAGAAACCACGATAACTGAGTTTACAGCAGAAATCCAGGACGGCATAAACCAGTGCATCCAGAAGCAGAGGCTAGGCCAGCACGCACCCGGGATGCAACACCGCAGAAGAACAGACCGCGCCGCGAGTACACACGGATAAACGACCTGCGGTTGGTCATTTAGGATGAAATTTCCCTAAGGCGAAGCAGCCAATGGGGAGCAAGAATCTCACTACTCAACATCCAGGACGGTAGTGCCTGGACTATGACGAGACGAATCTAGTAGGTGTATTTGGTTCATATGGGGACAGGGGAGGGGGGAGGGGGATTCGGGGATTCGAGGCGGCCATCTTGGATGACGTCACTTCCAGCGGCCATCTTGGATGACGTCACTTCCGGCGGCCATCTTGGATTACTTCACTTCCGGCGGCCATCTTAGATTGCGTCACTTCCGGCGGCCATCTTAGATTGCGTCCCTTCCTGCGACCATCTTGGATTACGTCACTTCCGGCGACCATCTTGGATTACATCAAGTCCGGTGGCCATTTTGTTTTCTACAACATTCCTCTATTTTGAGTTTCGTCCGCCATCTTGAAAATCTTTATTTATTATCCGATTTATATGAAAACAAATTTAAATTTAAAAAAATTAAATAATCAAAATTTTAAAATAAAATTAAAAAAATATTATTTAATAAAATTTTAATTAAAAACCTACGTATCGAACACCCCACTCCTCTAAATTACAAGTACATCATCTAGCTGCCCCACCCCTCTGTTACAATGGCATCGTCATCGAACACCCCACTCATTCATGTTACAATTTTTCGTTACATCCACCATCTTGGAAAATCATAATTATTAACTTAGAAAATCAGGGAAAAAAATATATACCATCGTTGTCTGCTGGAGGGACCATCTTATTTAGTGGAGACTGCCATCTTGATTTCATCTGATGGATGTCGTCATCGGCTGTAGGTTTATAAAGTATGTTAGTGTATGTAAGGTCGAGTTACAATTCTCTACCAACATTGTTATGAACCTTATAGACCAAAATCCACAGAATCCAAAAAATCCACAAAATCCACAGTCATTTTGTTGTTGTAACCGACAGTTTTTTATTAAAGTCTTATCACTTATAGGTTTTAACTAAAATATATGTTATCAATACTATCGTTGTGGATGCGTTAGTTAAAGTAATGATAATTTAAAAAAACATTTATTACTCCATCTTAGCTGGCCAAAAAATTTTCAGAGTCCTAACTCACAAGTAATAATCTCTTCTCATGTTTGCGTACACGTGTTTTAAAGCTGCATGGAAGCAGATATTTTTAATGTCTGCGTTCAATTTCACTTTTATAAACAAGTTCATGTTTGCGTACATGTGTTTAAAAGCTGCATGGAAGCAGATATTTTTAATGTCTGCGTTCAATTTCACTTTTATAAACAAGTTCATGTTTGCGTACTCGTGTTTTAAAGCTGCACGGAAGCAGATATTTGTAATGTCTGCGTTCAATTTCACTTTTATAAACAAGTTCATGTTTGCGTACTCGTGTTTTAAAAGCTGCATGGAAGCAGATATTTTAATGTTTGTGTATAATTACATTTCACCATTCTGTAAGACATTTATAAGTATCAGTACCTCGTGGGATATAGGTTCTATATTAAAAATAATAAACAATATGTAGGTAAAATTGTATTTATTAAATTAAGAACATATTTTACACAGCAAAAATGGAGCAAAAACAAAAACTACACATAAAAAAACTGAAACTTTACAACAAAAATGGAAACTATAAATCAAAAACATAAACTGTACAGCAAAAACAGAAAAACTATACAACAAATGGAAACAACTACCAAACTGCCAAACTATTTAAATCAAAAACTATTTACAGAAAAAAAATTATTCGCCGCCTCCAACATATCCGTGGGGTACTGTGTGGATACCATCTTCGCAGATCAGCCGTTTGTCGTCCTCCCACGTTATGGCCAGCTTATTGCTGTACTCAGTATAGAGTATGTGCTGATGGGAGCGAATTGCTCTAACGCCTGCCCTCATTGTGCGGTGGTCTTGCAGGGCTTCCAGGTAGTCATCGAATGTTATGTGGTTTTTGACCACACATCGCTGGATGCCCTTGGCCTTTTTCTCGCTCTTACCACCACACCTGTAGGCGTAGAGTTTGGCCCGTAGGCTTACAAACTCCTCCATCACTTCTCCCCCACATTCATCTTTGAATTTACCGACAACTTTCTTGTTGATGGGGGAGAAGCATGGGTGGTCGGAAGGGTAGCAGCTGGTGTCGAATTTAGCCATCAGTGTAGGGTCGGCTTTGAGGTCTGAGTAAAAGTCTGTTGTCTGGATCTCATACACAAAACTGTCTGTATCCATATACATCAGGTGAATATTGTCATGGTAACGGGGTTTCATGGTATTGTAGTGGAAGTCGTACATGAGAGTCTTTGAAAGATCTAGTACGGCCAGTCCGGCATAGATCGGCTTGTCGAAAATGATGGTCTCGTGATTAAGGTGGACTAGAGACAAATTCGGTTCGTACATTGTACGGTCCTTGAAGGACGGACGACACACCAACTTCTTGAACCTCTTCTCAGAGCACACCAACTCCATTTTGAGCCTCCGCCTTTTATTTTCCATCAGTTTACCAAATGTCGAGTTCACAGCGAGCTTAAAGAACTCCTTCTCGAACTCGTTGGCTGCTGCTTTCCGCTTGTTGGTATTCAGCCGAATATAGGGCTCCAACCATGCCGACTGCTCAAACTGCAGGACTCGATGTATCTTAGTCACTCTCAGCCCATGAGATACCGCTTGCTGGAGGTTTTTGTAGTGGACAATGTAGTGCTCTTTATTTTCAAGTGTTGTCATCAACTTTGATTGATTTGAGCCGGGCGGACACTGATTTATGGGGAGAAATGGCAGGTCTTTATGACTTTCATGGAGCTCGGGAGGGTACTCCACATCACACTCAATAATGTAGCCTGTAGGAGAATCATCTGGGACAGACACGACATCAATTGATGTGTCTGCCCATTGGAAATGCCGAATTGGAAGCGGCAGAGACATCGCCCACCCGTACAAATTATTTGCATCAATGTACTCCAGGAATGTGGATGGCTTGGATGCATCATATGTCTCAGGTATGTAGGAGTTATTGGCTACGCAATGACGTTTAATGCTTTGTGCTACTCCCCCCCTAATACCAGCCTCCACAAACATGTACATATCATAATCGGTAAGAAGCTCTAGCTGTACGCCTGTGGTTCGAAGCATCGCATCGAAAGCGAACCCTGGACAAGAAACATAGTAAGACAGATCTAGGCTGTATGTCTCCAAACATATGGAACGGAAATTCTCGAATACATCCGCCAAAATCAGGACATCTGTCTTTAGATACAAGTCAGCGTACTCCCCCAAAGTAGCACACTGAAACTTGTCCCAGACTTTCACTGCATGAGCGTACTCCATCTCTGAAATCATGGAATCAGTCAGACTATTGTAGAAATCATCGATGGATGGAAGACGAGTATCATCTAGTCGAGCAAAAGAATCCACAAAATCATACGGGAAGACACCCTTGCGGGTAACCAACTCCAACTCATCAGGCGCGAAAAACTCAGTAGTACTTATAAACTTGTCTGCAGGCAAGAACTCAGCGAGCGAAGCAAGACCCCGACTCATAAAACGGAACGTATCGACAAACTGAATGCTGAACTTATCATGTAACTTCTTGGAAAAAGTTATCAGCTTCTCCTCTGAATTCGGAATGATGAAGATGTCTTTACTATCATACCCCAACTTCCTGATAATGAAGTTCTGATCGTATGCCAGGTTGTGGAAGAACACAATCAACTTTTTCGGTCTGCGCCTGAGAAGGTTGCAGTCATTACATGCAGGCCCAATAAATTCGCCGGTGAAGTGATTGTGGTCACGAACTTTCTTTACAGTTCCTCCGAACTTTCCTCCACAGTAGCAACAACACCTTGCTTGCAGAAAAGCAGTGTTTTGTGCATGTGTGAGCGGAGTCATAGGAACAGACGTAGAAAATATTTTCTGTACGTCATGTCCAATCTCCACAATGCGGGATATGAACTTATCCTCTGCGTCACAACCGCGATACAATTCAGGCTCTGATGGAAGTGCTGAAGTGAGGTGTGCAGGAATGATGGTATTATCAGCTTTCACGTAAATACAGTAGCTGTATGCTTTATGCTTTTGGTACTGCAGCGTGTATGACTCATCAGTATTCGGGTGACATGTATGGATTTTCTCTAGAATAGCTTCAAAGTCGCAATATACCACGATGGGCATCTTATCACTGTGATGGAAGTTTTTGAACTTCAGAACAGGTGGCTGGCCGTTTTGATCGGGTGATGGCATCTCCATCCTAACAGCAGCATGCTGTTTGCAGAGCTCACGGTGTTTTTCCAAACACTGAAGACCAGTGAGCCCGCTAACCCTACCCCGATCATCGTAATGCTTGAAGCATCTTTTACAAACATGAATAGCATCATGATGTGTAGTGATTTGGGACCGAACCAGAGCAGAAAAATTAGTGATGTAGGTGAAATGGGATGAATCGTCATTGACCAAGAGCAGAAGATCGAAATGATGTTCTTTTTCTTCAGTAGCGACTCGTGCAGGAACAACATTCAGATTCTCGTCGATACTGTAGATGTTGATGGAGACTCCGGGGTTCTGTTTTTCAAACAGTGGTATTTGCTTGATTGGAGTAGGGAAGTCAGTGTTGTTGAAGTTGAACTTCCCCTCCAAGTCATGGTAGCGCTGGTTGACACGTTCAGGATGCTCACCTTCCACGTACTTCACAAGAATCGACCACTTAAAGCACATGTGGTCTTCGAGGTTTTGCGGATTTATCACTGCGTATTTGTCTTTGATGGAAGTAGGTAATTCGATTTAGGAGCTGGCACGGAGTGGATCGAGCTTGTTGATTCTCAACTGTAGTCGCTTAACGGCCGACAAAGTCCATCCGGACCCCTTACCCATGTAGTCTTCCTCCTCCTTGCAGATCTTAGAGATGGACTCGGTAACTGCCTCCTCCACCTCATGAACTGCGTAGAGGGGGACATTCATGGTTTTGAAGGCCCTCTTGTCTTCACAGGCATCTACGGGTTTTTTGTAGGCGCACTCGAGCACGATATTGAATTTGAGAGGTCCGTTCTCTTCAATCTCCTCCACAAGTTGGTTGATTATTTTGTTCTTGATGGAGTCCAGGTACGTACAAATATCCTTGGCAGAACTTGGCGTATTTTCTGCCACGTACGTCTTCAAGTTACCCTTGAAACCCACTTCGGCGGTGATGAAGCCGTGGGTATTGGCCAAACCAGTCCCGGTCACCACCTTTGTTCGGCTGGTCGAAGGCTTGGGCGTAACTGCAGGCTTAACTGCTACCATCCTCTGCTTCTTTGTTGGAGGCGGAGCAGGCCCCTTGCATACCTTGATGTGGGCTTTTAACTTATCAGCCCTGGCGAACTCCTTAGCACAGTTGTCGCTGGTATGTGATATGCGGTTTGGGTTAAGACCGCAAGCCGACTTCTCATGGCGTCTTGCAAAATCAGCACGGGCGAAGGCCTTGTAGCAGAAGCTACACCGCATGCCTGATGTCGTAGCGACAGCTCCAGCACATGATGCAAGGTGCTGCTGCATCTTATCGCTGCGTGCGACCATCTTTCCACATAGGTGGCACTGTTGGTGGTCACGATGCTGGTTCTCAGCACACTGACGCTCGTGCCGGTAGCGGTTGTGGCCTGCCGTGAATGTAGCAAAGCAGAAACGGCATTTCTGAACGGTAGACGCCATCATCACGACACTCGGTAGACTGGTCTCAACGTACGGAACACACAACGGTAGCTCGACGCACGGAGAACTATAACAAAAGAATTAAGAATACAATGTAGCTAGATGTTAACACGAAAAAGTTGCAAACATAACCTCAAAACTCTATCCCTCAAGCTTATTAACCTAAACTGATAGCAATGTAACTAAATAAAAAAGTTACAAACATAACCTTTAAGCTCTAGCACTCAAGCTTACTAACCTAAACTACTAGTAATGTTACTAAATAAAAAAAGTTGCAAACATAACCTCAAAGCTATTCCTTCATGTACAATCCTAAAAATGGTAGAATATTTAAAGTACCTACTCATAAAAGTTAAAGCTGAAAAAGTATTCAATGTTAACTCAAAATGATTGATTACATAACCTCAAAACTACACTAATGCACAACTCAAAAATGCTAGAATATTTAAAGTACTGTTAAAAGTTTAAGCTAAACAATTCCTGGTTACCCATACATAAGTGTACAGAGAAAAAACTAGCTATCAGATAACCTACGAAAAAGCTGAGAAACATAAAAATATTAACGAAACATGTAGCATACCTCAGAAAACGATGAAGTGGAGCTGCAGAAGATGATGTATCGGTGGCGGTAGGAATCGTGGTAGCAGCGAAACTCACACACGAACTAGCTCACTCAAACTCCAAGAACACAATGAAGCTCCGACAGTTAATCCTGGCCTTTTATAGCCTCGGACCTGCCTGTTCTTGGAAAAACATTAGGAACAGAGTATTTCTGTTGTATCCGCCAATAGGAATGTAGTACATGGAAGTACCATTGTCTTCGGAAAAACCCAGCATGACTCATGTGCATGTCGTAGCAGGTCTGTGAGTGGTGGTGGTAGAAATGTAACCTGACAGCCAAACATGGGAAACCACACTCGGGTAAAACCACGAATGACCTAGGTGATTAGAGATTAGGGCGCGAGGCACTGCCTGCATCGTGACTCATCACTCAGGAATGTCGTCTCACAGTGTCCAGGGGACCCAAACAATAGACTTGACCGTGCATGTCACAACTGGTACATTAGTCCGCGACTTTGTGGCGCCATGAGGCGCTCATGAATGTCTGAGCCTGCCACCAACTGCTCGTCAAAGTGTCATCACAAAGCACTCGAGCTGCAGTCATGACGCGCATGCTACAACAGGCCCGTTAGTCACCGACTTCGTGGCGCCAATCTGACACTCGGGTAGACAGGTAGCTAAATGGTAATACTAGTAATGCAAGGAAATAAAAAAAATCGGGTATGTTTAATACATTTATTAAAAGTAAGAACACATTACAAAACTAAAACATTAACAATTTATTCTACATTTATTATGACCAACATTCGTTTATAAATTTTTAGCATTTCATTGCGAACAATCAGTTGAACATCCACAGAATGACACATTTTGCTGATGTTCCAGGAACAAACCCTTTTCACAAACATTTAAGGAGACTTACCTTAAGCTTTCTTTTCATTGGTCAAATAAAACATCTCCCTCTCTTCCCCTTTTACAATGATGCTGCTTCACCATTACGCTAAAATTCTGTAAGACCAAAAAAAAATATACTTCCCTTAAACCTTACGGTAGAAATTTCATCCTAGGATGCTGTTACTGCATCTAGAAATTAAAAATTATATTATCTCATACAGGTTTTATTTACATGTTAGGCTTAACCATCCTACCACACACACACACATGCGTGCGCATGCGTGCACTGAGATGAAATACATACTTGCCCAAATAATGTACTTTTATTTACAAAGGCAACATATTAAAACACATAATATTTAAATTTTGTGTAGATTGGATGGTACCAGAAACCATACTACAAAACGAGCGGACAACACTTGATTCTTTACTATGATTGGGCTGACGGATTGCCTCTGGAATGCCCTTGTTACCTTCAACGACTCAGAATTAATACTTTTATCCATCAAAAAACAGCAACAGTTTAACTAAGCAAACATACACCCCACACCCCTCAAAAAATTGTTATTACACAAGGCATTATTTACATGGTAGGAGACCGCACATACGAAGTGCGAAGCTTCAGGTTAGAAATATTGATTAAAATAACTACTAAAGATGCTAATTTGTTTATGAAAAAATTGCACATGAAATACAGACACTTGCTTATTTACACACACATACATACCTACATACATACATACATACATACATACACCCTGCATGGCTTCAGAAGTAAGTACGATATTTTGAAAACCACTCAAGACTTACATCTGTTTATGAAAAGGAGCTAAATATTAAAAAAAATTCAAAGTTAATTTTAGAGATGAAATATCATGTGCAAGTCCTTGCATGCGAGAAGATTTTATTACGCAATTATCTTCATTTTCCCCAAACCATAGGTCTGATGTCTGGATACCACACAAATCCCACACCTAACATATGCAATACGAGATGACTGCACGCCAGTCCAAGCCCCTGCGCTTAGAGACGAATCTGCACTAGAAGCGTTAGCAAGCATTGCAATTATCTCGCTTCACTAATGCAGATTCACCTCTGACTAGGTAGACCTCCTGAAACAGTAAACATAGGACGGTGAAACACATTCAAATAATGCATTTCAAAATAATTGAATAATATAAAACACTGCATATTTCACGAAAATCACCACGCAATTGACAGCCCTTTCAGTCACAATTCTGCGAATACTATCACAGAATTCTAGATTTAGAAAGAAAGGATCATTCATTCCTTCATTATGGAACAAAGTAATACATCACATGAAGAGAAACAAAAAAGGCACACACTTCGTTCTTAGACTCGTGCCGCCTCCTTGACAGAGAGAAAAGATTGTACACATAAAATAGTATATATTTCATTTCCAGCGATGAAGCTGTACTAATATCACCTTGACAAGCTTAGATGATCTAGGGAGAGATAAAGTAAATATATTAACAAAAAAAGTCGACTAAAATTCATTTACAAACAAAATACTTAACATTCCTTCGATTACATATTTTTCTCAATTTAATAAATGAGAGAACACAAACATTTGCTTAAATCACTATTTATCAATTTTAAACTCTCTTGTAAAACAGGAAAAAATATATTGTATCATTCATTATTAGTTGTAATGTAAAAAATGCAAAACAGTTTCTTTGTGGGATGTGGAATGCTCACTCACGATCGAAAAAAAGAGGGACTTCGCTGTAACTCAAGGGGAGGGGGGAAAACCATCTTGAAAGTTGAAGTTTCTCATATATTTGGATGTATAGTAATCAAGTAAGTAATAACATTTGGTGGTATAATATCCGTCTGATTAAAGTTTATTTGCTAACATGAATTTACAAATTAAACGAATCTCTGAGTACATTTGCTTATCTTTTTTAAAAAAAAAATGCACAGATTGATTGTTTTATCATGAATAACCAGGAGCACACTAAAAAAACAAACGAAATTCTCGCCAATAATAACCAACAGCACACAAACAATAAAAAAAAACCATGTGTCAGTAATAACATGCAGCATGCGGAGAAAATCACCAAAATATTGTCAAGAATAACCATCAGTACATGTAGAATACCAATAAAGTCTTGACATGAAAAAGGCTGAAGTGCACGGAGAAAATCATCAAATTCTCGTCAGGTAAAAAAAGCAGAAGCACATGAAAAAAAACCAACAATATTATAACACAGTAATGTTGAAGCACACGTAGAAATCTATCGAAATTTCATGTGAAAAAATAGGAGCACTCAGAGAAAACTATCAGGGAGAAGATTAAAAACTCATAAATTATCAATTTTTTTAAAAAAGTTCAATTTAAATCCTGCTAGAACTCTCATGTTGCTTAAGCAAAGAGTAAACAAGTCAGCTTGTGAACTCTTTGCTTAAGCAACATGAGAGTTCTAGCACAAGTCAACTTGTGAACTCTTTGCTTAAGCAACATGAGAGTTCTAGCAGGATTTAAATTGAACTTTTTTAAAAAAATTGATAATTTATGAGTTTTTAATCTTCTCCCTGATAGTTTTCTCTGAGTGCTCCTATTTTTTCACATGAAATTTCGATAGATTTCTACGTGTGCTTCAACATTACTGTGTTATAATATTGTTGGTTTTTTTTCATGTGCTTCTGCTTTTTTTACCTGACGAGAATTTGATGATTTTCTCCGTGCACTTCAGCCTTTTTCATGTCAAGACTTTATTGGTATTCTACATGTACTGATGGTTATTCTTGACAATATTTTGGTGATTTTCTCCGCATGCTGCATGTTATTACTGACACATGGTTTTTTTTTATTGTTTGTGTGCTGTTGGTTATTATTGGCGAGAATTTCGTTTGTTTTTTTAGTGTGCTCCTGGTTATTCATGATAAAACAATCAATCTGTGCATTTTTTTTTTAAAAAAGATAAGCAAATGTACTCAGAGATTAGTTTAATTTGTGAATTCATGTTAGCAAATAAACTTTAATCAGACGGATATTATACCACCAAATGTTATTACTTACTTGATTACTATACATCCAAATATATGAGAAACTTCAACTTTCAAGATGGTTTTCCCCCCTCCCCTTGAGTTACAGCGAAGTCCCTCTTTTTTTCGATCGTGAGTGAGCATTCCACATCCCACAAAGAAACTGTTTTGCATTTTTTACATTACAACTAATAATGAATGATACAATATATTTTTTCCTGTTTTACAAGAGAGTTTAAAATTGATAAATAGTGATTTAAGCAAATGTTTGTGTTCTCTCATTTATTAAATTGAGAAAAATATGTAATCGAAGGAATGTTAAGTATTTTGTTTGTAAATGAATTTTAGTCGACTTTTTTTGTTAATATATTTACTTTATCTCTCCCTAGATCATCTAAGCTTGTCAAGGTGATATTAGTACAGCTTCATCGCTGGAAATGAAATATATACTATTTTATGTGTACAATCTTTTCTCTCTGTCAAGGAGGCGGCACGAGTCTAAGAACGAAGTGTGTGCCTTTTTTGTTTCTCTTCATGTGATGTATTACTTTGTTCCATAATGAAGGAATGAATGATCCTTTCTTTCTAAATCTAGCATTCTGTGATAGCATTCGCAGAATTGTGACTGAAAGGGCTGTCAATTGCGTGGTGATTTTCGTGAAATATGCAGTGTTTTATATTATTCAATTATTTTGAAATGCATTATTTGAATGTGTTTCACCGTCCTATGTTTACTGTTTCAGGAGGTCTACCTAGTCAGAGGTGAATCTGCATTAGTGAAGCGAGATAATTGCAATGCTTGCTAACGCTTCTAGTGCAGATTCGTCTCTAAGCGCAGGGGCTTGGACTGGCGTGCAGTCATCTCGTATTGCATATGTTAGGTGTGGGATTTGTGTGGTATCCAGACATCAGACCTATGGTTTGGGGAAAATGAAGATAATTGCGTAATAAAATCTTCTCGCATGCAAGGACTTGCACATGATATTTCATCTCTAAAATTAACTTTGAATTTTTTTTTAATATTTAGCTCCTTTTCATAAACAGATGTAAGTCTTGAGTGGTTTTCAAAATATCGTACTTACTTCTGAAGCCATGCAGGGTGTATGTATGTATGTATGTATGTATGTATGTATGTATGTGTGTGTAAATAAGCAAGTGTCTGTATTTCATGTGCAATTTTTTCATAAACAAATTAGCATCTTTAGTAGTTATTTTAATCAATATTTCTAACCTGAAGCTTCGCACTTCGTATGTGCGGTCTCCTACCATGTAAATAATGCCTTGTGTAATAACAATTTTTTGAGGGGTGTGGGGTGTATGTTTGCTTAGTTAAACTGTTGCTGTTTTTTGATGGATAAAAGTATTAATTCTGAGTCGTTGAAGGTAACAAGGGCATTCCAGAGGCAATCCGTCAGCCCAATCATAGTAAAGAATCAAGTGTTGTCCGCTCGTTTTGTAGTATGGTTTCTGGTACCATCCAATCTACACAAAATTTAAATATTATGTGTTTTAATATGTTGCCTTTGTAAATAAAAGTACATTATTTGGGCAAGTATGTATTTCATCTCAGTGCACGCATGCGCACGCATGTGTGTGTGTGTGTGTGTGGTAGGATGGTTAAGCCTAACATGTAAATAAAACCTGTATGAGATAATATAATTTTTAATTTCTAGATGCAGTAACAGCATCCTAGGATGAAATTTCTACCGTAAGGTTTAAGGGAAGTATATTTTTTTTGGTCTTACAGAATTTTAGCGTAATGGTGAAGCAGCATCATTGTAAAAGGGGAAGAGAGGGAGATGTTTTATTTGACCAATGAAAAGAAAGCTTAAGGTAAGTCTCCTTAAATGTTTGTGAAAAGGGTTTGTTCCTGGAACATCAGCAAAATGTGTCATTCTGTGGATGTTCAACTGATTGTTCGCAATGAAATGCTAAAAATTTATAAACGAATGTTGGTCATAATAAATGTAGAATAAATTGTTAATGTTTTAGTTTTGTAATGTGTTCTTACTTTTAATAAATGTATTAAACATACCCGATTTTTTTTATTTCCTTGCATTACTAGTATTACCATTTAGCTACCTGTCTACCCGAGTGTCAGATTGGCGCCACGAAGTCGGTGACTAACGGGCCTGTTGTAGCATGCGCGTCATGACTGCAGCTCGAGTGCTTTGTGATGACACTTTGACGAGCAGTTGGTGGCAGGCTCAGACATTCATGAGCGCCTCATGGCGCCACAAAGTCGCGGACTAATGTACCAGTTGTGACATGCACGGTCAAGTCTATTGTTTGGGTCCCCTGGACACTGTGAGACGACATTCCTGAGTGATGAGTCACGATGCAGGCAGTGCCTCGCGCCCTAATCTCTAATCACCTAGGTCATTCGTGGTTTTACCCGAGTGTGGTTTCCCATGTTTGGCTGTCAGGTTACATTTCTACCACCACCACTCACAGACCTGCTACGACATGCACATGAGTCATGCTGGGTTTTTCCGAAGACAATGGTACTTCCATGTACTACATTCCTATTGGCGGATACAACAGAAATACTATGTTCCTAATGTTTTTCCAAGAACAGGCAGGTCCGAGGCTATAAAAGGCCAGGATTAACTGTCGGAGCTTCATTGTGTTCTTGGAGTTTGAGTGAGCTAGTTCGTGTGTGAGTTTCGCTGCTACCACGATTCCTACCGCCACCGATACATCATCTTCTGCAGCTCCACTTCATCGTTTTCTGAGGTATGCTACATGTTTCGTTAATATTTTTATGTTTCTCAGCTTTTTCGTAGGTTATCTGATAGCTAGTTTTTTCTCTGTACACTTATGTATGGGTAACCAGGAATTGTTTAGCTTAAACTTTTAACAGTACTTTAAATATTCTAGCATTTTTGAGTTGTGCATTAGTGTAGTTTTGAGGTTATGTAATCAATCATTTTGAGTTAACATTGAATACTTTTTCAGCTTTAACTTTTATGAGTAGGTACTTTAAATATTCTACCATTTTTAGGATTGTACATGAAGGAATAGCTTTGAGGTTATGTTTGCAACTTTTTTTATTTAGTAACATTACTAGTAGTTTAGGTTAGTAAGCTTGAGTGCTAGAGCTTAAAGGTTATGTTTGTAACTTTTTTATTTAGTTACATTGCTATCAGTTTAGGTTAATAAGCTTGAGGGATAGAGTTTTGAGGTTATGTTTGCAACTTTTTCGTGTTAACATCTAGCTACATTGTATTCTTAATTCTTTTGTTATAGTTCTCCGTGCGTCGAGCTACCGTTGTGTGTTCCGTACGTTGAGACCAGTCTACCGAGTGTCGTGATGATGGCGTCTACCGTTCAGAAATGCCGTTTCTGCTTTGCTACATTCACGGCAGGCCACAACCGCTACCGGCACGAGCGTCAGTGTGCTGAGAACCAGCATCGTGACCACCAACAGTGCCACCTATGTGGAAAGATGGTCGCACGCAGCGATAAGATGCAGCAGCACCTTGCATCATGTGCTGGAGCTGTCGCTACGACATCAGGCATGCGGTGTAGCTTCTGCTACAAGGCCTTCGCCCGTGCTGATTTTGCAAGACGCCATGAGAAGTCGGCTTGCGGTCTTAACCCAAACCGCATATCACATACCTGCGACAACTGTGCTAAGGAGTTCGCCAGGGCTGATAAGTTAAAAGCCCACATCAAGGTATGCAAGGGGCCTGCTCCGCCTCCAACAAAGAAGCAGAGGATGGTAGCAGTTAAGCCTGCAGTTACGCCCAAGCCTTCGACCAGCCGAACAAAGGTGGTGACCGGGACTGGTTTGGCCAATACCCACGGCTTCATCACCGCCGAAGTGGGTTTCAAGGGTAACTTGAAGACGTACGTGGCAGAAAATACGCCAAGTTCTGCCAAGGATATTTGTACGTACCTGGACTCCATCAAGAACAAAATAATCAACCAACTTGTGGAGGAGATTGAAGAGAACGGACCTCTCAAATTCAATATCGTGCTCGAGTGCGCCTACAAAAAACCCGTAGATGCCTGTGAAGACAAGAGGGCCTTCAAAACCATGAATGTCCCCCTCTACACAGTTCATGAGGTGGAGGAGGCAGTTACCGAGTCCATCTCTAAGATCTGCAAGGAGGAGGAAGACTACATGGGTAAGGGGTCCGGATGGACTTTGTCGGCCGTTAAGCGACTACAGTTGAGAATCAACAAGCTCGATCCACTCCGTGCCAGCTCCTACATCGAATTACCTACTTCCATCAAAGACAAATACGCAGTGATAAATCCGCAAAACCTCGAAGACCACATGTGCTTTAAGTGGTCGATTCTTGTGAAGTACGTGGAAGGTGAGCATCCTGAACGTGTCAACCAGCGCTACCATGACTTGGAGGGGAAGTTCAACTTCAACAACACTGACTTCCCTACTCCAATCAAGCAAATACCACTGTTTGAAAAACAGAACCCCGGAGTCTCCATCAACATCTACAGTATCGACGAGAATCTGAATGTTGTTCCTGCACGAGTCGCTACTGAAGAAAAAGAACATCATTTCGATCTTCTGCTCTTGGTCAATGACGATTCATCCCATTTCACCTACATCACTAATTTTTCTGCTCTGGTTCGGTCCCAAATCACTACACATCATGATGCTATTCATGTTTGTAAAAGATGCTTCAAGCATTACGATGATCGGGGTAGGGTTAGCAGGCTCACTGGTCTTCAGTGTTTGGAAAAACACCGTGAGCTCTGCAAACAGCATGCTGCTGTTAGGATGGAGATGCCATCACCCGATCAAAACGGCCAGCCACCTGTTCTGAAGTTCAAAAACTTCCATCACAGTGATAAGATGCCCATCGTGGTATATTGCGACTTTGAAGCTATTCTAGAGAAAATCCATACATGTCACCCGAATACTGATGAGTCATACACGCTGCAGTACCAAAAGCATAAAGCATACAGCTACTGTATTTACGTGAAAGCTGATAATACCATCATTCCTGCACACCTCACTTCAGCACTTCCATCAGAGCCTGAATTGTATCGCGGTTGTGACGCAGAGGATAAGTTCATATCCCGCATTGTGGAGATTGGACATGACGTACAGAAAATATTTTCTACGTCTGTTCCTATGACTCCGCTCACACATGCACAAAACACTGCTTTTCTGCAAGCAAGGTGTTGTTGCTACTGTGGAGGAAAGTTCGGAGGAACTGTAAAGAAAGTTCGTGACCACAATCACTTCACCGGCGAATTTATTGGGCCTGCATGTAATGACTGCAACCTTCTCAGGCGCAGACCGAAAAAGTTGATTGTGTTCTTCCACAACCTGGCATACGATCAGAACTTCATTATCAGGAAGTTGGGGTATGATAGTAAAGACATCTTCATCATTCCGAATTCAGAGGAGAAGCTGATAACTTTTTCCAAGAAGTTACATGATAAGTTCAGCATTCAGTTTGTCGATACGTTCCGTTTTATGAGTCGGGGTCTTGCTTCGCTCGCTGAGTTCTTGCCTGCAGACAAGTTTATAAGTACTACTGAGTTTTTCGCGCCTGATGAGTTGGAGTTGGTTACCCGCAAGGGTGTCTTCCCGTATGATTTTGTGGATTCTTTTGCTCGACTAGATGATACTCGTCTTCCATCCATCGATGATTTCTACAATAGTCTGACTGATTCCATGATTTCAGAGATGGAGTACGCTCATGCAGTGAAAGTCTGGGACAAGTTTCAGTGTGCTACTTTGGGGGAGTACGCTGACTTGTATCTAAAGACAGATGTCCTGATTTTGGCGGATGTATTCGAGAATTTCCGTTCCATATGTTTGGAGACATACAGCCTAGATCCGTCTCACTATGTTTCTTGTCCAGGGTTCGCTTTCGATGCGATGCTTCGAACCACAGGCGTACAGCTAGAGCTTCTTACCGATTATGATATGTACATGTTTGTGGAGGCTGGTATTAGGGGGGGAGTAGCGCAAAGCATTAAACGTCATTGCGTAGCCAATAACTCCTACATACCTGAGACATATGATGCATCCAAGCCATCCACATTCCTGGAGTACATTGATGCAAATAATTTGTACGGGTGGGCGATGTCTCTGCCGCTTCCAATTCGGCATTTCCAATGGGCAGACACATCAATTGATGTCGTGTCTGTCCCAGATGATTCTCCTACAGGCTACATTATTGAGTGTGATGTGGAGTACCCTCCCGAGCTCCATGAAAGTCATAAAGACCTGCCATTTCTCCCCATAAATCAGTGTCCGCCCGGCTCAAATCAATCAAAGTTGATGACAACACTTGAAAATAAAGAGCACTACATTGTCCACTACAAAAACCTCCAGCAAGCGGTATCTCATGGGCTGAGAGTGACTAAGATACATCGAGTCCTGCAGTTTGAGCAGTCGGCATGGTTGGAGCCCTATATTCGGCTGAATACCAACAAGCGGAAAGCAGCAGCCAACGAGTTCGAGAAGGAGTTCTTTAAGCTCGCTGTGAACTCGACATTTGGTAAACTGATGGAAAATAAAAGGCGGAGGCTCAAAATGGAGTTGGTGTGCTCTGAGAAGAGGTTCAAGAAGTTGGTGTGTCGTCCGTCCTTCAAGGACCGTACAATGTACGAACCGAATTTGTCTCTAGTCCACCTTAATCACGAGACCATCATTTTCGACAAGCCGATCTATGCCGGACTGGCCGTACTAGATCTTTCAAAGACTCTCATGTACGACTTCCACTACAATACCATGAAACCCCGTTACCATGACAATATTCACCTGATGTATATGGATACAGACAGTTTTGTGTATGAGATCCAGACAACAGACTTTTACTCAGACCTCAAAGCCGACCCTACACTGATGGCTAAATTCGACACCAGCTGCTACCCTTCCGACCACCCATGCTTCTCCCCCATCAACAAGAAAGTTGTCGGTAAATTCAAAGATGAATGTGGGGGAGAAGTGATGGAGGAGTTTGTAAGCCTACGGGCCAAACTCTACGCCTACAGGTGTGGTGGTAAGAGCGAGAAAAAGGCCAAGGGCATCCAGCGATGTGTGGTCAAAAACCACATAACATTCGATGACTACCTGGAAGCCCTGCAAGACCACCGCACAATGAGGGCAGGCGTTAGAGCAATTCGCTCCCATCAGCACATACTCTATACTGAGTACAGCAATAAGCTGGCCATAACGTGGGAGGACGACAAACGGCTGATCTGCGAAGATGGTATCCACACAGTACCCCACGGATATGTTGGAGGCGGCGAATAATTTTTTTTCTGTAAATAGTTTTTGATTTAAATAGTTTGGCAGTTTGGTAGTTGTTTCCATTTGTTGTATAGTTTTTCTGTTTTTGCTGTACAGTTTATGTTTTTGCTTTATAGTTTCCATTTTTGTTGTAAAGTTTCAGTTTTTTTATGTGTAGTTTTTGTTTTTGCTCCATTTTTGCTGTGTAAAATATGTTCTTAATTTAATAAATACAATTTTACCTACATATTGTTTATTATTTTTAATATAGAACCTATATCCCACGAGGTACTGATACTTATAAATGTCTTACAGAATGGTGAAATGTAATTATACACAAACATTAAAATATCTGCTTCCATGCAGCTTTTAAAACACGAGTACGCAAACATGAACTTGTTTATAAAAGTGAAATTGAACGCAGACATTACAAATATCTGCTTCCGTGCAGCTTTAAAACACGAGTACGCAAACATGAACTTGTTTATAAAAGTGAAATTGAACGCAGACATTAAAAATATCTGCTTCCATGCAGCTTTTAAACACATGTACGCAAACATGAACTTGTTTATAAAAGTGAAATTGAACGCAGACATTAAAAATATCTGCTTCCATGCAGCTTTAAAACACGTGTACGCAAACATGAGAAGAGATTATTACTTGTGAGTTAGGACTCTGAAAATTTTTTGGCCAGCTAAGATGGAGTAATAAATGTTTTTTTAAATTATCATTACTTTAACTAACGCATCCACAACGATAGTATTGATAACATATATTTTAGTTAAAACCTATAAGTGATAAGACTTTAATAAAAAACTGTCGGTTACAACAACAAAATGACTGTGGATTTTTTGGATTTTTTGGATTCTGTGGATTTTGGTCTATAAGGTTCATAACAATGTTGGTAGAGAATTGTAACTCGACCTTACATACACTAACATACTTTATAAACCTACAGCCGATGACGACATCCATCAGATGAAATCAAGATGGCAGTCTCCACTAAATAAGATGGTCCCTCCAGCAGACAACGATGGTATATATTTTTTTCCCTGATTTTCTAAGTTAATAATTATGATTTTCCAAGATGGTGGATGTAACGAAAAATTGTAACATGAATGAGTGGGGTGTTCGATGACGATGCCATTGTAACAGAGGGGTCGGGGTGCTAGATGATGTACTTGTAATTTAGAGGAGTGGGGTGTTCGATACGTAGGTTTTTAATTAAAATTTTATTAAATAATATTTTTTTAATTTTATTTTAAAATTTTGATTATTTAATTTTTTAAAATTTAAATTTGTTTTCATTAAAATCGGATAATAAATAAAGATTTTCAAGATGGCGGACGAAACTCAAAATAGAGGAATGTTGTAGAAAACAAAATGGCCACCGGACTTGATGTAATCCAAGATGGTCGCCGGAAGTGACGTAATCCAAGATGGTCGCAGGAAGGGACGCAATCTAAGATGGCCGCCGGAAGTGACGCAATCTAAGATGGCCGCCGGAAGTGAAGTAATCCAAGATGGCCGCCGGAAGTGACGTCATCCAAGATGGCCGCTGGAAGTGACGTCATCCAAGATGGCCGCCTCGAATCCCCGAATCCCCCTCCCCCCTCCCCTGTCCCCATATGAACCAAATACACCTACTGAATCTTTAAATAATTCAGAAAAAAATACCGCCCCTCCAAACAAACAATGAACAAATCCTCCGACCCCGGGACAAGGCACAAGCTCTCTCTGACCCTTGGGGACTGCCTTCCAGCCTAGCATGCAGCCGTGCGACAGGCAGTTTACTGCGCAAGTTTACCGCGAGTTACGCCTTAAATTGCAACAGCCCATTGCCTCTGAGCCTCTGCTCAGTCACAGGAAGTTGAGCGAGCTATTAAAAGAATGAAGCCGGGAACGGCAGCACACAGGATGTCGTCCTCAGACAGCTCCCTGGCGGAGCTCTGGAACATCTAGCTTAATGCATAAGCGCAGTTCTCCCTCCCAGTAGCAGGAAGCTACGAGCCGGGTAAGGACGAAGAACTGCCTCAGAACTACAGGCCGATAAGCCTACTAAGTACTGTGGCGAAAGTCGCTGAGAGTATAATCTTGCACCGACTAAATCGGCACACACACAAAAGCGCTCCTTCGGCAGTGCACCAGACTGTACGCATCACCGAGTAAATAACAAGTGCCTTCGACGTACAAGATAGTCGCGACGATTTTAGACGCAGAAAAAGCCTTCGACAGAGTATTTCACGCGGGGATAATCTACAAACTGTTTGAAGCGGGTTTTCTGGACTCCTGCATCAAACTGGTCTCGTACTGACAGAACCTTAAGAGATTCCGCTAAAGGCACTACGCCTAACCTTAAGCAAATCAGAGCAGGTTTCACGCAAGGTAGTATCCTAGACCCTGTTCTATTTGACAAGTATGTAAGCGACATGCCACGCCCTGCACACAGACTAGTGAAGCTATGCTGCTATGCTGACGACACTGTACCGTATAGCAGATCTTATATCCTTCAGCACTAACTGAGTTTCAGCAGTGGTGCACACAGTCTCTTGACTTCACGAGCACTAAGTTCAACAGTAATAAAATACTTTCCAGGAAACCTCTCTCAGCCCTCTGTTTCACCACCTCCAAAGACTATGTCCTTTTCACCACCTCCACAGTCTAATTCTGAGGCGAGTTGGCTGTTTTGAACAATTGCACCAGTATTCGGGTGCCATGATACACATTAATTGTCTTATCTCTCTTTTGCATTTGTATTAATTTTCATTGTAAGCAAACATATATGTTAAAGATGAGGCTTGTTGTGAAATTATGTTTGTTTTTGGCACTTCATATTGTAATTGATTCTATAGACAATGCTTTTATGAGTCGTCTCTAAGCAGCCCTTTTAATAATTTTGTTCTCATTTTTCTAGCTGCATTTTGCTAGCTGCTTTTTGAAAATTGTTTTCGCACCAATAATGAGTGCAAATGCATACAATTAATGTTGTCAATGTTAAGTAAAGATTTGAGTAGTTTGGCTTTCTATGTTTTAGTGTGGGCTTTAATTTTATAGTGGTATATTTTTTTGGTTATATATTATTTTCTTAATACCCACTATTCATGGCCTCTTTTATATGTTGCGGTATTTTTCGTCATCAATATCCGAGGGAGAAGCTTGTTGCAAAGCCTTTGGTTTATTTTCATGGTTCCTATTTTCATTACATTTATGCTATGATAAATGTACTCTATTGTCTATTCGCCTCGCTCTATTTTATACACCAAGCATACTTCGCCACATCTGAACAATTCTGAGGTAAACACTCAACTTTGTAATTACTTTAGTTTTTAAGAAACTATATTTAAGGCCAACTTTCTGCCATTAAATTTTTCCACTTTACCCAAATTCCAAATTCCAAATTTATGAACACGAATGCTTTTGACATTGGAGCAAATATAATTTTTTTCCAAAATTATAAGCTCTATATATATACTAAATGCAATACCCGGCGTTGCCCGGACTGAACACAGGGTGAAGGACCTTTATCGATATCAGATGTAGTTAGTAATTGTCTTCTTAATTTGAATGTCAAGTGTGAAAATTAATTTATATCACTTTCAGATCCCGACAGACGTTGTTCTGCCAGTTTATAGTTATTTACCTGGTCTGTCTGTAATTTAGATTTTATAAAGCAATATAGAAATAAGCTGAAAATTAAGTGATTACTAATATTGAAAAGATTCCATTATCTAGCTAATGCTCGGCCTGCATTGCAATGCCTCATTCAGTTTTGTTTTGTAATATGTTTGAAGTAGTTCCACATATACAAATCATCTATCCATCTCTCTATATTTATCTCTATCTACATCTATATACATCTATGTATCTCTCTATCTCTATTTATCTCTTTATATCTACATATATACTTCCCACTATCTCTATATCTTCTATATATGTGTCTCTATATAGCTCTATACATCTATAGGTATATATCTTTATCTAACCCATTTCATTCTCTATACCTCGCTCTATCTCAACTTATCTCTCCGTCTCTATCTCACTCTATATATATGTACTCTCTCTCTATATATATATATATATAGAGCGAGGTATAGAGAATGAAATGGGTTAGATAAAGATATATACCTATAGATGTATAGAGCTATATAGAGACACATATACCTATAGAAGATATAGAGATATATATCACTCTATCTCTGTCTCTCTTTTATATTTAAATGAATTGTGTCATGCGTGCGCACTTATACAACAAAAACAGACTAAGTGCCGCTATATAAAATGAAATAAACACATTTTTGACACGATTCGTGCTCCAAGTATTGAAAAATAGTTATACCGTCTCAGTAACCTTCATGGGCATGCGCATAGCAAATCACCAAAATTTCATCGCAATCGGATGAATGGTATAGGAACGCATACGGCATAAACAAACGAAAATTCAAGACATGACAAACACATCAAACGATGGTGCGTTTAAAATTCAAGGCAACTAACTCCATCTATTGACGAAGTTAAGAACAAAACTGTTATTAGCGCCTTTATTTTGCTAGCCGCTGCGAGCTCCACTAAGCGGACTGGTCTCACCAAGGAGAAAAATATTAATTTTCCAGACCTTACTATGAGTATGATCGTGTGTCAGACATAGAGAAATGACACTCACTCACTATTTGTATGTCTATGACCTATGATTTTTTCTGTTATAAAATGAAATTATCACTTTTTCACTCCCTTAGGGATGGAATTTCATATTAATATGGAGTCTATGTGTTAATCCAGGTTATAAGCTAGCTGTAGGCCAATTTAATTCAAATCCATTCAGTAGTTTTTACATGAAAGAGTAACAAACATCCATCCATCCATACTTACAAACTTTCGCGTCTATAATATTAGTAGGATTATTTGTTACAAGCAGTTAGAATTCGCACCATCGGTAATTTATTTTCAGGGTGCATCTGCAGAACTCACGTCACTTATTTATCTGGGGTTTTTGACAAAGAAATTGTAAAATTATGTTTGATACAGCTCCAGATAGCTAGTAACAAAACTTTTCAAAATATAAATTTTTTTTAAGTTCATCTTTAGAAAATATATGTTCATTCAACTTATTTTAACAGTGTATTTAAAAATTAACTGTAATGCTTTCCATGCTTATATTTTATGGTCAGAATAATTACGCTGAACTGATGTTTTTCGTTAGATTGTTTGTAAAATCCAGTTCTGTGGCTGGATTCAATGTAGCGTTTGTTCATCAATGCTTTAAATCGTTGGTTGCTATAATTACTACTGGACAATGTATATTTGGCTAATGTTTAAGTTAGCGAATTCTCTAATACAATGAAGTAATTCACCATCCAGAAACACACATAAATTATTATGAACTTTTCTCAGGTTCAATCCAACATAAAGAAAACAGACGCGTATTAATTTGAATGCTCTTGATTGTTTGGATTTTTAACTTGAAATGTGAAATTTATACTAATAAAAAAAGTGTTTAATCTAAATATTTATTTGTGATTTTTTTTGTTATTAATAAAACAATATAATTATGTTAAAATTAAATGTGACATTACAAGAATCGGTTGTAAATTTTAATCATTTCTTCCCTAGTCGTTGCCGGAATTATCAAAGACGTTCTTCTCTGCCCATGCAAAAAATAAAAATCCTTTTTACATAGCCGACAAATAATAGCAGCTACATGAATATAACTATTTCCAAATTTAAATTAAATATTGATGAAATTATCATATTAAATTACAATTTGTTTTAACGAGTCTTGTCCAGAAGGTGTGCACGCACTGGGAGAGGGGGGCAGTACAGTTGGCAGTGCTGTCGCTCGAGCAGGTCTGCCCCACCAAGGGGCGCTTGTCCCTAGAGACTGGAGCGCTAACCCCCCCCCCCCCCCCTTCTGAGAGCTTCCTACGGCCAACCCAGTACATACACACACGCGCACACATTGGGGATGTCGAGTCGAACCCCTCTGCAATATAACAAATCATCAAAATTAATAATAATAATTTTCCATTTTTTTACACTTTGTTAATAATATTCACTTAACTAACCAGGAAATGTAGCACTCAAGAAAGCAAGCTTGCATGTGAGTGATTCTAGTCACTTCAAATTACATGCGGTATTTTGACGATTGTAAACATTTGTAAATGTATAATAACTGAGAAATAAATATATAAAATATAACCTAAGAAACCTTACATTAGTTTTATAAAGATGAAAGTTAAAAAGAGCAATTTATTAAGATTCAATATATTGCATAAACAAAAAACGTATAAATTATAACATTTTTACATGAATAAATGAAAAGATTAAATTAAGATTTGGGAGAGTGGCAAATTTTGGGGGGTGAAGATGTACACATTGTTCTGTTCACCATACTCGTTGACAAATATTATATAAAGTAGAAAGTTGCTTGACTATGTAGTTCTCTTGAGGAACTGAACTTTACAAAACATGGCCATTGGTGGTTTACGAGCTGACCCTGCGAAGCTGAGGAGCTGGTACTCAGTCCTCAGCTGTTCGTAGCCACGGCAGTGCTTGGAGTGCTCACGTCTCGAGCGGGGATGGCTGCTTTGAGCTTGCGATGCGTCGGGAAACCATCCGAGATGTCGCGGTCAGTTGGAGTCGAGGTTGGCAGAGTTTTAAAGACGCTATAACTCGGGCCAGTTCCTTGTCCAGCAGCACTATAGAACATACTTGCTGACGATTAAATTGCAGTTAGTGCATTAGCACCGCTGAGGCAACACACGGCCATTACCTCCTGGACAGACAACTGTCAACGCGGTGGATGAGTCTCAGACGGTAGGCTGGTCGGTAGGCGGGGAGTAAAGCCGGTGCTAGGTGTTGATGGCACAAGTCACCGAGCTGAACAGGCACTTGTCAGCTCTGTAAGCTGCCGATGCTAGCCGGGGAACTGAAGGTCACTGAGGCCTTAAGTTAGTAGGTAGGGGTGGGAACATCCAATAAGAATTAAGTGTTTACAATCATTAAGTGGGAGGTAGGTAGAAGAAGTGGGATGGGAGTATAGTCAGTGAACGAGTAGCGGAAGGGGGAGCTGAAGAGTCGTGTCACGAAGTAGTGTGATCATAGCGGTTCGAGACCAGGGCAGGAGTCAGTGCGCTGATGGGCACCTTGCAGGAAGGATGTCAGGTTTACTGAAATCTACCTCGTCAGGTTCGAACAAGTACTCCGAAGTTAATGGCGTAGGTGGTTTTTTTTTTTAATTTTAATCTAAAGTAGTTGTATTATTTGTGATGGTTGAAATGAGACAACTTGGCGGGACGGTCGCGAGTGCAGAAGGCGATGTCCGACCAGAGATCGCGGGAGGCGCGGGCCGCAAATACCCGAGCAAGGCGCTGTGTCGCGAGTCAGCAAACAGGCTATATCGGCGCGCGCTGGCAGGCGCCCAAGGCCGCCGCATCGACCCGCGGTGTTGTTGCGAGCCTCGGGCCTCGAGGAACTGCATGCCTTGTGTGCGTCTTTATGCAGACTTGACACAGGCTGTGTGTTGCGTGTATTTATTAACATTCTTATATAGACTGTGTATTTAACACTTATCTTTACAAAATAAAAATTGACTTAAAAACAAAGTATAAGAACAATTAAATAAAAATATAAAATAATCCATTTTCTTTTCTCAAGAAAAATCATTACTTAGAAATTCAAAATGTTGGAGACTGAAATTTTACTACACCCTGAGATTGTAGTGTGACAAACAAATTTATTTTAAAAATTCCAAAAATTCCATTAAAAATACACTTACATGTAAAAACTAATATCGTTGTTATCCTTGACCCCTCCAAAAAATACTGGCTACAGACCTGAATGAGTGCAAGCCCACTGATAGGATTACTAGCCCACTGTTAGGACTGATAGCCCACTGCTAGGACTGCTAGCACACTGCTAGGACTGCTAGCCCACTGCTAGGTCTTCTAACCCACTGCTAGGACTGCTAGCACACTGCTAGGACTGATAGCCAACTGCTAGGACTGCTAGCCCACTGCTAGGACTGCTAGCCCACTACTAGGACTGATAGCCCACTACTAGGACTGCTAGCCCACTGTCAGAACTGCTAGCCCACTGCTAGGACTGCTAGACCATTGCTAAGACTGCTAGGACTACACTGTCGAGTAAATGCAGACTGTCGTCGAGTATGCCTGCTACACTCTTGTCACCCTCCTCTCAAGGTGACTTTTACCAGTCGCTAGCTGCCCCCGCCTGGTCTTCCCCCGAAACGCACACTATCTCAGTTTTTGTTTTAATTCAAACAAACATATTCGTAATAGTTTTAAAATAAATGATCTAATGTTACTATAATATCGATTATTACATATACATTAGTTGCCTCGGTTATAACAAATACCACTGTATAATCGAGTAACGATCGTTTTGAAATTAGGCCGCTGCAGCGCTGCGGTCAGCATGTGTAACTACTTCTGTTGGTCAGCCACAGACGTCTTTACGGAAACCGTGTTTACGTTTGTCTGTTAGTATTTAAAATGACTCCGTCGATTGTGAATCCCGCCGACTGTGACATACACGGTGTGATTCGTTTTCTTAGTGCTAAAGACGTGACAGCGGCTGAAATTCATCGTCAGATCAATGGAGTGCATGGAGAAGATATTATGGCCGATGGAATGGTACGGAAATGGTTTAGAGCTTTTAAATATGGCCGCACGAATTTTCATGATGAGGAATGTGGTGGACGATCTTCTGTCATTTCTCAAGATTTGGTGGAGAAAGTTGACGAAAAAGTTAGAGACATATTTTACCTTTTCGTCGTTATCAGAATGTTTTCTCCATACACTTCAACAATTTTAAATTTGCACTATTGGAGCTTTCTAAAATAATAACTTCTTAGTCTATCTCAGAATCTGCAGCAACACACACCGCACCTACAAGCCGGCTCTGGCTTTGCACCCCTCCGCGCGTCATATTTATTCCCCTTCCCCCTTCAAGGACACAACAACGGTCACAGTTATTCCCCCCCCCCCCCTTGCCGCACCGAGCAGCAGCCAATCCCAGCGCGCTTCAAGGGCACAGTCGGCGTATTGACCTAGAGTATGGAAATATGCAGCCGCATGCGGCAGACTGAGCTAGTGGTGCCAACATCCCTGGAGTAACTTCGGGCTACTGCGCGAAACTTAAATAAGAACGTGTAAATATGGGTTCTTACATCTACGTTAAAAAAAACGGAACAGACTTAAAATATGTGAAAATACAACATATTGTGTACCCGTCTTGACATTAACAACACATAATCCAATTGTTAATATTAGTACAAGATAATGTTCTTAGCAAGCCGTGTAATGCGTTTGATAGAAATACATCAAAAACTTAGTCGGAGCACCGTGGGGTAGTGGTAACACGCTTGCCTCTAGTTCCCGCTCTTGTGTTCGAATCTGAGTCCTTTATTAGCGGTATTGTTTTGTGGTTTCACGAGATGGCCCCATCACAACAAATGCTTCGATTTTTTTATACTAAGGCCATGGCTGACTCCTTACCGAGAAATCGTGAACTGTGGTGTCCAGTGTGTTTATTTTACTAATCACCTCGTTCACGACGAGATGTTACAAGATAATATATATTTAACGAACCTATGAATAGAGGTTTATTCAAGTATCTATGTTTTAACATGATTATATATATATTAGTACGGGGCAACCATTTTGTTTAAGCTTTACAAACAAATATAGTTGTAAATTTTGTTATAATTTTTTTTAGCGTGACATGCTCCTGAGGGAATGTTTTCATCTAATTTAGGTCTTGCGATAGCAGTACAGAGTCGTTTGCTTAACCAATAAAAATATATAATTTAATTCTTGACACAGCGGGTGTAAACCAGATTAAGGGCGGTCGCTGCTCGGGCGAGACAAGCGCAGTGGCCCGCGCCCTCCGGCGACACAATCATGAACTAATCCAGTTACACGCACCCCCTCCACTGCGTCGCGCGGCGCACACGCAATTTGGCAGTAATTGGATGTCCTCCTCCTCCCTAATGAATGCTAACGAGCATTCAGACGAAATGGCACAATCCGAAAAATGTCACTCTGCTTCCTTGGTTTTAATGTTTTATAAACATGTCCTACAAAACATGTAATCTTTCAATTTTATTGAAAGATATCAATGCAACTTAAATAATTCAAGTTAATATGTTTAATCATTTAAAAATAATAATTCAAGTTAATTACAACAAATTAGGATTTCTGGAAGACAAGTAAACATAAATTCCTGATAAGCAGTTTGGGAAGGATAATGTCGTTGAATTGTGTGACAGCGAACCACTGAACATGAGACCACACTTATTTATTCGCTTATTTAAATATACTAAGCAATGGGGTACGCTGCAATTCTTTTTTTTTTTAACATAACGATGTAGGTACTGTACATGGAGTGACGGTGGCATGACAGGTGTGGGCGCTTGCTGACTCCTCACATACCGACGTGTGACGTAGCATGGCCACGTGCTGACATTTCTGGGTCGCTGCGTAACAATATTCGGGGGCTCTGTCCCATGGAGACCACGCACTAGCTCGTACCCGGAGACCACTCAGTAGCTCGTACCCGGAGACCACGCAGTAGCCTGTATCCAGAGACCAGACCACACACTAGCTCGTACCCGGAGACCACTCACTAGCTCGTACCCGGAGACCACGCACTAGCCTGTATTCGGAGACCAGACCACACACTAGCTCGTACCCGGGGACCACTCAGTAGCTCGTACCCGGAGACCACGCAGTAGCCTGTATCCAGAGACCAGACCACACACTAGCTCGTACCCGGAGACCACTCACTAGCTCGTACCCGGAGACCACTCACTAGCTCGTACCCGGAGACCACTCACTAGCTCGTACCCGGAGACCACGCACTAGCCTGTATTCGGAGACCAGACCACACACTAGCTCGTACCCGGGGACCACTCAGTAGCTCGTACCCGGAGACCACGCAGTAGCCTGTATCCAGAGACCAGACCACACACTAGCTCGTACCCGGAGACCACTCACTAGCTCGTACCCGGAGACCACGCACTAGCCTGTATTCGGAGACCAGACCACACACTAGCTCGTACCCGGGGACCACTCAGTAGCTCGTACCCGGAGACCACGCAGTAGCCTGTATCCAGAGACCAGACCACACACTAGCTCGTACCCGGAGACCACTCACTAGCTCGTACCCGGAGACCACGCACTAGCCTGTATTCGGAGACCAGACCACACACTAGCTCGTACCCGGGGACCACTCAGTAGCTCGTACCCGGAGACCACGCAGTAGCCTGTATCCAGAGACCAGACCACACACTAGCTCGTACCCGGAGACCACACATTAGCTCGTACCCGGAGACCACGCACTAGCCTGTATTCGGAGACCAGACCACACACTAGCTCGTACCCGGGGACCACTCAGTAGCTCGTACCCGGAGACCACGCAGTAGCCTGTATCCAGAGACCAGACCACACACTAGCTCGTACCCGGAGACCACTCACTAGCTCGTACCCGGAGACCACGCACTAGCCTGTATTCGGAGACCAGACCACACACTAGCTCGTACCCGGGGACCACTCAGTAGCTCGTACCCGGAGACCACGCAGTAGCCTGTATCCAGAGACCAGACCACACACTAGCTCGTACCCGGAGACCACTCACTAGCTCGTACCCGGAGACCACGCACTAGCCTGTATTCGGAGACCAGACCACACACTAGCTCGTACCCGGGGACCACTCAGTAGCTCGTACCCGGAGACCACGCAGTAGCCTGTATCCAGAGACCAGACCACACACTAGCTCGTACCCGGAGACCACTCACTAGCTCGTACCCGGAGACCACGCACTAGCCTGTATTCGGAGACCAGACCACACATTAGCTCGTACCCGGAGACCACGCACTAGCTCGTACCCGGAGACCACACACTAGCTCGTACCCGGAGACCACTCACTAGCTCGTACCCGGAGACCACGCACTAGCTCTTACCCGAATGGTGGTGGGAGGGGTGGCGCTTGACAGTTCTAGAAACATCATTCTCAGTCGCAGTTTCATTAACTGGACTCATTCTTTGATCGGGGCTCAATTGGATCTTCAGACACATTTAAACGAGTTCGGGGTTAGAGTGGTTTCGAATGAAATGTAAACTGCAGAACTGTTGCTCCCACTGGTCGTACTCAGGTCTGGTTTAGCTGCGAGGCGAGTAGGTGGAAGCTTCAGTTAGGAATCCAGGTGGAAGTTTGGAAGAGGTTGTGGGTCAACTGTGTTAACGCGAATCTCTCCAGGCTGAGATCATAACATTAGTTAACTTAACAGGCATTTTAAGTTGCCTATAAATGTTAGTACGATTTAAATGTTTTTAAGATTTTGATACCCTTTTCGCTCAGGAAGTTGGCCACTGAAATAATTAATTGGTTAAGAAATTCAAAGTCTCCAATTTTAGCTATTCACCTGGTGAATGTAACGAAAAGACTGATGTTAAAATCTTATGTTTCTTTTGTTATTTAAAAAAATGTTTGTTTTTTAAACTAAGATTATTTTAAATCCTTCAGTCACATCTTATGCTAGTCATCCCGTACGGGATGCTAACCTAGTCCTTTGAGATCAAGGAAGGAAATGTTTTTGTTAAATTAAGATAAATAATGATTATGCAAAGCGAATTTTTAAACAGCTGATGTTCCTCCCAATAATGCTTTGAAGTTAACTCATTCTAGATTCCAACATATTGATTGTCGGATTTATTTTGTTTTATTTATATTTCAACCAGCCACGTGACATTTGGTGCTTTTCGTCGGATAGATTCTACTTCTGGTGAATGTTGGAGGTGTTTAGGAGTGTTTAAAGGTTGATTATTTAAGTGTAGCTATTTATAGGAGAATCATTAAGTTGTTTGTTAGAGTAAGTTCGTGGGCGGAAGACATTTAACGAGAGTGGGCGTTTAAAGAGCGAATATTAATTAAATAGAATAATGCTTTGTTTATTTTCAGTAGCTTGAGGGAGGTTACATGTCGATACATGATGTATAGACACGTGTTAGGGTTTGACAAAGTGACGTTGAAATTTTATGTTTTAAGCTTAATTTAAGTAATAATAATTTAGTTTAATGTTATTTTTAAGTTGTGGGTGAAGAGAGGCTTTATTAAATTTGTTTTATTTTGAAGTTGGGATCCTCGTAAATTTTAAGTACTTAGAATTTATGTAGTATGTTTGATAAGCCTTTGAAGGTTTTTAGTACTCAAAGATATTTTGCAGTTTTCTTTAAAAACTTAATCGTGCATATATAATTTTTTATAGATGCGTGGATTTTTTTTTGTTATTTTTAAATATTTAAGGTGATATTTTTTAAAGTGTGTTGCTGACAAATTTCAAATGTCTCCAATCCTGTACCAGCGGTTTTGTCGATATATACAGTAGATTTTTATAGATTTATATGCGGAATGAAGTGCAAGGACAATTTTCATGCCTACTTGTTTTACTGTACATGTGCACATTACTATCTTAGTTAAAAAATACAATGGAATAAAATATTTCTTAGCATCTTTTCATATTATAATTTTTCTATTTTACTTTTATTGCTGTTAATTGTTTCGTGTTTTTTTGAACATTTATGAATGCTAATACTTTACGTACCTAGCTTAAAACATTTTTTCTTAATAATAATTCATATGCATACAACGAATAATTTATACTTTCACTTTGTGAAGATAGTATGGCTCTGACACCACAGAACAGAACGAATGTACGAGCTAAAAAAATCAAGCTCTAGCCTACATGAAAACAAGTTCTCTAATGTCCGGCATTTGTCCATTTTCCGTAACAGTATTTCACTCTTTAAATGTGTTTTTTCTCAGTTTAAATTAGTAAGTAAACTTTAAGACAGCGACTTAATTCTTAAAAGTAATAAACTTTCTGTTGAACAAAAAAAAATCAGCTCTTTTAGTCTTTGTAATATTGTTCATTTATCTTGAACTACTTTATTCTTATTCATTTAAATACAATTTACAATATTGTACTTAACAATAATGTTTGAGTTTACATATTATATTTTAATGTTTTGCTTATAATACTTATACTAATAATAAAACTGTTCCAGGTAAAAAATCTTTAGATTGGATTAAATAATGAAAAGAGAAATTTTGGAAAGTACTATTAACAAAATTGTGTACGAACGACATAATAGTATTATGTTTGGTTTTACATATAAAGGATGATAAATAATTTTTTGATGATACCTCATATATGACTACCGAGTGAAAAGGGAAGAAAATTTTTTTTTTAAATATCTACTGTATTTCTACATGTATTATTATATATGACAAAATATCTTTGAAATTTATTATGTGACCCATCAAACCCCACTTATAAAGCGTTATGTAATTTATTTACTTCAAAAATATTATTTTTGCGATATTGATATACAATTGAAGTAATTGTTAACATTTTTATAATATTATTGGTTGTTGCTAAAGAATATTATGTAGCTTACCGTTCGAAATTGTAATATTTATTTAAAAAATAATATCTGTCCTGTGTTATTAGAATTGAAGTTAAAAAATTATAATTACCCATGAAATATATCCACACAAATCCCGTCAAATGAAAGAGTACTAAGAAAACCCAGCAGGGAAAAAATAATAAAATAATTAGTCAACTTATTTCCGGATCAGTTTAATATGACAAAACTTCTATTAATTTATGTTACTGCAAAAGGCAGACAGAAATATTTCTAATTACTATATCTATGTATTAAGTTTTTTTTACTATTAATTAAAATAAATTAGTTTAAAATGTCAATATAAAATGTGTGTTAACATTTAAATTTTATCTTTTGTAGAGAGTTTTCATTTCCTATTTATTTAAAATGCTTGTTTCAGTTTCATGTCGAGTATATCTTTGTACAATTGTGGAGCTGTGGTAAGACTATTGAACACACTGGAATTCACACAGGGCGTATAAGACCAACAAAGAATTTATTATCTAATAATATTAAGCACACATAAGACTGTGTTACTAAAAATGACCGCATTATCACAAAATAATTGGGTTGTTTACACATAAACTAATATTCTATAAATATTAAGTTTTAAAAAAAATATGTTTGCTAATACCTATAACGCTTTGTTAAAATTTAAGTTTAAAATCAACACATGCAGTTAATGACACATCCAAGCATAAATTTAACATACTGAATAATATAATGCATTAGACAAATCTTCCTTAAGACAAATTTGTCAAATTGTAATTTTTTTTTAAAAAAATTGTATTCATTCACCAAGCCTAAGTTGGAACAGACGTAATGTAAAAAAAAAATATATTTTTTTTTGTTTGTAATATTTGGTGCACGCGGAAATACCGTCATTCGTGTTATTGGGCGTGAAACTTTCACAAACTGACCCGACATTTCAGGAATATATAGCCCGGAAAGTAAATTTATATATTATTTTTTAAAAACAACGATTAAGATATTTTAGAGCATTATATATTAAATCGTGGTTTTAAAATTAGTTTCAAATATGGTAACTCCAAAAAAAACTGCACGCTAGACAGTATTATTGTGTTTTCATTCCACGTGAAATGCATAAGTAGTGGCGGCAACAGTTCTCAGTGGACGCCATGATGCCGTGACGCACAGTAGCGGATCCAGAGGGGGGGGGGGGGGCTAAGGGGCTCAAGCCCCCTCCAAATGCATCTGGGTCCACTATTGTTTTGGTGTTTGCCTTGATAAAGCCTAGCCTCAGCTGGGTCGAGCCCCTCCCGAACCAAAATCCTGGATCCGCCACTGGCTGACGCAGGAGCGTGGCAGGAGTCGCCACTCACCGATGGTGTAGGTGGCGCCGTCTATCTGGAAGGTGGCGCTCTTGCACTTCTTGAGCGGCTTGCCGGGGGCGGCAGGGGGCGGGCCGCGCCCCCGAAGGGCCCGCGGGGGCGGCGAGTCCTGCATGGCTCCTGGCAGCACCAGGCACGGCCTCCTAGGCGCGGGGCGCGTGACCGACTGCGCCGAGCCGACACGTGGCGCCCCGCGGCGGCCGTGCGCGGTACCCCTCCCTCCCCTGCCTTGCCCCCTCCCCTCCTCCAGACGGGCTCCAGCGGCTTCGATCCTCGGCGCTGACCTCGGCTGGAGGCAGGCGCGCAGGCGCGTGGAGCGGACAACCCACTGTTTATCTAGTGCCTTTTACTGTATAGAAGTCGCCAGCCCAGGTTAACATTTCTAATACGGTTTTGAGGTAGTTGGTTAATTCACCGCCGCAATCGCCACCATCTCTAGGGCATCGACTTGTGGTGGTCCCTAGCGGACAAGTGTCGAACTCTTCAAACACCCCTTCCCCCTCCCGTTGAACGACCTTGAGCTGCAGTGAATGATGGATGGGGGGTGTGCGGGGAATGACAGCGGGCGACAGTGCTGCGCTCTAACGTGTAAATAACAACTAAGACGATACAGGACGTTTACGGCAGCGCACTGCAGCGGTGAAGTTCCCAAGCTGCTCATCATACGCTCCTGAAAAACGTAGAGTAAATCCTATCCACTCGCGACTTCTATACAGTATATATATTCAAAGCTAGTGCTGTCCGCCTGCATTCACCGTCTCGTCCTTGTCAGCCCACTCAGCTCATCTGTGCTCTTCTTATTATTAGTAGTATTTTCCATGACGGAATTCTTGTGCCGTCTGGTATCTTCGTCTGTGCTGTCCTCCTTGTGTCGTCCATAACACCTGTGTAGGTTCATCGCTGGGTTTATCCGTTCGACATCAGCTGATTTAGGCTTGTTCTCTGCGGGTAATTGTTTTTTTCATTTTTATTTCTTATGTTTGCATTTTTAAATTGTTACCATGGCAAACAGTAAAGAACTGAACTTGGGATATGCCCAAGAAATTGTATTCAAACAGGAAATCATGTCACATCACATGGAAAAAAACATTGCCTAAATTATAATTTTTGTTTGTCACAGGGGAAGATATCACTCAACGTCGCATTGAAAAAAAAAAAAAACATGGTAAAGTGTATAATTCTTGTTAGTCACTATGCAAGAAGATCGGTTCACGACACATAGAATAAAACATTGCTTAAAGTGTAATTCTATTTGGTCACTGTATTGGCGTACGCCTTTTCCTTTTGCAACGAAACCTGACTGTGGATCAGTGGGCGATTCCTTGATGACGCAGTTAACACAATCCCTGGGTTTGTGAATATGTTCGGTGCCCGGTCGGTGTTTGAACATTCTCGAACATTCAACTACACGTGGAACATGTGGGACCACGCTCGGGGGTTATATAGCCCGCGGCGCGGCAGTCCACACATTCCCAACATATCATTTAGGTTAGTCAAAGTGAAGTATGTAGCGTGGAATAAGCATTGCCAAACATAAACTTTATGTTAGTAAAATTGCAGGGTATCGCTCCACATCACATGGAATAAAACATTGCCAATAGTTCTCGTTGTTCACAGTGCGGCTACCAAATGGCATATTAAACTTTGCTGAGAGTATAATTTTTTGTTGGGCACAGTGAAGGGTTTTGACTCACGACCCATTTAAGTAAAACATCGCTAAGAGTTGAATATTTGTTGCTAACATAACAGAGTAAAGCGCCATGTAGCTTGTAATAATAATTGCCAAGAATATAATTCTCATTTGTCACAGTTCAGGGTAGGCATAGCATCAAGTGGCATGGATAAAATATTTCAAAATGTACAATTCTTGTCGGTCGCAATACAGTATATTGCTCCACACGGAATAAAGTAAAACATTGCGAATAATATAATTCTCGTAAGTCCCAGAAGGTTATCGCTCCATGTCACACGGAGCAAAAAAAAAAGGTTGCTCAGACTATTATTATTGTTTGTTACATTGCAGGGTCTTTCTCTATGAAACATGAAATAAACAATGCTAATAGTATCTTCGTTAATCACTATTTGGTAAGGAATAAAGTATTGCTGAGTGTATGATTATTTTTGGTCACAGTACAGATGTCCGGTCCGGTGACATGAATAAATTACTAAATTTTAGTTTTTACGTGCTCATAATGCAGAATAATGCTCCATACAGCTTGGGATAAGGAATTTCCAAGAGCATAATTCTCGTTAGTGACAATGCAGTGTTCCTCCACGTTAAGTGAAGTACAAAACACTGCCTAGAGTATATTTCTCGTTGGTTACAATGCCATGTGGGGGATAAAATATCGCCAACAGTATAATCCTTTTGTGTCACAGTGCAGGACATTACTTCGGCCATCACTTGCCAAGAGTACAGCTCTAGTTTGTTTATAACTCTTCCAAGCTGAGATGTTTGCTCGTACGTCACAGCGTAGGATATCGTACCACGGAAAATGAAACGAAACATTGCCAACAGTATAATTTTTTTTTGTTCACAGTGTAAACGCTCCATGCCGTATAAAGTAAATCGTTGCCAATATTAGCATTCTCGTTGGTCATGGTGCAGGCTATCCCTCTACGTAGCATGGCATGAAACATTGCAAACAGATTTCTGGTTGATCTCAACGCACGACATCGCTCCGTGTAGCATGGTATACAACATTGAAATGAGTATGATTCTTGTTGGTCACAGTACAAGATATCGCTCCACATAAAATGTAATAAAACATTGCCAAGATTGTAATTCTTGTTTTTTTTGCCAGAGTAGAGTATCTTCCTTCACCCCTCACCACCCGACACATTGCATCGTACCACTGACTCGTCCACCGCACACACAGTCCCGGTGCATCACTCGTAGTCTACTTTTGCTCACCTTCGCCCTCTGCAGGCCAGTCTCTCCGTGTGTATACCTGCCATATCCTGCCTGGAAATATCTCGTATTTACTTATTGCCTTATTTTAAGTGGCTAAGTTAACCACATACACTTACCACATATATCTTTACTAACTAGGTACATGCAAAGTAAACCTGATAAATTTTATAGCCTACGCATACCAAAAATTGTCACAAATGCATTTAAATAAAAAATTAATTAACATATCAGTAAAAATATGAAAATAAAAAAAAAATTAGCATATAAGATACACATGAGCTACCTGAAGTATAATATATTAAAGGCATATTATAAAAAGGCCTTCTTTAAATCTATATAATGCTAAAGTTATAAAGATTTAAAGATATTTAATAACCTAAACATTATGTCAAAATACTAACGAAGAGGCAAACAATTTAAATATATATATACCAATACATTTTCTTACAATAAACCGTACATATACAAGTACATTCACATATATTCAATCACACATATCTGATACCACAGCTATACCTGATTATCGGAGCCAAGCAAGGACTTAAATAATGTTATCTTAAACATAGAAAGGGAATTTTGAAGTCTGATCGACTCAGGCACGAGCAGTAGTCACAGAGAAAGATTGAGAGAATACAGCTGTCTTATGTTTGGGGATGAGCAAAGAATAGTTACTCTGCGAACGTGTGCCTATACCATGACGTGAACCGAGGAACTGAAACTTGTCAGCAAGATAGGACGGGGCCTGTGCCATTAATGTTTTCTTAAGCAGTAAAAGGAATGGAACTGTCGTCTTTTGTACAGTTTTAGCTAAGATAACCTATTGTAGTACGGGGAGATATGCTCACGACTCTTTAAATTAAAAATAAAACGGACACACAAATTTTGAATACGCTGCAACCTTTTGCATTGAACCTCGGTTAAATCGCCATAAACAGTATCGCAGTAATCAAAAATCGGTTTTATATTAAAAATGTTTTAACACATGTCGGCAAAAGCTTTTTAAGACGTTTTAGGCCATGCAAAGCGCCAAACGCCCGTCTGCATACCAATGGTATATGCTGAGAGTTTAGTGAGTTATCAAGCATAATATTCTAGTTTTATCTGTTGATGAAATGTCCATCTTTTGTTTAAAATTATAGCAGGGATGCTAAATTAATTTATTACAGACAGCATAGCATTCGTCCTTAGCATTATTATCTATGACTCAGAAGGATTTATTTGCAAACAATCTTTTTCGACCATTTCAAAATACAATCAAGATCCACATTTAACTTACTTATAGCATTTATCTTAATATTTTAAGTGGAAATAGTTCGATGGATGGAAATAACTCAGCCATTAAGAGTTTGTTATTGAGTCCAGAGATTTAAGGTTTTGTTTTTATTTACGAAGATTGGAAGATTCATTTAAGTTGTTTTAGTTTAGTTTAAGGTAATTTAAAATCCGTTGGTCAAGAGGGTTTTAATTTAAAATATTTTAGTTTTAGGTTCAGTTTTTAAAGTAGCGTATGTTTTTTTTTTACCTGTGGTATTATTCCAAGGAGAAAAATTATTTTCCCGAAGTTTGGGAATGGTCTCTTTCCCGACTATTATCGCGAGTAGGTAACTAATCTGCGAACATATGCAGAAACCTTTTATGATGGAGTTTTGTACTTCCTAGTGGCTCATTCGCCATGCGCTTACAAGCCATCGCAACTACAAATAAGTTGTACTGGAGCCGAATCATATGATTAGTCTTAAACTGTAAACTGTTCAACATTGCAGCAAAGATCAGGTTATAGGCAGGCCCTGATTCCAGGTAGCCAGTGCTCTGAGTAGATAATATATTTTCCAAGTTTCCACAAACAATTTAAAATTTTAGAAATACATGCTTATTTATTATCAGTTTCAAAACAGCACATTATTCAAAGACACGTGCTCTTTGTCTTTTTTGGTATTTAAATTTGATCAATTTTTGTTGCAATTATATACTGCTATTATAACTACAATAATAAAACATGAGTTATAGAATACTGTATTGTTAAAATATTTTTTAATATTTCTAAAGTATTTGATTTATGACCTCATATTTTAGGCACATAGCAATATTTAATACAAACTAACATTTCCCCTTAATCATGTATTTTTTTAAACAAATCATTACCATACATTAAAAAAAAAACTTTTTTTTCTCGTCCCACAACTTTTACTGTCGTAACTCAAATTCTTCCGCCTCTCGATTACTTACTCTCCAGCTGACCTGGTTGTCTGCGTGCTCCGAGTGCACAGCACAGCCTGATCGCAGTGTCTCCACCAGCACAGACAGAGGCGAGACATCTCTCACACAGCGACCAGGCTAGTCCCGAACAGCGACCAGGCTAGTCCCGAACAGCGACCAGGCTAGTCCCGAACAGCGACCAGGCTAGTCCCGAACAGCGACCAGGGTAGTCCCGAACAGCGACCAGGCTAGTCCCGAACAGCGACCAGGGTAGTCCCGAACAGCGACCAGGCTAGTCCCGAACAGCGACCAGGCTAGTCCCGAACAGCGACCAGGCTAGTCCCGAACAGCGACCAGGCTAGTCCCGAACAGCGACCAGGCTAGTCCCAAACAGCGACCAGGCTAGTCCCGAACAGCGACCAGGGTAGTCCCGAACAGCGACCAGGGTAGTCCCGAACAGCGACCAGGCTAGTCCCGAACAGCGACCAGGCTAGTCCCGAACAGCGACCAGGGTAGTCCCGAACAGCGACCAGGCTAGTCCCGAACAGCGACCAGGCTAGTCCCGAAAAGCGACCAGGCTAGTCCCGAACAGCGACCAGGCTAGTCCCGAACAGCGACCAGGCTAGTCCCGAACAGCGACCAGGCTAGTCCCGAACAGCGACCAGGGTAGTCCCGAACAGCGACCAGGGTAGTCCCGAACAGCGACCAGGGTAGTCCCGAACAGCGACCAGGCTAGTCCCGAACAGCGACCAGGGTAGTCCCGAACAGCGACCAGGGTAGTCCCGAACAGCGACCAGGCTAGTCCCGAACAGCGACCAGGCTAGTCCCGAACAGCGACCAGGCTAGTCCCGAACAGCGACCAGGCTAGTCCCGAACAGCGACCAGGCTAGTCCCGAACAGCGACCAGGCTAGTCCCGAACAGCGACCAGGCTAGTCCCGAACAGCTACCAGGCTAGTCCCGAACAGCGACCAGGCTAGTCCCGAACAGCGACCAGGCTAGTCCCGAACAGCGACCAGGCTAGTCCCGAACTGCGACCAGGCTAGTCCCGAACTGCGACCAGGCTAGTCCCGAACAGCGACCAGGCTAGTCCCGAACAGCGACCAGGCTAGTCCCGAACAGCGACCAGGCTAGTCCCGAACAGCGACCAGGCTAGTCCCGAACAGCGACCAGGCTAGTCCCGAACAGCGACCAGGCTAGTCCCGAACAGCGACCAGGCTAGTCCCGAACAGCGACCAGGCTAGTCCCGAACAGCGACCAGGGTAGTCCCGAACAGCGACCAGGCTAGTCCCGAACAGCGACCAGGCTAGTCCCGAAAAGCGACCAGGGTAGTCCCGAACAGCGACCAGGCTAGTCCCGAACAGCGACCAGGCTAGTCCCGAACAGCGACCAGGCTAGTCCCGAACAGCGACCAGGGTAGTCCCGAACAGCGACCAGGCTAGTCCCGAACAGCGACCAGGCTAGTCCCGAACAGCGACCAGGCTAGTCCCGAACAGCGACCAGGCTAGTCCCGAACAGCGACCAGGCTAGTCCCGAACAGCGACCAGGCTAGTCCCGAACAGCGACCAGGGTAGTCCCGAACAGCGACCAGGCTAGTCCCGAACAGCGACCAGGCTAGTCCCGAACAGCGACCAGGCTAGTCCCGAACAGCGACCAAGCTAGTCCCGAACAGCGACCCTCCTCGCGACATTGTCACAGGGGCATACCCGACTCCCGACTCAAGGACTTGCCCAGAAGCAACTAGCAACTTGTGTGAAATCAACCAAACAAATATTATTTGCAGTGCACTGTGTTCTGTACTTTAAGAATAAAAAAAAACTCTTGAATAAAATATATATTTAATGTATATTTTCCAGGTTTACATGTATGTATTAGAAATTCCAGATTTGGATTTTAAGCAAATCGTATACATCTATAAAGATTAATAAATGATGTGAAAAATTGCATTGCGAATCATACTTTGAACCTTGCATCGTGCTTTTGTTAATATCAGATAATATTAATTTGGAGTTTAATAAAATAAATTTTTATATTCTGCTAATATCTTAGTCAAATCAATAATTTATGGTTGTTAAAAATACTTTGACATTGTTCAATTAAATATAAGCTATAAAAATGTTTATATAAAAATATTTTTAAGTTTAAAGAATAATAAATTGATTATTCATTAAAAAAATTCAAATTTACTTTTTTTAAAGTGATACTATTTTAAAAATATATTAGTTGGAAAATATATTTTTGGTTGCATAAAACCTTGAGTAAGTCGAAGGCGTCTGATGAACGAGCCTATTAAATCCCTAATTGACTAACGTAATTAAATATACTTAATTCTAATGGCCCATCCTGGCCACTCCTGCAATTGTCCCCTCATTCCTTTCCATAGTTTCAAACCGCGCTGACTGCACCGTGGTTCCCACACACTCTGATTGGTCATGTCCACTCAATCCAGCAGCGGAACTGAGGAGTTTGGTATAAATACGCAGGTGGAAGCCCGCAAACACCATCTCAGATCTTGTGTTCAGATGTACATCAACTTCGCTTCCCACTTCATCGATTCCAGCAGTTTGGTAAGTACGCAATATTTTTTCGAAATGTTTTCCAAAATTTTAATTTCCTGTAGTTTTTATTTTGCTTTGCCACGCCATAATCGTGCGTAATGCCGTCATGCGGGTAGCTGAGCGTGTAGAGAGTGTTATGGAGGGATGGGGCCTAAGCACAATGTAGCATAACTGTTGTTTGTTTGCAATACTTGCCATGTATTTAGTTTACAAGCTACAGCTTTTTTTTTTTAATGTTAGTCTCGCTGTTAAAAGTAATACTAGTTAAATTATTTTTTTTTTAAGCTGCCATCTTGTAAAATTGTTTTCTTTGAAATTTAACTTTTGCGCAATTTAAAGCTGAAATTTCTATGCATTTGCATTAATAAACACTTAAATAACTTACATTTGGTATCCTTGCTCACGAATATTAATTTGTTATGTGAGATTACAAAAAAAAATGCTGTTCTGAGTAACAATTGCTCTATCTGAACACATGCCAGTGTGACGTGGTTGAAACACGAGGAGGGGAGGGAGGGCAGAACAACAGACGCCCGCTGTGACGGCTGCCGGCCCCCCTCCCCCCCCCCCCCCTCTAACAACCCTAGTCAAGGCACCCGCGCGCTCGCTCTAATTGCCGGGTCTGCCGCATGGCGCGCTGTCGCCGGCCTGCCTCCCGCTGACGTGGTTCACACTTTATTTACTGCAGTTTTATACTAACAGCAAACATTATTTTTTTATTCATGTAAAATTAAAAAAATAAATTGGTCGTATGTAACGTCGGGTTAAGGACGATAGTTTAACGTGACAACGTCATAACAAAACATTGATGAAATGATTGCATACTTTTATGAATAAATTGAATCATTTTTATTGAATTATCACTATATTGTATGGATACAAAGAAGGAGTGAAATGAAATCTACAATGTAATTGATAAATTTACTTTTATTTGCACTCATTAATTCAAATATGTTTATTACTTTAACGAACATATTATTTTAACTATAACTTTTATACATGTTTGCTATTTAACTTCTTCCAATCTGTGTTGTTCTGTTAAGGATAGGACGATGATAGGAAAAGAAGAAAACGAATGGGAGTGTTTCAAGGATAATTTGAAGAAAAATGGCTTACTCAACACCAAGATGCAGTCAAAAATAATATATTTGCGCCACGGACTCTGCAGCAATGCTAGGAGGAACGGGTTAGCAAAGAGCAATGAAAATGTTACATTGAAATGCATGAAAACAGAATTACGCCACGGGCTCGGTCGCAATGCTAGGAGGTTCAGGTTAGCAAAGAGCAATATAAAATGAGCGTAACGGGACACAGCGAAACGGGACAATGTGCGTAACGGGACACTTTTTCGTGCGTTCAGCCGGCGTTCATCGATTTATTAGACGTTGTCACGTTAAAAAGAAACGCAATTATTCAGAAACAATTTCGTTAAATTTTCGTTAAGTATTTGTAACTGCACTATTGAAAAATACGTTTTCAGTAGACTATTTAAAATTGAATGTTAACTTTTCCAAATAATTTTTTTCCAATACAATTATTTAAGAACATGAGTTAATATTCGTAACGATGTTTACAGGTATTCTGCTGTTCAGGCACGTGCACAAAAAATTATTTTTCACAACATCTTTTCCGTTTATGTACGTCGACAAATGAATTGTGTGCGTGTATACTTATCCAGTGGGTTCATTTCCTGTGTCGGCAGTTCGTGGGCCATCCTTAGAGTGTGTGTGCGGTCTCCCAGTTACGCCTGTTTTTTTTTTGTTTTTTTTTTTTCGCCTGGTGGGTTTTTTGAATTTCTCATATTTGTGTGTGTTCGTCCGTATGTTTATATGTATATGTGTGTATGTGATATCATTTCTCAACTGTGCCCATGTGTGTGTATCTGCTGTCATTATTAAATGACTATAATTATTTCCGCCCGTGTTACGGACTTCATCGCAAGAATGTGCTGTGCCCGTGGCCGATACTAGGTGAGTGCGCCAGCCTCATCAGGGAATGTGTGTGCACACGGCGACCAAGTGTTTAAGGGGCCCGCCTCGTCAGGGGTGTATGTGTGTTAGTGAGGCGGGATGATAAGCGCGACGCTCGATGGTGCTTCCAGCGCGGTATAGCCTCTAAGCGCAAGTCTCTGAACTGGCGCGCAGTATTCTCGTCGTCACAGGATAACTGTGAAATTTGAGCGGTGACCGTAACATGATATGGCGGAGAAATGAAGATAAAGGGGTTATGCAAGCCTAAAAATTACTCTGAAAACATGCGTTTTAGGCATTTTAACGCTTCTAAAAATACAGTTTAAAAACTTAATCCGAAATTAAAAGTACTTTTCAGCCCTCAGCGAACTCTTAAATGCTATTCGTAAATAGGCCCCACTCGGATATCTTGAGTAGTTTAGAAATCGCGTTGTTTTTCCTGAAGCTCTGCACACCGTATGTGTGCCAGGTAGGCGGGCCCCTTAAGTACTCTCATGCGAACTGCCAGGTGGCGGGAACTAGTGTGCAGCAGGAGTCCCAGCCGCAACGTCATCTCTGCGGCACGATGTTTCCACGTGAAGACAGTTCTGCCCGCCACGTTATACCTGGTGCCGTCACCACAGCGCAGTGTTGGTTCGAGATGCAGGGCCAGGACTGTGTGTGTTCACACGTGCCAAACCCACCGTCAGTTAGGAAGCAACGTACACCGGCTCCACAAGTAGCCAGGAGACGACACGTGAACAACACCTCCGGTCATTAAGGCCCACCCCACACGATGCCCGGTCTCTGATATAACCTCGGTATTCCCGTGGGTATAGAAGCGAGCACAGCAGAGGAGAAGAAAGAATTCTTAGCTCCACGCACAGGATACCTAGACTGTTAACAGAGAACCAGCCAAAGCACTTGCCAACCAGAGCAAGCATATCGGGGCAGGATAAACATGTTGTCAACTTAACCAAAAACCTGAAGAAAAAAATATGAAAATTGCAGCTGTTTATTTTAAAAATTATGTAACCTGGTAAATTATTTTTCGAGTAATATAAATTTAAAAGATACAAGGATAATTGGGTTTGCTTTAATGTAGTTTACTTATGATATATTTATAATAGTATTTTCACCAGACAGTTCAGTTAATAATTAAAAGTTTTAATTATGATAATTTCATTGTAATAGTAAAAAAATGCTATAGATTCACAATTTTATATATGTTACTTGATTAACTAACTTAACTTACTACTTACTTTGAGAAATTGTTACTAATAAGTTTTGTAACTCAGTGACACAGAGAAACCCGCATTGTTTGCATAACAATCTTAAACCTAAAATGAAGGAAAATCATCTCACATTTTAATTTAAGCTAACTGTTGTGGGTTTCTATGAAATGTTATTTTATTCATTAAAAATTTATGGAAAGTCGTTTCCTAATAAACGTTTGGAGTTTTAATTATATAATTAATTTTTTTGTTTGAATTACTTGTGAACATATCATTTAATTTTATCCTAAGTAAAAATAAATCTACCTAGTATGAAATAATAAAACCAATGGTCTGAGCTATGAATTTAATAATAATAAGATAAAATATATTAAGACATATTTTCTTAAAGCACAATATTTATCCAGTAATCTCTTATTTAATTTTTTTTGTAGTGACGAGGTTTTGGATCAAATCAAAAATTACCACTCGAACACCACAAAAGCGCGCCATACCACTACGCTGCAAGACCCACACACTTTATAACGGAGACTATTTTGTCATTCACACTGTAAAACATGTTTATTATGTATTTTAAAACTTTCGATTTCTTATTTCTGCGATTATTTTAATTTACTAAAAAAATATATATATTCCAGGGTACATAGTTTTAATATCATAAAGTTTCATTTGACACACAATTGCGTTTGTTACGTCCCCTAATGTTCATAGAAGGGACTATATAAGGGTTCATATCACTACACGTGGTCCGCCATCTTGAAGACTTCCGCTCGTGGGCAGAGCAGAAAAACAGAACACGTATTACGGTTCTGGCTAAGACTCTGTACCCGGAGCCAGGCCCTTGGAAGGATGCTGGAATGTCACCCACACGAGAGCAGACGCGCTGATAGGAGGTGGGCATGGAAATTACTGAGGTAAAATGAGGGGGGGGGGGGGGGGGGCTAAACAGCCCGACCCCAGCACAAGTCCGCAGCACGTAGCGAATGTGCCTGACCATGCTCCATGTGTCGTGGGGCAGGACGTGTCGGGGTCGTTGTCGCCGGAACTTGCGGACAACATCTGTACATGTATGGCCTACATGAAGAATAATCTAATCAATCAGATCACACAAGAAGTGCAGGAAAATGGCCCAATACATTTTAATGTCCGGCTCGAATGTAATTATACCAAGCCAGCCTCCTTCCACTTCAAGGTGTTATAAACTTGTTTATTTCCTCTATACTATCTTTGAATATATATACTGTATAGAAGTCGCGAGTGGATAGGATTTACTCTACGTTTTTCAGAAGCGTATGATGAGCAGCTTGGGAACTTCACCGCTGCAGTGCGCTGCCGTAACGCCCTGTATCGTCTTAGTTGTTATTTACACGTTAGAGCGCATAACTGTCGCCCGCTGTCATTCCCCGCACCCCTCACCTATCATTCACTGCAGCTCAAGTTCGTTCCACGGAGGGGGAAGGGGTGTTTGAAGAGTTCGACACTTGTCCGCTAGGGACCACCACGAGCCGATGGCCCTAGAGATGGTGGCGATTGCGGCGGTGAATTAACCAACTACCTCAAAACCGTATTAGAAATTTTAACCTGGGCTGGCGACTTCTATACAGTATATATATTCAAAGATACTATATACACATATGTGGTGATATAAGACAACACACACGCATACACATTCTCATTATTGTGATCTGCCGGCGTTGTGCGGCGTTATATATTGTCACAATTAATAGGTAGCACTATTTCCTTTCCATTTCCATCGGGCTGTCATTCACTTCTTCTTAACATCACAATGTTCTTCTTATGAGTTATTGTTCTGAGGACTGTTGAAGAGGCCGGTGGGTCTCTCCCGCCTGTATTGTTGTTGTAGTTCAACAGCGCAGGTCAAGTCCCGCCCGGCCAGTCTGACGTCACACTCCCTTTGTTCCCATTGTGCAGGCAGTGGCGTAGTTCCTCTCCTTCCCGCCCCCACTCGCGGCGCTAGCGGCACACTTAGAGACGTTACATTATTGTGGAATCCTTGGTATTTCCTCGTTATAGCCCGATATGCCTCATACACACAAGCGGCAGGAATTGTTTTTTTTTTCGAGTAGCCTTTATTAAATAACGGCTTACACAAGTGATACTGTAGTAAAGTATTAAAACCATCCAATAAAAGCCACAGTATGAAATGTTCAATGATCTTTTATCAAGCAAAATCATTCCTTAAATTTTTATCAGTAAGCGTTGGCGTTTGAAGCTCTACTATTTCAGGAGATTTTAGTGTGACAGTCTATCTTCTTTTAAAATTCAAATACTAAAAAAAAAAAAAAAAAAACCTCACAAAAACTAATGTATTTTTTGCACTGTACCCCTTCCTGGCCACGACACTGGTGCTGCAGGCCTGTCCGCCTGATATCCTTGTTGCAGTCGCAGTGTGAGCCGTGCTGATGTCGCTCTACAACCGATGTTAAATACAAATAAATAGAATGTAATTATGTGCAAAAAAATAAAAATTTGGATGATTTTTTTAAAGAATTTCACTGAACTAGGTAATTTTTCTAACATTAAGAGGCCACTCCAGTGTTTCAGGGGCACTACGCAACCCGTGTTAACCTCATAAGATTCAATGCTATTTTCATTTTGCTTATAACTTATAAACTAAAATAGATTTCGAAATGATGCTTGCTTGATATGTAAGACAACGATGCTCTTATCAAAGCCCCTTTCTTCAAAAACGTGCATAAATTATGGTTTTATACTAATCTTTACTAATATGCATAAGTGTATTGTCTATGTTGGAACCATAATTTTTTGCACATTTTTGAAGAAAGGGGCTTTGATAAGAGCATCGTTGTCTTACATATCAAGCAAGCATCATTTCGAAATCTATATTAGTTTATAAGTTATAAGCAAAATGAAAATAGCATTGAATCTTATGAGGTTAACGCGGGTTGCGTAGTGCCCCTGAAACACTGGAGTGGCCTCTTAATTAATATAATTTGTTATATCGTCACGAGTATAAAATTTTTATGAAAGTAAGAATTTAATATAATTTAATGTTTTCAAACTCTCATTAGTAATGGTGTAGGCCTAAGTGATTATCATCGATCGTATTTACAAACTTTTTGAATAAAACTTTTACCAAATACCTATGCAGTTTATTTGTATAAAGAAAAAGTAAATATTTGAAATAAAAAAAAATATTCATCCAAATTTAGTTTAGCGAGAGCGACGCAAACTATTTTCAACAGTGTGTAAGTGTGAGGGGTGTAGTGGCTCTCGCGGGCAGGAAGGCCCCGAAGTGAGCATACAGCAGACTTGACTCGACGACCTCTTGACCCCGTGCGGGCCAATTAGGCGGCGCCGCGTCGCCGTCTTATGCACGTTCCGGGGCACCAGTGCTGCTCGAGGCTCCTGCGTCAGGCAGGAACTCTCAACCCTCTTGCGAGGATCTGCTGCCGCCATGTCGCGACGAGACGGAAACTGAACCTGCACTTGCAGTCACCTCGAGCCCGATTTCATCTCATCCACATGACTCTGATTGTTAAGTTATTGACACAATTATTTGATTCTATTTCGACAGACGATTCGAGGATATTAGTGGCGGCAGCAAAATATTTTAAACGATGTTAAAATTAAATTTATAATATTCATACTACCTTGTATCACTTCATTAAATTATAAAAAGTGTTAAAGCACATACTTTATGGAATTTCAGACTATAAATCCCATATTTTAATCACAAATATAATCAAGGTTTGGGCGTGTCCTTCAGTTCTCGCCAGTGATGTATAAACATCTAAACTCGGGAACGAGGAGATTCAACAGTTCTCATGTTGTTCACGTTGCAAATAAACTTATAATACGAAACTCGTACACGAGATTTAACATAGAAGTCTTTAAAATAATGCCAAAGGTGACGAATAAACTGATAAATAAGATATTAGCTTTTAAGGCACCAACATTTCTGGATGCGAATCACACCATACTTTCTGCGCCCGCCGCTAGAATTCACTGCTTGAACCGTAAACGTTGCATTCCACCATCGAACGCAGAGAGCGGCTAGGGATTAGCGAAATGGTTATTTTCAAATGCCAGTTAGGGCAGTTATGGTTCCGATAGAATAACAGGTTATTTAGAAAGTTAACGTTATCAGTTATTGGGTATGAATGTCTGTTTTTATTCATTCACTATTCCAATTGCAAATATCGACAAACAATAAATACAGCCATCTAAGTTAGGGCATAATTTTAATACTAGCACTTTAATTTTCATTATTTTTATACAACATAAAAATTTTTTTGTCGTGGTTGCAGATGTTATTATATACAATTTGATGTAAGCACCTTATTTATTTCCATAAATACGTTGACATTTCTACTGACTGAATGAATAACACATTTTATATAATTTAGCTCATACTTCGCTTAACTTTGGCGTGCAGACGCTATAACCTATTGACGCACACATGAAACAACCTTAAACTGTTTAATCTGTTAAAAGCAAACAATTACCAAATAATGAATAACTGTCACTTTCTGATAGTTGTCAAATAACTGAGAATTGGTTTTCCGTTTCGATCGCTAGCACAGAATTTTTTTACGTTGATCGGGAGCGTAAAACTCTGTTATAAAACTTTACTTTGAAAATATAATATTTTTTGAAGTACTTAAAAACTGTTTAAATACTTGATCTTAAAAATGTAAATGCTAACCGACTATTTTACAACCGATAACTGTTTGAAGCGAAAGTACGGTAGGGATAGTTTCGCTCAGAAAATAGTGGTAGCTGTTTGGGAATCGATACTATCGATAACAAGAACTGCTCTCTCGCTAATGACATGCACTTAGTACGATACATGACGGCAGCACAGAGTAGATGTTACTGTGTTTTATTTGCTCGCTGGTTCGGGCGATTTGCGCTGCTGCACAGTTGAGAATTAAATTATTTCTTCGATAACCAGTTATCAGAGACCCCGCAACGTAAAAAACCTGTTATTGTTTTATAACCGTTGTATAAATTAGTTATCGTAAATACCACTCATCTCTAATAGCAACAAGAAACAAGTGGCAATTTTAATCTATTAGATACGGCACTGCTAAAACCTCGGCTTTGGACCTGATTTTTGACAGGGATATTGTTTTTAAACGCCGGATGCTTCCACTTCACAGACGTGAAGCCAGAAGCTAAGAAGTAGCCGGTGATGTTGGCAGCAGGCGCGAGCAGCAAACCCGCCGTGCATCGCTGCATGGAGGGTTGCATCACTCCAGGGACCACCTTAGCTCGAGCTGGCTCAAGAAGACAAGGGCCTGTCGGACCCCATCCCCTATTGTTTAATGTAACACTTTACAAACTCCACGGTAAAAAAAAATCTAAAAAATGTAAACCCAGCCGTAACCATAACAGTTCACTGTATCTGCGCCTATCGCAACACTTGTATTGTTTCCTGTGAATTATGTATATTAACAACATACTCGTACTGCCATTGTGAGCCTAAGCATGGAAACTCAGCCGGGGCCTCACACTTAGCCCCACCTCCCCCTCCCTTCGTCTCGACGGCCCTGCAGACGAGTCGCAGCTGTCGATGCTCGTGATAACTCAACAGCTACAGGCCAATTACTTCCGCGTGTCTCGTCGGCTATGGTGCATTTCGCATTCTCATTACGTCATTGATATTTCATGTTTCCGTTGATTAAGCGTGTTCGCAGGTAGCTCTGCATTTATGGGGCATAATTCACAGAAAATTATTTTGTAGAACACTACACACAGTTATGTACGCCAGAAAACATTTGACAGGATGCAGTACCTGCTATTCTAAAACACTGAATAGCGACTTTGTAACAATAACATAAATAAAATATGACCGCAAACAGCATTAACGAAGAAATGTTAGCAATTGTTAAGAAAATAAAATTGCCAACCCAAAAATCACTTGGGCCAGAGGCCAGACGGCATTCCGGATGTTGAATGCGCACTTCCGGGGCGTTATAAAACCAGAAGTTTGTGTCATGATGAGGAATACTCCGTAAGAAAATGCTCAGCCCACCACGGCGTATTGGTTTAGTTGTTTTAATACCAAAGGTCAGCACACCAGCGACAGGAGGATAATACTGTAAATAGCTGACTATATACTGATCATACGGGCGGTGTCTCGACGAACCAGACTGGAACAGAATTGTGAACTACTAGACCAGACAATAATTCAAGGCATAACAGTGCTCAGAGACGAACAAATGCTTGCCAACATAAAAAATTACTTTCTCCGTTTCGATTTTGATAAGGTCTTTGATAGACTCAACCATGAATATCTGCTTGTGGTGATGCCGGGTTGTTGCGATGACATCACTACATTGGTTAAGATTTCTTTCACAGGAATGTTATATTTTTAGCAATCATAGTCATTATTGGTTAATATTTTATGTTCGTTAATAATAAATATATCTTTAAACTATACAACTTATCCCTTGCATAATTTTAATAAAAAATGTTTTACAGTACCTAATATACAGACTGATACAAAATGTGTTAATTCCACATCACATATGCAAAATGTGTTAAGTCCACACTACAGATTCAAAATGTGCTTTGTCCAATGGTTTTTTCAATTTTATAATTTGTATAATTGAATATTATTTGTATGGCATGGATATCCCGTTTCCTTTATTTACTATTACATTATAAAAAAATATTTGCATATCTAAACCCATTTCTTTGTCTGCCATAGTTTTTTGTGATTTCCCACAACTTTTTTTTAGCAAGGACATAACACTGTTTGCAAATGGACTACTCATTTGATTCATTACTACACCCAATTGTTTCGTTGAATACCATTATAATTTACAAAATAGTCCTTCAGAATTTTGTGAAAAATTGGGTCACGTGATTATGTCTACAAAATAAAAATAAGAACACAGCCTAAGTACATATGGTTTGTTATTTGACACTTTGATTTTGCTGTTATTAATGCCAGGGACTAACAATCAGCCTTTAGCACTGTTTAAATTTTTATAACCTCAGAACATCAGTGTGAACGTGTCCTGAAGTCCAACCTCCCCGGCGTGTTATTTCGGCAGAAGCTTCGAACAACATCAAAAGTAACTTCGAGCTAACGCCACGATTTCTCCCTCTCTGTTGAAAATAAAAACTGCAAAACATATCCGAAAAATCGTTCATAAAAAGCACTCTAAGGCATCGGTGCAAACTGTTCAATTTCATTTCTCATTCAAACGAATTTCATACACATGAGGGATAGTCACCCCGGGTCGCCGTCTGTAAAACCCATTTTTTTTTAGGGTGAAAAAAGAGTTTTCGATTTTGTTTTGCGTGGGATGGCCTATGCTGCTGTTCCGAGCGCCCTGCGAGACGATGGCCCGCGTGACTTGCAGTTGTGTCATGCCTTACGCGTTTTAACTAATGGTTTTTGCTGCACACAAAATTAGACGTTTGATCAAAACTGATCTAACGATGATCTAACGATTGACATAAAGAAAGTTCCAATATTTTTATTCTTTCGCCGATTTTGTAAATTGGGGGTGCTAACTACGCACTTTTTAAAACGGTATTAATTGGGGAAAAACCAGACTTGATCAAACGAAAATTTTTGTTGATCAAAACTGATCTAACGATGATCTAACGATTGATATAAAGAAAGTTCCATTTTTTTTATTATTTCACCGACTTTGTAAAGTGGGGGTGCTAACTACGCACTTTATAACATTATTAATTGGGAAAAAACCAGACTTGTTCAAACGAAACTTTTTGTTGATCAAAACTGATCTAATGATGATCTTACGATTGACATTAAGAAAACTTTGTTTTTCAAAAGTGGGGGTTAAACTGACACAGCACAAAGCCTATACATATACAACGATCTGTCAGGATTGTCCGTTGTCTATGATCCTTTTCACAATAGGACTTGAGCCACTTTGAATCACGTACACATATAAACCATCCCATATTTAATAATCATAACCGATAACCAATATTTACATACAATGTGCTCTATCGGCTATAAGAATATAAATTGAGTAGATTCAAAAAAAATATTGCATCTATTTTAAATATGTAATCCTCATAATAGATATACAAAAATATATGCCTAGATTAGATTTTGATACGACCAAATATTACTGCAAGTGGTGGCAGAGACAGGGGTGAATGACAAGAAAAGTTTCACAGTTCTCTTTGTAGACAAACTGAGACATCCGTTCAATTTTTTTTGCAAACCTTCTGAACATTCTTGGAAACCTTTTTCTAAATAAATTTTTAGAACAAATGAACATTACTGTAGGATGGGATAAAACTGGTCATAGGATAAAAAATAATCTCTCATATTAGGCACAGAATAAAATCCGTTAATCGTTAACCAATTCTCTTAAATTATAAATGAACTGTGTTTTTTTTCCCCTGATAGTAGCAAACCCGTATCGCAAGGGTTGAAATTTTTATTTAATGCTTAGAATATGCCAGTAGATTGCTATGTTATTTTCATATAAGATTTCAGTAGTGGCTCAGCACAGAACCTATTTCAAGCTTATGGTCATGTATTTGTTATTGCGAACATCCTGTAAATTCTACGTAAATGATGGATGCAATTTAAATATATATATATATATATATATATATATATATATATATATCAGAAATATTTTGACTGCATAGAATAAACACCAAATGTTTCATCGATTTTTTTTATATTCGTAAACATATCGGATTCGTGCATTATGTTTTCAGAATTTTCCAGAATTTTCAAGGATGTTTCCATAGATATCGGCACTCAGTGTATTTATTTAAGTGACGCATTGGGCTACGTAAACAGAGGTTGGCTTGTAGTCTCGAGATGTGTGTATATTTTCTCACTACTTGGTCGAGGGAACGAACAGCTGACCGGGCCCATGTGAACCTCGCGGGCAGCGCGGCGGGGCTGATCGGGCCTCTGTGAACCTCACCGGGCAGCGCGGCGCGCGGGAATGTCAGTTATTTTCTCATTTCGAAGCCCGTCTCCGCCGGCGCGCGAAGCAGTCTCTTTAATGGCATCTCATTACGAAGAATCGATTGTGGCTCTCACCCCATCACTTATTCATAGCTCAGCGCCTGTTCGCAGGCGCCACCAGGCAACGATAACTTACTTGACATCTCGCGTCGGTGAGATTCCTCATAAAGCAAATTTGCACTTCGCGCATTAAGTGTCACACCAGTCTCTGTTCACGTAATAAGTTACGACTGTCATGCTTGCCAAACTGTTTAACTAATACGGAAATATTTGTGCATTCTAGGTATAAATTCACCAAGTATGCTCATAAAAAAATATTTTCCTATGCCGAAATATACATAGGCCCTACCACTACTACTCTTGGAATAGGAGATGTCAAGTCTGTGAAAGATAATAAAACTGGGCATAGACAACTGATTCAAAACACCAAATGTTTTTAACAGTGAGAGAAGCTCATGGGCAATTCAAGAGTAACCTTGAACTTGGTCACGCCCTTAACAAACTCCTGTCACACCTGCGACGTTGAACAGTGGCGTGAATTTAATAAAAACAATGGGTGCATGTACTTATTTTTGAAGCTCATCTAAAATACCTCAAGGTATCCTCACATAAATAAAGCCTATTGAGATTTAAAATACAAATTTATTTATTCCTTATAAGTTATTGTGTTAAAAACTTTAGTAGGAAATGAATAATCATTTTTTCCTTCTCTTTCTTGAAATCATTAACTTCAAGTTTTGCAACACCAAAAAAAAGGGGGATAAAAATAACTCTGAGTTAGTGTTCTATAGACTGTGCCGTAATAATTATTGTCCCTCAATCTAATTATTTAGGACTCTATGTCACCACTCCACTCTTACTTTATAACTTTATACTTTACGTCTGCGTATTAGCTAATGTTTGCATAACGAACTCCTTTCTGTACAACTTTCACAGACAAACATGGCGTCACAAGTAAGAACTTCGCAAAGTTAATTACCTCCTTGTGGCATTTTCTAGCGTGAAACCAAATACCGCGTCAATTTGGAAGTAAATGATGCCTTCATCAGAAGTTTTAGCCATCATTATAAGCACGAAATAAACTGCCATTAATCTTGGGAGACATATAATCGAAGATAACAGCTTAAAGCATCGACAATCAAAAGTTATACGAAGTAATGTTTTATAATGGTAAAAATTTGTTTTGTAAAATATTTAAGTATTTCCAATAACCCATTTTGTTTTCAATCATAAAATAATTTATAAGAATAATCATCTGAATATCCAAATAAAATTCAGAATAAATAATAGCATGCGATACTTTTTTTAACAGATGTATTAATGTAATATAATTTTTTGCTTCACTACGTTAATAAAGGGACGAACACCTTAGAATGTAAGGCCACTTACGTAATATGGTTCCCAAAATAAAATTTGAATAATTTTACTATGTTTTGCATATCGTGAAAAACGAAGTAGCAAGAGAAGGAAGCTTCCGGTCATGTTACGTAGCGAGTACAAGGTAATTTTAAATCATAATGGCTGACTGGAACTCTTGATTGACGGCTTGATGAATAACCACTCTCCCCGAACTTGGCAAGACTGCTGGCAGACAATTTCCGACAGCAACAAGAAACGCATGTTTGTGGCGTGATAAAAACTAATCAGAAACTAATATTAATTTTGGTACAGTATTTCCTTCAAAATGTATTATTTCACATTTATTTGGATGTCAGTTTCATTTGTTGCTGGTTGTATGGTTATAATTTTAATTTGACCGTGATATGACTAGTAAACGTGTGTTGTGTTCTGTGGCTACCATCTCACATTTTTAACGTTGTGATAGTTGTCATAGTTGTACTTGGACTGGAAGCAACCTCATTAGTAATTACAATATCAACTTTACCTTGATGCTAGCCTGATGCTACCTAATTTAAACTTGACTTTACAAATCGTAAGTTCGTTAAAATTTAATTTGCTTTACCTTCAGTGATGAAAAACTATTTTCGCTTCCAACATTGTACAAATCATGCTGTTCAAAAACGATAGTGTTTCGTCTGTAGAAGTTATTCAAAACACTCTTATTAATATTGTGATATATGTTAAAACTGTCAAAATCAACTGTTTTATAGCGCCAATGTTTGTGAATATGTGGTGGAACTGCACACACGTGTGTGAGGAAATATTTTTGCATATAATGTATGTGTGTGTGTGTGTCTGTGTGTGTATCGTTCTATTCCTAGGAGGAAAAATTGAATCAATTATTTACAAATGTTGGTCAACGGATTTTCTAGAACTTAGTTGTTTTATCCCCACTTAGAGAGAGAATGTGTACCGAGTAGTTCGGCCGGTAAAACAGCAGGTAGTAAGGACTTTAAAACCCCAGGTGTGAAAGTATTTTGATGACCTTGAAACATTATTCTAGGAAAGTGTGAGTTTTTTTATGAAAAATAAATATTTAAATAAATGAGATTTAAATGGGGAATGCAAAATTTTTGCCTGAATTTACTAACCAAATTAGTATTTAGTGGAGAGAATGGAAAAGTTACTGGGATAAATGTTTATTATTCAAATACATGTTAACATTTAGTTATTCATAATACAACTAAGTATTGTCCTTCAGGGTGATTTTCAAAAAAATAAATTTTTCGTCCTTAATAAAACCTTGATACTGTATTGAATCTAAATAATGACCCAAAGCTATTTAAAAGCAAATATTCGAAAGAATCTTTTGACAACTTAATGCGGTCTCATAAAAAGGCTTGTCAGTAGAGACGTGCCAAGGTACAACTCTTTGGTATTTGACTGCTTGTAAGTAACCAATTACTTCATTTACTTTTGGAGGTGCGATTTTGGTGTATTTTATTTATTTTAGTTTTCAAGCAATGTAAGAACTTTAAGCAGGCTCTAGATAACAAGTCTTGCAAAAACTATAAACTAATCATTATGTTAAAAATATACACAGAAAATATGTTAAATTATATTCAATACCATAATAACTTTCTACATATATTTATGCTTCAAACAATTTCACTTTCTTTTGACATGACATTGTAACTTTTCTCATTCATGTCTTTAAATAACTGTAATATACGAAGATAATTTATAAATTATATTTTAATAAAAATATACATTTGTTACATTTGGTTAAAAAAGAATACCAATTTATTAAAAAAACCAATTAAAAGTTTCAAACATCTTTAAAAATCTATCGCAATACAAAATTTTAAACTTCTGCTATGTAAAGAAATAATAAAAAGTATAAATCTAGGATTTAATCAGTTTTACCATTTTTATATATGTAGTTATTTTTACACTTATAGTTTTAATAATATTGAGGTTAATCAGTGCCCCGCAAAAGTTATTTTTATTTTCATTCATAGTATTTATAACCTCTATTATAAGATATTAATTAGGGATTTATGTTGTGCAAATATATATTTATAAAGTGTTTAAATCAAACTTTTTTACGTCTTAATGGTTCATCAATTCGCAAAAACGAAAGGTATAGGTACACATATATTTATTTGGTTTAGATTGTAATCAAAATTCGTGACATTTCTCGCCAGGTAGAAGTTTTAATCGTATAAGAATATTGATGATTGTTATTTTGCCAGTTTTACTTAAAATATAGATTCCATGTACAAACGGCAACCAACATTAAGTGCGTATCCACGACCATGCACATAACATTCTCGTGCTCTGCCGACTTTAATTAGCAGTTTTTCATTTTAAACGACTAATATTTAACAAGTTTACGTTTTATTTTGACTATATAAGTGACAGTGACATTGTTTGAAAGATATTTAGAGATATCCTAATCTGCATACATGTCTTACCTGGGACTCGACCCAGTACCCTCGTCCCGCCAGCCCGACTGGGCCAGCTGGGTCGCTTGTGGACCAGCTCGAGAAGAGGGAATGTGCTAGGATTCTTTCACGCAAAATATTAAGCTGTAAAAATTGTCGCAAGTAATCTACAAGAAATGATACGCTGAAAAGACACTTGAAGACATGTAAAGGTCCTGCTGTATGACAGAAAGTAAAGGTTTTGCTACAACAGCGATTGATAACTCGATTAAGAGTACACCGGGAATTAGTACTACATCATTTACATCAGCATCTGGTACGAGCCTGAATGGTTTGTCTTAACAAACCAGGCATCCCTGCAGCTACTGCGAAATGTCGTTCGCATATTTCCATGATACACGAAGACACGAGATATCAAATAAATGCATGAAGAATCCTTCTCGTGTGAAGATTCGCTGTGTTGAGTGCCATGTGTGGTCTACGTGTATTGACTTGTTGAGACGACATGCGAAAAACTGTATAGGTTAAGTCCATTCACCTACTGTGGAACTACCTGCAGACATTTACCCTCCTCGGTTTAGGTTGGAGGCCGATTGCGATGGCTTCTTAACATGAATCTAAGCCTAAGATTGTGCTTGGTGCATTACAGGTAAATGATAACAGATTCTATTTGGCGAAATCTACATTTCGTGGAATGATGAAAGACTACTATTATCTAAATACAGTTAGTGATTCAAAATACATTTGCACTTTTCTTGACGATATCAAGCAGAACATAATTATCAGCTTACACATGAAGTAGCAACGAACGGGCCTTCAAAATATAACTTTTGACTGGAATGCGTGTATGGTAAACTGTGTCTGTTCGAGGATAAAGTGAAGAAACCTTGAGAAAATAATTTAACCAAAATATTCTTCTATCAAATCTATGTGAAAAATAAGAATATGGTGGTATTTTATTGAGTTATATGTCATGTGTTTAAAAAAGCGAATAAATGGTGCAGTTGCCAACTAAATTTTTAATTTCATTAAAATATCATGATAAATATAAAAATAAATATGTAATTTTTGTTTTATAATGTGTAACGTAATTAACAGCTAGCAAAATATATCCTAGGAGCCATTATCGTAAGTATACTTGAAAAAATATATTATTAATATAGATTTCTTTTAGTTTTTGACGTGACAACGTCTAATAAATCGATGAACGCCGGCTGCACGCACGAAAAAGTGTCCCGTTACGCACATTGTCCCGTTTCGCTGTGTCCCGTTACGCTCATTTTATATTGCTCTTTGCTAACCTAAACCTCCTAGCATTGCGACCGTGTCCGTGGCGTAATTAATTCTGTTTTCATGCATTTCAATGTAACATTTTCATTACTCTTTGCTAACCCGTTCCTCCTAGCATTGCTGCAGAGTCCGTGGCGCAAATATATTATTTTTGACTGCATCTTGGTGTTGGGTAAGCCATTTTCCTTCACATCATCCTTGAAACACTCCCATTCGTTTCCTACTTTTCCTATCATCGTCCTATCCTTAACAGAATAACACAGATTGGAAGAAGTTAAATAGCAAACATGTATAAAAGTTATAGTTAAAATAATCGTTCGTTAAAGTAATAAACATATTTGAATTAATGAGTGCAAATAAAAGTAAATTTATCAATTAAATTGTAGATTTCATTTAACTCCTTCTTTGTATCCATACAAAATAGTGATAATTCAATAAAAATGATTCAATTTTATTCATAAAAGTATGCAATCATTTCATCAATGTTTTGTTATGACGTCACGTTAAACTATCGTCCGTAAACCGACTTTACAGACAACCAAATTTTTTTTAGGTAATATTTAAGTTTAAACATATTTGTCAGTCGCCTGCAAGTCCTTGCAGTATTTGCGGAATATTCATTAAATTACAATATAGGCTACGTCTAATAATATTTAGGACTTATAAATTCTGATGTAATTGTGTGTTACTTTTTAGGTTTCAACATGTTGAAATTACATTTTCTCAAATAGCACACACATTATTTGTGTTCGAATATTAATTTTTTTGTACCAAAATATTTTTCTTCATAAAATAAAACAGTTAACAACCTTAATTATTCATGTTAAAAATTACATGTATTTGAAAGCATTCTACAGAAGCACAAGTTTTGAAATTTAATGTACAAAATCACTAAATGAAGAGTTAGGTGGTACACTTCCAAATGCTGGCTTTGTGATCATGCAGAAAATAAAATTACCGGCCGAACATTTTCCCTAGGTACATGTGAAGTATTTACATCAACAGTACACACACAAAATTTATTCATGTGCCTACATGGTGGCCGTGTACACTAAGACGTCATCCGAAGGAGGCAAAGCAACGCAAATGATTTATCAAATAAGAAAAATTGTTTCCGAGTCCATTACTACCTGATTGATTCAGGGTCGAACCTCCCTGTTTTGTTGATCGCGTCACGTAACACAGCGGCGACTAGGTGTGGCCAGGATTGTGAGAAGAAGGGGATAATTATTACAAGTAAGTACTCTTATAAATGTAATTTTATAAATTTTAAAATTAAAATTGTTTGTTGCACTAAAATCTCAGGGAATAGTAGAATTTCAGAACTCCAACTTTTACACATATAATTTTTAAGAAATGATTTTGCTTGAGAAAACAGAACAGCATGTTTTATATTAATTCTTTTAATACTTTGTTTTTTTAAATCAATTGTTTGATTTCGTTAAGACAATGCATATATATTAATGTTAATGAACAAACATTTCAAGTTTGTACGAAACGTACATGTGCAAACTGGCATAAAAAAAATATAGACTGCACTATGGGTATACACGATTCCAGCCTTTTTTTTTTTTTGTATGAGGGCTGTCATGTGGAGGGAATACAATAATGTTGCCCACTAAATATTTCAATAATGTTTCCAAAACGATAGCTGTGTAACTTTATGTAGCTAAATTGTTGTTATTTTCTGATTATATTTTCGCATGTTTATTTATTTATTTATTAATTGTGGGAAGGAGTGGTCCGGACACGCTACAAAGCTGCACCCGGCTCGCGCGTGCATGTCGGTGTGTTGACACGTGACCTGGGCTGGTAAGCAGAAGGGGGAGGGGACCTACCTGGGGCGGGCTCCATGCTGCGGCGGCGGCGGCGGCGGCGGGTCGACTGGCGAGCTAGCTCCGCGCCGCCCCCTGCCAGGCGCTCAAGTGTCGCTCCACCCCCCGCCACCTGAGCACCCCCCCCCTCCTTACCCCGGTCACACTCGCCGTGCCCCAGGAAGAACATCGCGACTTCAGAACCACTCGAGATCTCCGCGTGGGGGATCTGTTCAAGAAAACCATTCAAGATTTCGCTGAGGGCCGATAAGTAGATATGTTCCCGGGTTAATTTATTAACTTTCTTTTTAGAAGAGTTAGGGTAAAAAGGCTTGTTTTCCGGGTAATTTTTTTTGCATAAAACAACCTTTACAGATATCTACTTAAAAGTATTTAAACTTTATCTTCGTTTCTCCGCCATATAATGATACGGTCACCGCTCACATGCACTGGGAGAAGACTGCGCGCCAGTTCAAGAAGCACCATCCCGCCTCGCCGACACAGATACGCCCCTGACTAGGTCCCCTTGTGGCGACATGAAACCACCTTTGTGTACTTGCTACCAACAAGTTATATTAATGACAGCTGCCAGTCAGCCAACCTGCGGTGTGGACTAGATACATAGCCACATCGAATGTAGGAAAATAATTGACATTTGCGCATCATGCGTGGAGATAAACAGGAGTATTGGGAGTAACTAATGTCTATTTGAACAGAACAACAACAATTCATTAGCCTGCGACTTTTTCGTTTTAAATATAGTAAAATTCAGTTATTGGTATTTCATAATATATTTTTTTTAATTTAATAATTATAACTTTGGATCGAAACTGGACTCTAGTAAATATTTTAAATTAAAAAAAGTTATAGATTTAAAAAAAAATAATTTCACCTGTTACAGTAATTTATAATATAGGTATGCTTCCATAACAGATACAAGTCGCTTAACTTGCTGATGAAAAAAATTGTGTTTTAAACAGCTTTACTGTTTATTTTTTGCTTAGATACTACCACTAAAAAAATAAAAGGAAAACATTTTTAAAAGAATAAAAATTCTAAGTTTTAAATAGAAATATTACAATAGTTTTTTTTTAACTTTTACAAAACAAAGTATTTGTTTGACAAAAGGTAAATTTTTGCTTATAAAAATAATACTAGTAGTATAGTTTGGTTCCTCCGAGGACAGGCTTCAGCTGTGGATCGTGGATGGGGTCAATGACCGATTGCTCTGACGTCACAGCGGCCATCTTGAACTCAAAAATGACTCATATTGACTCAAAATTACTCAAAATTACTACCAATTTCTCTATTTCGAGATAAAAATTACCATTTTGAGGGAACATTTCCCGTTTTAGTCCTCAAAAATGCTGACCGCTCGTAAAGTCCGTAATGAGGCTGAAGAATCCATATCTATCAGATTTTAATGGGGAAAAATCTAAAACTTATAAAAAAATAATTAATGAAGTTATAATAAAATTTTAATAAAACACGCACTTACGTTGAATCGATCAAGTATCGAACCAAGGACGGATATGTATGGAATCAATCATTATATTAATGAGGGATTTTTTTCGATAAATTTTTTTTCTCGAATTTATAGCTAAATCATTACGAATTTCCAAGATTACATCTAAATTTCAAGATGGCATGCGCCACAATAATAATACAAAATTTCTGCACTATAGTTGGTAAAAATTAAACTAACATGGCGGTAGCGCACTCTAGCAGACGAAAAACAAGATGGCGGACGTGATGTCATACTAACTGGTTATATATGTACCTTGGAATTAGTGGTGGGAGGTCAGTCTGCCAGTGGCTTCTATGGAGGAAGGATCTGTCAACTTTCGAACTGAGGACTCCATGATGTTAGTGCATGTTTTATTACAATTTTTTCAAAATTTGATTAATTTATTTTTTTATAAATTTTAAATATTTTCCCGATTTTATAGCTAAATAATTACGGATCTTATTGACGTTATAATCCAAGATGGCGTAGTGTTTTTATATAAATTTTTATGAATTAATTTTTTATAAATTTTAAAAAAATTCTAGATTTTCTAGCCTAAAACTACGTATTTGCATGATGGCGGTCGTAACGCAAATTGGCAGCTGCGCGCGAGTGAAGCCTCACCTGGCACGCCGCGCCACTGGAAGGTCGCTGACGTCACGAGGCAGTCGCTCATGTCCGCGCACGCCCGTGCCCAGCTCCCGGCCGCCGGCAGACACACCGCGGTGCCCATCACCCGCGCATGGCACTGCAACACAGGGACACTGCAACACAGGCACGCCCGTGCCCAGCTCCCGGCCGCCGGCAGACACACCGCGGTGCCCATCACCCGCGCATGGCACTGCAACACAGGGACACTGCAACACAGGCACGCCCGTGCCCAGCTCCCAGTCGCCGGCAGACACACCGCGGTGCCCATCACCCGCGCATGGCACTGCAACACAGGGACACTGCAACACAGGCACGCCCGTGCCCAGCTCCCGGCCGCCGGCAGACACACCGCGGTGCCCATCACCCGCGCATGGCACTGCAACACAGGGACACTGCAACACAGGCACGCCCGTGCCCAGCTCCCAGTCGCCGGCAGACACACCGCGGTGCCCATCACCCGCGCATGGCACTGCAACACAGGGACACTGCAACACAGGCACGCCCGTGCCCAGCTCCCAGTCGCCGGGAGACACACCGCGGTGCCCATCACCCGCGCATGGCACTGCAACACAGGGACACTGCAACACAGGCACGCCCGTGCCCAACTCCCGGCCGCCGGCAGACACACCGCGGTGCCCATCACCCGCGCATGGCACTGCAACACAGGGACACTGCAACACAGGCACGCCCGTGCCCAGCTCCCAGTCGCCGGGAGACACACCGCGGTGCCCATCACCCGCGCATGGCACTGCAACACAGGGACACTGCAACACAGGCACGCCCGTGCCCAGCTCCCAGTCGCCGGGAGACACACCGCGGTGCCCATCACCCGCGCATAGCACTGCAACACAGGGACACTGCAACACAGGCACGCCCGTGCCCAACTCCCGGCCGCCGGCAGACACACCGCGGTGCCCATCACCCGCGCATGGCACTGCAACACAGGGACACTGCAACACAGGCACGCCCGTGCCCAGCTCCCAGTCGCCGGGAGACACACCGCGGTGCCCATCACCCGCGCATGGCACTGCAACACAGGGACACTGCAACACAGGCACGCCCGTGCCCAGCTGCCGGTCGCCGGCAGACACACCGCGGTGCCCATCACCCGCGCATGGCACTGCAACACAGGGACACTGCAACACAGGCACGCCCGTGCCCAGCTCCCAGTCGCCGGGAGACACACCGCGGTGCCCATCACCCGCGCATGGCACTGCAACACAGGGACACTGCAACACAGGCACGCCCGTGCCCAACTCCCGGCCGCCGGCAGACACACCGCGGTGCCCATCACCCGCGCATGGCACTGCAACACAGGGACACTGCAACACAGGCACGCCCGTGCCCAGCTCCCGGCCGCCGGCAGACACACCGCGGTGCCCATCACCCGCGCATGGCACTGCAACACAGGGACACTGCAACACAGGCACGCCCGTGCCCAACTCCCGGCCGCCGGCAGACACACCGCGGTGCCCATCACCCGCGCATGGCACTGCAACACAGGGACACTGCAACACAGGCACGCCCGTGCCCAGCTCCCGGTCGCCGGCAGACACACCGCGGTGCCCATCACCCGCGCATGGCACTGCAACACAGGGACACTGCAACACAGGCACGCCCGTGCCCAGCTCCCGGCCGCCGGCAGACACACCGCGGTGCCCATCACCCGCGCATGGCACTGCAACACAGGGACACTGCAACACAGGCACGCCCGTGCCCAGCTCCCGGCCGCCGGCAGACACACCGCGGTGCCCATCACCCGCGCATGGCACTGCAACACAGGGACACTGCAACACAGGCACGCCCGTGCCCAGCTCCCGGTCGCCGGCAGACACACCGCGGTGCCCATCACCCGCGCATGGCACTGCAACACAGGGACACTGCAACACAGGCACGCCCGTGCCCAGCTCCCAGTCGCCGGGAGACACACCGCGGTGCCCATCACCCGCGCATGGCACTGCAACACAGGGACACTGCAACACAGGCACGCCCGTGCCCAGCTGCCGGTCGCCGGCAGACACACCGCGGTGCCCATCACCCGCGCATGGCACTGCAACACAGGGACACTGCAACACAGGCACGCCCGTGCCCAACTCCCGGCCGCCGGCAGACACACCGCGGTGCCCATCACCCGCGCATGGCACTGCAACACAGGGACACTGCAACACAGGCACGCCCGTGCCCAGCTGCCGGTCGCCGGCAGACACACCGCGGTGCCCATCACCCGCGCATGGCACTGCAACACAGGGACACTGCAACACAGGCACGCCCGTGCCCAACTCCCGGCCGCCGGCAGACACACCGCGGTGCCCATCACCCGCGCATGGCACTGCAACACAGGGACACTGCAACACAGGCACGCCCGTGCCCAGCTGCCGGTCGCCGGCAGACACACCGCGGTGCCCATCACCCGCGCATGGCACTGCAACACAGGGACACTGCAACACAGGCACGCCCGTGCCCAGCTCCCGGCCGCCGGCAGACACACCGCGGTGCCCATCACCCGCGCATGGCACTGCAACACAGGGACACTGCAACACAGGCACGCCCGTGCCCAGCTCCCAGTCGCCGGGAGACACACCGCGGTGCCCATCACCCGCGCATGGCACTGCAACACAGGGACACTGCAACACAGGCACGCCCGTGCCCAGCTGCCGGCCGCCGGCAGACACACCGCGGTGCCCATCACCCGCGCATGGCACTGCAACACAGGGACACTGCAACACAGGCACGCCCGTGCCCAGCTGCCGGTCGCCGGCAGACACACCGCGGTGCCCATCACCCGCGCATGGCACTGCAACACAGGGACACTGCAACACAGGCACGCCCGTGCCCAGCTGCCGGCCGCCGGCAGACACACCGCGGTGCCCATCACCCGCGCATGGCACTGCAACACAGGGCCACTGCAACACAGGCACGTCCGTGCCCAACTCCCGGCCGCCGGCAGACACACCGCGGTGCCCATCACCCGCGCATGGCACTGCAACACAGGGACACTGCAACACAGGCACGCCCGTGCCCAACTCCCGGCCGCCGGCAGACACACCGCGGTGCCCATCACCCGCGCATGGCACTGCAACACAGGGACACTGCAACACAGGCACGCCCGTGCCCAACTCCCGGCCGCCGGCAGACACACCGCGGTGCCCATCACCCGCGCATGGCACTGCAACACAGGGACACTGCAACACAGGCACGCCCGTGCCCAGCTCCCGGCCGCCGGCAGACACACCGCGGTGCCCATCACCCGCGCATGGCACTGCAACACAGGGACACTGCAACACAGGCACGCCCGTGCCCAACTCCCGGCCGCCGGCAGACACACCGCGGTGCCCATCACCCGCGCATGGCACTGCAACACAGGGACACTGCAACACAGGCACGCCCGTGCCCAACTCCCGGCCGCCGGCAGACACACCGCGGTGCCCATCACCCGCGCATGGCACTGCAACACAGGGACACTGCAACACAGGCACGCCCGTGCCCAACTCCCGGCCGCCGGCAGACACACCGCGGTGCCCATCACCCGCGCATGGCACTGCAACACAGGGACACTGCAACACAGGCACGCCCGTGCCCAGCTCCCGGCCGCCGGCAGACACACCGCGGTGCCCATCACCCGCGCATGGCACTGCAACACAGGGACACTGCAACACAGGCACGCCCGTGCCCAACTCCCGGCCGCCGGCAGACACACCGCGGTGCCCATCACCCGCGCATGGCACTGCAACACAGGGACACTGCAACACAGGCACGCCCGTGCCCAACTCCCGGCCGCCGGCAGACACACCGCGGTGCCCATCACCCGCGCATGGCACTGCAACACAGGGACACTGCAACACAGGCACGCCCGTGCCCAGCTGCCGGTCGCCGGCAGACACACCGCGGTGCCCATCACCCGCGCATGGCACTGCAACACAGGGACACTGCAACACAGGCACGCCCGTGCCCAACTCCCGGCCGCCGGCAGACACACCGAGGTGCCCATCACCCGCGCATGGCACTGCAACACAGGGACACTGCAACACAGGCACGCCCGTGCCCAACTCCCGGCCGCCGGCAGACACACCGCGGTGCCCATCACCCGCGCATGGCACTGCAACACAGGGACACTGCAACACAGGCACGCCCGTGCCCAGCTGCCGGTCGCCGGCAGACACACCGCGGTGCCCATCACCCGCGCATGGCACTGCAACACAGGGACACTGCAACACAGGCATGCCCGTGCCCAACTCCCGGCCGCCGGCAGACACACCGCGGTGCCCATCACCCGCGCATGGCACTGCAACACAGGGACACTGCAACACAGGCACGCCCGTGCCCAACTCCCGGCCGCCGGCAGACACACCGCGGTGCCCATCACCCGCGCATGGCACTGCAACACAGGGACACTGCAACACAGGCACGCCCGTGCCCAACTCCCGGCCGCCGGCAGACACACCGCGGTGCCCATCACCCGCGCATGGCACTGCAACACAGGGACACTGCAACACAGGCACGCCCGTGCCCAACTCCCGGCCGCCGGCAGACACACCGCGGTGCCCATCACCCGCGCATGGCACTGCAACACAGGGACACTGCAACACAGGCACGCCCGTGCCCAACTCCCGGCCGCCGGCAGACACACCGCGGTGCCCATCACCCGCGCATGGCACTGCAACACAGGGACACTGCAACACAGGCACGCCCGTGCCCAACTCCCGGCCGCCGGCAGACACACCGCGGTGCCCATCACCCGCGCATGGCACTGCAACACAGGGACACTGCAACACAGGCACGCCCGTGCCCAACTCCCGGCCGCCGGCAGACACACCGCGGTGCCCATCACCCGCGCATGGCACTGCAACACAGGGACACTGCAACACAGGCACGCCCGTGCCCAGCTCCCGGCCGCCGGCAGACACACCGCGGTGCCCATCACCCGCGCATGGCACTGCAACACAGGGACACTGCAACACAGGCACGCCCGTGCCCAACTCCCGGCCGCCGGCAGACACACCGCGGTGCCCATCACCCGCGCATGGCACTGCAACACAGGGACACTGCAACACAGGCACGCCCGTGCCCAGCTGCCGGTCGCCGGCAGACACACCGCGGTGCCCATCACCCGCGCATGGCACTGCAACACAGGGACACTGCAACACAGGCACGCCCGTGCCCAGCTGCCGGTCGCCGGCAGACACACCGCGGTGCCCATCACCCGCGCATGGCACTGCAACACAGGGACACTGCAACACAGGCACGCTCGTGCCCAACTCCCGGCCGCCGGCAGACACACCGCGGTGCCCATCACCCGCGCATGGCACTGCAACACAGGGACACTGCAACACAGGCACGCCCGTGCCCAGCTCCCGGCCGCCGGCAGACACACCGCGGTGCCCATCACCCGCGCATGGCACTGCAACACAGGGACACTGCAACACAGGCACGCCCGTGCCCAGCTGCCGGTCGCCGGCAGACACACCGCGGTGCCCATCACCCGCGCATGGCACTGCAACACAGGGACACTGCAACACAGGCACGCCCGTGCCCAACTCCCGGCCGCCGGCAGACACACCGCGGTGCCCATCACCCGCGCATGGCACTGCAACACAGGGACACTGCAACACAGGCACGCCCGTGCCCAGCTGCCGGTCGCCGGCAGACACACCGCGGTGCCCATCACCCGCGCATGGCACTGCAACACAGGGACACTGCAACACAGGCACGCCCGTGCCCAGCTCCCGGCCGCCGGCAGACACACCGCGGTGCCCATCACCCGCGCATGGCACTGCAACACAGGGACACTGCAACACAGGGACACTGCAACACAGGCACGCCCGTGCCCAGCTGCCGGCCGCCGGCAGACACACCGCGGTGCCCATCACCCGCGCATGGCACTGCAACACAGGGACACTGCAACACAGGCACGCCCGTGCCCAGCTCCCGGCCGCCGGCAGACACACCGCGGTGCCCATCACCCGCGCATGGCACTGCAACACAGGGACACTGCAACACAGGCACGCCCGTGCCCAGCTCCCGGTCGCCGGCAGACACACCGCGGTGCCCATCACCCGCGCATGGCACTGCAACACAGGGACACTGCAACACAGGCACGCCCGTGCCCAGCTCCCGGTCGCCGGCAGACACACCGCGGTGCCCATCACCCGCGCATGGCACTGCAACACAGGGACACTGCAACACAGGCACGCCCGTGCCCAGCTCCCGGCCGCCGGCAGACACACCGCGGTGCCCATCACCCGCGCATGGCACTGCAACACAGGGACACTGCAACACAGGCACGCCCGTGCCCAGCTGCCGGTCGCCGGCAGACACACCGCGGTGCCCATCACCCGCGCATGGCACTGCAACACAGGGACACTGCAACACAGGCACGCCCGTGCCCAGCTCCCGGCCGCCGGCAGACACACCGCGGTGCCCATCACCCGCGCATGGCACTGCAACACAGGGACACTGCAACACAGGCACGCCCGTGCCCAGCTCCCGGTCGCCGGCAGACACACCGCGGTGCCCATCACCCGCGCATGGCACTGCAACACAGGGACACTGCAACACAGGCACGCCCGTGCCCAGCTCCCGGCCGCCGGCAGACACACCGCGGTGCCCATCACCCGCGCATGGCACTGCAACACAGGGACACTGCAACACAGGCACGCCCGTGCCCAGCTGCCGGTCGCCGGCAGACACACCGCGGTGCCCATCACCCGCGCATGGCACTGCAACACAGGGACACTGCAACACAGGCACGCCCGTGCCCAGCTCCCGGTCGCCGGGAGACACACCGCGGTGCCCATCACCCGCGCATGGCACTGCAACACAGGGACACTGCAACACAGGCACGCCCGTGCCCAGCTCCCGGCCGCCGGCAGACACACCGCGGTGCCCATCACCCGCGCATGGCACTGCAACACAGGGACACTGCAACACAGGCACGCCCGTGCCCAGCTCCCGGTCGCCGGCAGACACACCGCGGTGCCCATCACCCGCGCATGGCACTGCAACACAGGGACACTGCAACACAGGCACGCCCGTGCCCAGCTCCCGGTCGCCGGCAGACACACCGCGGTGCCCATCACCCGCGCATGGCACTGCAACACAGGGACACTGCAACACAGGCACGCCCGTGCCCAGCTCCCGGCCGCCGGCAGACACACCGCGGTGCCCATCACCCGCGCATGGCACTGCAACACAGGGACACTGCAACACAGGCACGCCCGTGCCCAACTCCCGGCCGCCGGCAGACACACCGCGGTGCCCATCACCCGCGCATGGCACTGCAACACGGGGACACTGCAACACAGGCACGCCCGTGCCCAACTCCCGGCCGCCGGCAGACACACCGCGGTGCCCATCACCCGCGCATGGCACTGCAACACGGGGACACTGCAACACAGGCACGCCCGTGCCCAGCTGCCGGTCGCCGGCAGACACACCGCGGTGCCCATCACCCGCGCATGGCACTGCAACACGGGGACACTGCAACACAGGCACGCCCGTGCCCAGCTGCCGGTCGCCGGCAGACACACCGCGGTGCCCATCACCCGCGCATGGCACTGCAACACAGGGACACTGCAACACAGGCACGCCCGTGCCCAGCTGCCGGTCGCCGGCAGACACACCGCGGTGCCCATCACCCGCGCATGGCACTGCAACACAGGGACACTGCAACACAGGCACGCCCGTGCCCAACTCCCGGCCGCCGGCAGACACACCGCGGTGCCCATCACCCGCGCATGGCACTGCAACACAGGGACACTGCAACACAGGCACGCCCGTGCCCAACTGCCGGTCGCCGGCAGACACACCGCGGTGCCCATCACCCGCGCATGGCACTGCAACACAGGGACACTGCAACACAGGCACGCCCGTGCCCAGCTCCCGGTCGCCGGCAGACACACCGCGGTGCCCATCACCCGCGCATGGCACTGCAACACAGGGACACTGCAACACAGGCACGCCCGTGCCCAGCTGCCGGTCGCCGGCAGACACACCGCGGTGCCCATCACCCGCGCATGGCACTGCAACACAGGGACACTGCAACACAGGCACGCCCGTGCCCAGCTGCCGGTCGCCGGCAGACACACCGCGGTGCCCATCACCCGCGCATGGCACTGCAACACAGGGACACTGCAACACAGGCACGCCCGTGCCCAGCTGCCGGTCGCCGGCAGACACACCGCGGTGCCCATCACCCGCGCATGGCACTGCAACACAGGGACACTGCAACACAGGCACGCCCGTGCCCAGCTGCCGGTCGCCGGCAGACACACCGCGGTGCCCATCACCCGCGCATGGCACTGCAACACAGGGACACTGCAACACAGGCACGCCCGTGCCCAGCTGCCGGTCGCCGGCAGACACACCGCGGTGCCCATCACCCGCGCATGGCACTGCAACACAGGGACACTGCAACACAGGCACGCCCGTGCCCAGCTCCCAGTCGCCGGGAGACACACCGCGGTGCCCATCACCCGCGCATGGCACTGCAACACAGGGACACTGCAACACAGGCACGCCCGTGCCCAGCTCCCAGTCGCCGGCAGACACACCGCGGTGCCCATCACCCGCGCATGGCACTGCAACACAGGGACACTGCAACACAGGCACGCCCGTGCCCAGCTCCCGGTCGCCGGCAGACACACCGCGGTGCCCATCACCCGCGCATGGCACTGCAACACAGGGACACTGCAACACAGGCACACCCGTGCCCAACTCCCGGTCGCCGGCAGACACACCGCGGTGCCCATCACCCGCGCATGGCACTGCAACACAGGGACACTGCAACACAGGCACGCCCGTGCCCAACTCCCGGTCGCCGGCAGACACACCGCGGTGCCCATCACCCGCGCATGGCACTGCAACACAGGGACACTGCAACACAGGCACGCCCGTGCCCAACTCCCGGTCGCCGGCAGACACACCGCGGTGCCCATCACCCGCGCATGGCACTGCAACACAGGGACACTGCAACACAGGCACGCCCGTGCCCAACTCCCGGTCGCCGGCAGACACACCGCGGTGCCCATCACCCGCGCATGGCACTGCAACACAGGGACACTGCAACACAGGCACACCCGTGCCCAACTCCCGGTCGCCGGCAGACACACCGCGGTGCCCATCACCCGCGCATGGCACTGCAACACAGGGACACTGCAACACAGGCACGCCCGTGCCCAGCTGCCGGTCGCCGGCAGACACACCGCGGTGCCCATCACCCGCGCATGGCACTGCAACACAGGGACACTGCAACACAGGCACGCCCGTGCCCAGCTCCCAGTCGCCGGGAGACACACCGCGGTGCCCATCACCCGCGCATGGCACTGCAACACAGGGACACTGCAACACAGGCACGCCCGTGCCCAACTGCCGGCCGCCGGCAGACACACCGCGGTGCCCATCACCCGCGCATGGCACTGCAACACAGGGACACTGCAACACAGGCACGCCCGTGCCCAACTGCCGGTCGCCGGCAGACACACCGCGGTGCCCATCACCCGCGCATGGCACTGCAACACAGGGACACTGCAACACAGGCACGCCCGTGCCCAGCTGCCGGTCGCCGGCAGACACACCGCGGTGCCCATCACCCGCGCATGGCACTGCAACACAGGGACACTGCAACACAGGCACGCCCGTGCCCAGCTCCCAGTCGCCGGGAGACACACCGCGGTGCCCATCACCCGCGCATGGCACTGCAACACAGGGACACTGCAACACAGGCACGCCCGTGCCCAACTGCCGGCCGCCGGCAGACACACCGCGGTGCCCATCACCCGCGCATGGCACTGCAACACAGGGACACTGCAACACAGGCACGCCCGTGCCCAACTGCCGGTCGCCGGCAGACACACCGCGGTGCCCATCACCCGCGCATGGCACTGCAACACAGGGACACTGCAACACAGGCACGCCCGTGCCCAGCTGCCGGTCGCCGGCAGACACACCGCGGTGCCCATCACCCGCGCATGGCACTGCAACACAGGGACACTGCAACACAGGCACGCCCGTGCCCAGCTGCCGGTCGCCGGGAGACACACCGCGGTGCCCATCACCCGCGCATGGCACTGCAACACAGGGACACTGCAACACAGGCACGCCCGTGCCCAGCTCCCAGTCGCCGGCAGACACACCGCGGTGCCCATCACCCGCGCATGGCACTGCAACACAGGGACACTGCAACACAGGCACGCCCGTGCCCAGCTGCCGGTCGCCGGCAGACACACCGCGGTGCCCATCACCCGCGCATGGCACTGCAACACAGGGACACTGCAACACAGGCACGCCCGTGCCCAGCTGCCGGTCGCCGGCAGACACACCGCGGTGCCCATCACCCGCGCATGGCACTGCAACACAGGGACACTGCAACACAGGCACGCCCGTGCCCAGCTCCCGGCCGCCGGCAGACACACCGCGGTGCCCATCACCCGCGCATGGCACTGCAACACAGGGACACTGCAACACAGGCACGCCCGTGCCCAGCTGCCGGTCGCCGGCAGACACACCGCGGTGCCCATCACCCGCGCATGGCACTGCAACACAGGGACACTGCAACACAGGCACGCCCGTGCCCAGCTGCCGGTCGCCGGCAGACACACCGCGGTGCCCATCACCCGCGCATGGCACTGCAACACAGGGACACTGCAACACAGGCACGCCCGTGCCCAGCTGCCGGTCGCCGGCAGACACACCGCGGTGCCCATCACCCGCGCATGGCACTGCAACACAGGGACACTGCAACACAGGCACGCCCGTGCCCAACTCCCGGCCGCCGGCAGACACACCGCGGTGCCCATCACCCGCGCATGGCACTGCAACACAGGGACACTGCAACACAGGCACGCCCGTGCCCAGCTGCCGGTCGCCGGCAGACACACCGCGGTGCCCATCACCCGCGCATGGCACTGCAACACAGGGACACTGCAACACAGGCACGCCCGTGCCCAGCTGCCGGTCGCCGGCAGACACACCGCGGTGCCCATCACCCGCGCATGGCACTGCAACACAGGGACACTGCAACACAGGCACGCCCGTGCCCAGCTGCCGGTCGCCGGCAGACACACCGCGGTGCCCATCACCCGCGCATGGCACTGCAACACAGGGACACTGCAACACAGGCACGCCCGTGCCCAGCTGCCGGTCGCCGGCAGACACACCGCGGTGCCCATCACCCGCGCATGGCACTGCAACACAGGGACACTGCAACACAGGCACGCCCGTGCCCAGCTGCCGGTCGCCGGCAGACACACCGCGGTGCCCATCACCCGCGCATGGCACTGCAACACAGGGACACTGCAACACAGGCACGCCCGTGCCCAGCTCCCGGCCGCCGGCAGACACACCGCGGTGCCCATCACCCGCGCATGGCACTGCAACACAGGGACACTGCAACACAGGCACGCCCGTGCCCAGCTCCCGGTCGCCGGCAGACACACCGCGGTGCCCATCACCCGCGCATGGCACTGCAACACAGGGACACTGCAACACAGGCACGCCCGTGCCCAGCTGCCGGTCGCCGGCAGACACACCGCGGTGCCCATCACCCGCGCATGGCACTGCAACACGGGGACACTGCAGTCCTGGTGTCTGGGCAACTACTGCAGTGAGGTTGGAACAAGTATAGCCACCATCTTCTAGAGGTTTGCAACTACCACATTCGTTTACCAAACAGGAAGCAGTGCAAGAATTGTCCCGGGTATAAGAGGCTGGTCCAAGAAGTTCACCGAACAAGAGAGGCGTGGTACTTCTCCGAGTAGTTCCATCAGTAGTAGCCTATATAATAGCCGCACCTACGTCAGGCTTCTAGTCTTTGTAGCCGAGGATCCGGCCGCCATCTTGGCTTGGATTCTGAAGTCACGGCAGCCATATTGGATGAACTTGACCTTTGACCGTGATCTTGACCTTCAGAATTTACCAAAAATTTAAAAAAAAAAAAAAAATCCTCAAAATTTGCCCAAAAGTTGCCGAGATCCGCCAAAATTTCCAGTTTTATTCCTCAAAAATTCCAAAATTTGGAATTTGAAAAATCTCAAAAGACTTTTGCCTTAGAAAGAAGCAACATTCCACAAAGAGGCTTAAAGTCCGCTTCTAAGTCTCCAATAATTCTCTGGCGGCCATCTTGTATGACCTTCACCTTGAAGTCGACCTTGACATTGAAGTTTATCTTGACAGTAAAATTCGAATTCTTTAAATTTTTGACCAAAAATTTCCGAAAAACTTCAAAAAATATTTAAAAATTGCTTACTTCAAATTTTTAGGTACTCAATCGATTTCTGTGCTCGGTTCGATTCTCGGCGAGAGTAAACATGTAATTTATTAATAAAAAAAATTAAATATTCCTCATTATAATTAAAAAATTTAATACAAATCGCTTACATCACACCCACCATCTTGAACTATGACATAATCACTGCAATTATCATTACGACCGCCATCTTGAAAACCCAAAGTTTTATGCTAGAAGTTCGAAAAAAATTATAAAATATTTAATTAATAAAATTTTGATAAAAAAAACGCCATCTTGAATTAAGATATCACCATTGTACATTTTGTTTCAGTCACCAACCCAGATTCTAGAAACATTGTACTTTTCGTTATGCCTGCCAACTTGGTTGTGTATGACATCGTCGTTGCACGTTTCGTTACGGCCGCCATCTTATTTTCTAGAAAGTGGCTGTTTTATTTATGGACGCCATTATGAAAATCCATTTTTATGCTAGAAAATGGGGAAACATTTTTTAATATTAAAAAATTAATTAATTAAATTAAAATTAAAAATATATATCAATCTTGGATTATGATGTCACGACCGCCATATTGAAAATCCGTAGTTATTATCCAAAAAAGTTCTAGAAAAAATTAAAATTTATAAAAAAATTATATAATTTTAATTAAAATCGCAGTTACGTCATGGAGTCTTCAGTTCAAACCTCTTGAGGACCAAATATATTGACGACAGATATTTTCTCCACGGTAGCCACCGATAGACTTGACATTCCACCTAAATGCATATATATGTATATATGTATATATAATGTGTGTATGTATATATATATATATCGCCTGCTAGTGTGACGTCACATCCGCCGTCTGGTTTTCGTCTGCCTGAGGCCGCCATCTTGTTTTAGTCGGCTAGAGGTCGCCGACTTGTTTTTGTCTGCTAGAGTGTGCTACCGACATCTTGTTTTCGTCTGCTAGTGTGTGCTGTCACCATATTAGTATAATTTTCGTCCAATAGAGTACAGTAATTATTTGTTGCCAGAACGTACGCCATCTTGAAATTTGACTGCCATCTTGTAAATCTCTAATTATTCAACTAGAACTTCCAGGAAAATTTCTAAAATTCATAAAAAAAAATCACTTAGTAAAATATTGATTGATTCAATTGATATAAATTCTTGGTTCGTTTCTCGACCAATGATAAGAGTAACTAAGACTTAAAATTAAATAATTTTCCTATTACACTTCAGAGAGTTTATTAAGCATTCTCTCTACGAAAAAAAAAAACTATACATGATACCTGTCCGATGAAATAAATATGTTGTCGCGTTTCCAAACACGAAAGGCTATTTTTTTTATCTCAATACATTAAATACAATTCAGACAGTTTATGTACAATGCTATACGTATAGGCCAAGTGTCTTTGGACCACGAGATCAGGTCATGTACGATGGCAGACGTGCATGCAGTCTGTTAAACACAGTAGGCCTATCTAGAAACTCTGCCGGGAAGAAAATGACAATGTAGGAAAAGGATCCGGCTGCTCTATGTCTTCAGTAAACCGATTGGAGCTAAGAATTAGTCAGTTCAGGCCAATGCAGGACTAAATGTTTATTAGATTGCTAACATTCGCAAGTATACCTTAGTAGAGTAGTAGAAGTTATGTAATAAATTGTATTTGTAAAAAAACTGTTTTTTTTTCGAACCTGTCACTTTCATGTTATGTGTGATATTTAATTAAATATATTTTTTGCATTGACCAAGGATCGAACCGAGAAAGGATATCGATTGAATAAATTAGTACATTATGAGTGATTTATTTGATGATTTTAGAATTTTTTCCGAATTTATAGGTCAAATATTATGTATTTCCAATATGGTGGCCATTATGTCCTCGTCCACCTACTTTAGGCTGGTTGACTAAAAACCTAAGCTGTGTTTAGGACTTTCCACCATATTGTATTAGTTAGAGTATTTTTAACCTAAAATTACATTTTTTGAATCGATAAAGTATCTAACCAAGGACGGGAATCGATATAATCAATCAGTTTATTAATTGCATATTTTTTAATTTTTCCCGAATTTATAGCTAAATAATTGCGAATATTCAAGATGATGGTCAAATTTCAAGATGGCGGCCAAATTTAAGATGGCGGGCGCCACAGTAATAACTAATTACTGCACTTAAGTGTGTAAAAATTAAACTAGCATGGTGGTTTGTGATCTCTAGTATACAAAAACAAGATGGCAACCTCCAGCAGACGAAAACAAGATGTCGGATGTGACATCATAATAGCTGGTGATATGTATACCTAGGCATTAGTGGTGGGGAGTCAGTCTGCAGACGGCTCCCGTGGAGGAAGGAAATGTAGTCATTTTTATTTTTGGCTTCGCTGAGTTCAAGCCGGGGACTTCATGATGTTATTGCGTTTTTTTATTAAAGTTTTATTTAAATTTGATGATTAAATTTTTATAAGTTTTTTTATCTTTTTCCCATTAAAATCTGATAATAAATGCGTCTTTTCAAAATGGCGGCCGTGACGTTATAATCCAATAAGAGGAATGTCTTTTTTATTTAATTTTTTATAAATTATTTTTTATAAATTTTAAAATTATTCCCGATTTTCTGGAATAAAAAATACGGATTTTCAAGATGGCGACCATAACGATAATTGCAACGGTCACAACATAAATCCAAAGGCGGCCATGACATCCTAATGGTTGAGGTCATGACTTTGGCGGCTTAGAGCGGCTTGTCGCAAGGAAATTTAAGCCACTTTGAGGAATTTTAAATCTGTTGAAATTTTTTAGAACTAAAATGGGAAAATTTCCTTCAAAACGCGAATTTTTCCCTCGAAATATATAAAATTTTATTTTTCAGCAATTTTAAAACTTTTGGGGAAATTTGTTTCCAAAAAACTTGAAATGTTGCGGATGTTGGCAAATTTAGGCGAATTGTGAAGGTCAAGGTCAGAAGTCATGACGTCAAATCCTCAGCCTGCAGTCTGGCGCAGGAGGAACTACTATATACTACTCACTATCTACCTCTGGCAACAACTATTTCACATAGTCAACACTAGAGCTACGTAAAAGACACTAAAACATCAAGGACATTGTGTTGGAGTCGTGTGCTCAACAAATGAAACTCGCTAACTACCACGGCCCAAGATCTTCAACAACGAGAGGCACTGACATGCTCTTCCTCTGGCAGAAGCGATCTCACTCGGTCGACAACAGACATAGTAACACAAACATCAGTATCACTGTGTAGGGGGGGGGGGTGTGCTCAACAAGTGAAGCTGGCTACTTACAACCGCTCGCGCGCCTTCAACAAAGAGGTGCTTACTCGCTCTGAACTCTGGCAGGAGCTACTCAGCTGAGCAAGCACTAGAGCTATGTAACAACGAGGACACTGTGTGTGCTCAACGAGTGATGCTCGCCACTCACCACATCCACGAGGTGCAGGCTCTCACCTGAGGCAGCCTCGGCGCGCCGCCGCCAGAGCGCAGGTCTGTCTGCCCCCTCCCTCCCTACCACACACCCTCCCTCCAGCCCGGCCGAGCCCCGGGTGTCTGGGCCGCGCCGTCGATAGGTGCGATCCTCGCCCGTACTGCTGTCCCAGCTCACTTATTACCACTTTAACATGCAGCATGCTTGCATGTTACACACTTTTTAAAAATATATAAATAATTGAGAACTTATTGTATAAGGCTCATAATATTTCGTGTTTATTTTGAATGTGTGTAACTTAACAATTAACGTTAACTGTTAGTATGTTATTACAAACTTATATTGGTTTTTCCTGCGGTATCTGAGATTTCAATTTTATTTAGTTGTTATTATTATTTTCGAACTTAGATTGGCGCAGTTAAACCGTGTACTCCTTCTCTTACACAGAATCATGAAAATAAACAACGTATAGTAAGTTATATCTAGGAATCAAACTTAAAATTACACACTAACAAAATACAGCTATTTTTGATGAACCATCTACCATTTTAAAATCTTAGTTTAGTAATAACATTAACAAAATAAAATATTGTATTACACATATAGTGTATATATCATATATAATTTATATTATATAATAATTAATGTATTAGTATATAATAAATATATAATCTAATACAAATCTAAAAATATTATATATTGTTTTAAATTCAAAATACTATAACATAATTAAATTTTAACTTCAAACATATTAAATATTGAAATCGTGTATATATAATATATAATTTATATTATATATTATTAAATATATAATAAATATATAATCAAATACAATTCTAAAAATATTATATATTGTATTAAATACGAAATACTAAAACATAATTAAATTTTAACTTTACACATATTAAATATTGAAATATAATTTAAATTCTTATAATGATTGTCATTCTGTCACACATTCACTCAGTATTCCCTTGCTTACGTGTCTGTGAATTTAGAAAGCCAATATTATAATAGTGTTTATATCTACTGGTAGACCTTCAGAGTCCAGCCTCCGGATCCAGGCTGTTCCTGAGGCCAGATGCAGTGGTGCGAAGGATTTAGACACTGTTTTGGTTTTATTAAAGGGTTTTAAAAGTACACGGATTGATTTTTGATCGAGTCCCAAGACTGTGACGCGAGCTTTAAAACGTAAATCCCCGGGTTAAATCCTGAGGAGTATCTGCTTTAAGTATTTTATGTAGCATCAGTGGAGCGTTTAGTGATCGCTTCTGGTGAAGTTTAAGCCAGCCCAGTTTTCTATAGTAGGAGTGTGAGTGATCATGTAATTTAAGATTATAAATCAAACGAATGCAAGTATTCTAAATTGTTTGCAGTCGTTTTCCCTAGGTAGTCTGCTATGTGATTGTATACAATGTCACATATTCAAAATGAGGTAAAATTAATGACTGCATGAGTGTAGCTTTCACAGACAATGACAGGAAATTTAGTCGATTAAGATAATGAAACACAGAATATGCATTTTTTTACAATTATGGATCACATTAGCCGCCCAGGATAGATGTTTATTCATTAACTGCCCAAGTTATTAACATAACTAAAAAGTTCAATGTTAGTGCCTCCTAAAGTGACATCAGGAAATAAAGATTTTTACACGCTACGATGAAAGGTGAAGAACCAATGAAAATACCGTGCGTTTTAACTGGATTAATAATAACGCCATGTTTCTAATTGTTTCAAGACCACTATTTAGTAGAATTTTATGGCCGGTCCGAGATCTGGCTTCTGGGTGTGGATTGTGTGGATGGTGACGTCACGTCGGCCATCTTGGATTGTGGCATCACGGCAGACATATAGAATGGTCGTGACCTTGACCTTTGACCTTGACCCCAGCGGCCATTTTGGATCCGCCATCTTGCATCCACCATTTTGGATGACGTCATTTTGTTTTCGCGAACATTCCGGCATTTTGTTTTCCGCCATTTTGAATTATGACGTCGCCGTTGCAATTTCCGTTACGGTCGCAATTTTTAAAATCGTTATATATTATCCGATTTTAATAAAAAAAAATTAAAATTTAGAACAAAAATTTAATTAATAAAATATTAATAAAAATATTTAAAAAAACATACATTTACGACATGGAGCCCGGAGTCCTCGGTTCGAACCCGACGAGTGCAAAAAAATAAAAATGGCGACCGAACCTTCCCCCGTGGTGGGTACTGGCAGACTGACCCCCCACCACTTTTACCATGCAGATGTAGGAACTTACAAAGCACCCCCCCCCCCTCACCCTTTCTCCAAAAAAAAAAATATTATTTCTCGAACATGACGATCCACCCCTCCCCTTACCCTCCTTTTTTAATTTATCAATTTTTTTTATTTTTCATCGTAATAACCACCCTCCACTACTACTCTAGTTTTTTCCCCTCCCTTCTTCACTCTCTCTTTACCCTCATTCCCACCCCTACTCCCTTCACCAATAATTAGTTTTAGGGTATAAATACCGGCTGCCGGACCCGGGTAGCATTCAGTTTTGCAGTAGCTCCCAGCCTGAAGGAAAGACGATGTTACCGTGTTGCGCGAGCGGAACAAAGATCTTGTCGGCCATATTAGCATATGGTAAAGTGCGCACGCTTGCGGCACTGGATAAGGAGACGGAGTTAGCTTATCTACCAAAGGAGTTTCTCCTGGTCTACGCTCCTCACGAGATAAGATACGTGTACAAGTCCCTACCGGTGTACCTGCAGCTAGATGAAGACATCCAAGATTGTTTGCCGTGCACCGAGTGCGACAGAGGAAGCCCCAGCGTCCCCGACACACCGCACACGAAGTCATGGTGCAAGAAGCAGCGAGATACGTGCAGGCAGCAGCAGCCTAGATCCTGAGCGCCGTGCCGCTGTCACCATCTAGGTGCCACTCCAGCCTCGTCGTACGTTTATCTGTGAGTAATGACAATATGACACTCTTTCTTGTCAACGTCCAGTGTCTTACATCCCAAAAGGGGCCCGTAGTGAAGCAACTGTCCGTGACGTCCGTCATCGGAGGGGAAGAAGTCAAGACTAGCGAATACATTTTTAAACCGCCGTGTGACTGGACTAAGCTAGACAGAAAGTCACAAAGCGAGAATCGTAAACTGACCTATGAAGTGAACGGACTCTAGTGGAATCAGGGTGATTTAGACTATGACCAAGTGAACTATGTACTGTGTGATCTCGTCGAGCCTGAAGACGACGTTGTTTACGTGCTTGGTAATGAACAGAAACATATTGTGACCGAACTGTGCAGCGCCAAAGTCATTGATTTACGTAAAAAAGGCAAATGTCCTTCTTTCAACACACTGTTAAATATGTACGGAAACCAAATTGAAAAGTGTGATAAATTCTATAATGGTTTCCACTGTGCACATTGTAATAGTCAGTTACTGAAACTGTGGCTCTATGAACATCCTTATTACTACAGTGAAGATTAATTAGATTTCTTATAATTGTAAATATTGACACCTCTGTAAATGTTTGACGTGTGTAGACTGATGAATTTCATTTGTAAATAAAAAAAAGATATAAACCAATGTATTTGTTTGTTATTTTCTACCTTAATTCAATTGTATTTTTTTGTGTGATGTAAAGTCTAATAATTATACTATTTCGAAAAAAAATTAAAATATTTTAATGTTAAATAATAATTTTTACTGTTTTCAGCAATTTAATTCCAAGCATACATTATAAAAATAATATTTTTTTCTCATCAAGAAAAATAATAAAGCAAATAAAAAAACAAGGGTATTAGTACTATAGAAATAAAACTAAAAAGTTCAAAAATTTTACAGATATATATATATATATTCGTTAATATATACATTTCAATATATATATATTTATATTTCATGTCTGAGAATGTATATTCGCAGGTCTCTCTCTCTCTCTCCCTCTCCCTCTCTCTCTCTCTCCCAGCAGGTCATGCTCGCTCCGCCGTCTCTCTCCATCTCACCGGCTCTCAGCCTCACACCGAATCTCTCTCTCCATCCCAGCAACCGCTCACCTGCTAAATACTTAAACAGAATATCAGTCATTTAAACAAAAAGCTTGCAATGCAGCTCTCTGCGGTTGGAACGGGCTGGAGACCGACACCGCTAAACAGACAAGTCACGCACATGCCCCTTTCCTTCATATGCAGTATACTCCACATATGTAGACAAAGAACTTATGAACAACGCCTTTTATTTAGCAGTGGCCCATTACAACGATGCAAGCTCACCAGAAAGAACTACCTTAGGATACATTGACACAAAATGTGCTTAAACTAACATAAGTCACATACCAACGCTGAAATTGTCCAGTAACAACGATGTATCAACGCAGAAATCTTGCATGCCAACGACTGAGATCCCCAGCGGCGTAACAGTCCAGCGTTGACACCATCGACATGACACCATCGATGTAAGGAGCCCAACGTCATGACTGCATCGATGATAGGAGCCCATCGTAGTGACCCCATCATCATGACACCATCGATGTTAGGTGCCCATCGACATAACTCCAAGATGGAAGAAGCCCAACGACGCATAAAAAACGCAACAAAAACGCATAAAATCGCATATAAACGCATAAATCGCATAAAACGCTTAAAATCGCATATAAACGCATAAAACGCAAAAAAAACGCATCAGTGTTAAACGCATGAGTGTAAAAAATATATATTGCGCAAAAAACTATGTAGGTGCATAAAACCACCACTTCCATCCCAACCAACCAACCAAAAAAGGTAGCATCGCAAACAACGAGGATGCAAAACACCACCACTTCCATCCCAGCCAACCAACCAAAAAAACGCAGCATCGCAAACAACGAGGATGCAAAACACCACCACTTCCATCCCAACCAACCAACCAAAAAACGTAGCATCGTAAACAACGAGGATGCAAACACGACCACTTCCATCCCAACCAACCAAAAAAACGCAGCATCGCAAACAACGTGGATGCAAAACACCACCACTTCCATCCCATGCAACCAACCAAAAAAACGCAGCATCGCAAACAACGAGGATGTAAAACACCACCACTTCCATCCCAACCAACCAACCAACCAACCAAAAAAACGCAGCATCGCAAACAACGAGGATGCAAAACACCACCACTTCCATCCCAGCCAACCAACCAAAAAAACGCAGCATCGCAATCAACGAGGATGCAAAACACCACCACTTCCATCCCAACCAACCAAAAAACGTAGCATCGTAAACAACGAGGATGCAAACACGACCACTTCCATCCCAACCAACCAAAAAAACGCAGCATCGCAAACAACGTGGATGCAAAACACCACCACTTCCATCCCATCCAACCAACCAAAAAAACGCAGCATCGCAAACAACGAGGATGCAAAACACCACCACTTCCATCCCAACCAACCAACCAAAAAACGTAGCATCGCAAACAACGAGGATGCAAAACACAACCACTTCCATCCCACCTACCAACAAAAAAACGTAGCATCGCTAACAACGATGATGCAAAACACCACCACTTTCATCGCAACCAAACAACAAAAAAACGTAAAATCGCAAACAACGAGGATGCATAAAACCACCACTTCCATTTCAACTAACCAACCAAGAAAGCGCAGCACCACATAACAACGTAGGTGCATAAAACCACCACCTACATCCCATCCAACCAACCAAAAAATCTAATCGTCGTCGCCGACCACAAATGCTATATCGCAGCGAAGCGGACACATTCTAATGGCGTCAGTCGCCTATGAGCAGACGAGGATGCAATAAGCCACCACTTCCATCCCAACCATCCAACCATATAAGCACCCCAAATAGTGTGGGTGCATGAACAAAACTAATCGCACCACGAAACAGTGTGTGGTTGCATGAACAAAACAAATCGCACCATGAAACAGCGAGTGTGGGTGCATGAACAAAACAAACCGCACCACGAAACAGTGTGGGTGCAAAAAATCAAGGAAAAATAGCACCAGAAAACCACAAATGTAGGTGCAAAAAAATAAACAAAAAAAAGAGCATCACGAAGCAGTGTGGGTGCAACAAAATTACAACGAGCGGACTCAGGAAACCAACGATGAAAAATCCAACGGTGAAGACTATGTACAACATCATCAACAGGGACATGAGTGGCTAGCAAGTGGCAAACACCGGCTCTGTGCTCGCACATTCCGGTTCAGATTCCCGTCAAGGTCTTTTTCTCGGCTACCACAGCAGCCTGGGACCCCGACAGAGAATCCTCCGCGAAACATACGAGCACAGACACAAGTTTCAACATTTCATGTTATAAGGTTTTTTTGTGAAAAAAATTCATTAAAAACCATTCAGTCTTTATAGCAATCTCTTTCTTTCACGTATGTATATATATTTTATTCATTCCATATATCCGTACGGTAATGTATGAATTCCATCTTCGCAAATAATTCTTTTGTCATCGCGCCATGATAGTGCTAATTTATTAATACATTCTGTATATAATGTCATGTTATTTGAACGTATGGACCGGACATTTGCACGCTTCTCCGTGTGCTGCTCCAGGACCTCAAGAAAATCTTCAAATGTTATTTTACTCTTCACCACGCACTTCTGTATTCCTTTAGCTTTTTTAATTATATTTTTATTGTATTTGTAGGTGTACAGCTTTGCCCTTAGGCCGACGAACTCCTCCATTGCCACTCCACTGCACTCGTCTTTGAACTTGCCTACTACCTTCTTATTCGTAGGGGAGTAGCAGGGGTGGTCAATGGGATAGCTGCTGGTGTCAAACTCGTCCAGGAGCGCAGCGTCGTCGGCCAGGTCCTGGTAGAAGTCACGCGTCTTGATCTCGTATATGAAGCTGCCGTGTCCATGTACGCCAGCGTGATGTCATCCTTATATTTTTCTTTAATTATGTCATAATGGAACCCATACATTAACGTCTTGGCTAGGTCCAGGACCGCGAACCCCGCATATATTGGATGGTCAAGAAAGATGGTTTCTTGCTGTAGCCTCACCAGCGTCAGAGACTCATTAAGGATGGTTCTGTCCTGGAACGCCGGCTTTGCCACAACTTTACGTAGCCTGCCTTAACTACAGACAAGTTCCATACGCTGCCGACGAAATTTGTTCTCACAGAGTTTTCCAAACGAAGAGTTGTTGGCAAGCTTAAATAACTCCTTTTCAAAATCATTGGTAGCTGCCTGTCGTTTCAATGTATTTTTCGTAATAAATGGCTCCATCCAGCACGGACTGAGAATCAAGAAAATTCATAGAGTCCTGGAATTCGAGCAGCGTGTGTTTTTTGTCATTTGTGTTTTTTTGTAGTTTTCTTCTACAGACATACATGTGCTAAGCAATGGCGTATGTCCAAAAGTCTACATCAAGTCATGCACTCCCATTGCACAAATCTTTCAAAGATAATAATAAAAATATAATTTAAAAATCTAAAGGAATAAATAAGTGCGTGGTGAAGCGTAAAATAACATTTGAAGATTTTCTTGAGGTCCTGGAGCAGCACACGGAGAAGAGAGCAAATGTCCGGTCCATACGTTCACATAACATGACATTATATACAGAATGTATTAATAAATTAGCACTATCATGGCGCGATGACAAAAGAATTATTTGCGAAGATGGAATTCATACATTACCGTACGGATATATGGAATGAATAAAATATATATATACATACGTGAAAGAAAGAGAATGCTATAAAGACTGAATGGTTTTCTATGAATTTTTTTTTCACAAAAAAAAAACCTTATAACATGAAATGTTGAAACTTGCGTCTGTGCTCGTACGTTTCGCGGAGGATTCTCTGTCGGGGTCCCAGGCTGCTGTGGTAGCCGAGAAAAAGACCTTGACGGGAATCTGAACCAGAATGTGCGAGCACAGAGCCGGTGTTTGCCACTAGCTAGCCACTCATGTCCCTGTTGATGTTGTACATAGTCTTCACCGTTGGATTTTTCATCGTTGGTTTCCTGAGTCCGCTCGTTGTAATTTTGTTGCACACACACTGTTCGTGGTGCTCTTTTTTTTGTTTATTTTTTTGCACCTACATTTGTGGTTTTCTGGTGTTATTTTTCCTTGATTTTTTGCACCCACACTGTTTCGTGGTGCGGTTTGTCTTGTTCATGCACCCACACACGCTGTTTCGTAGTGCTATTTGTTTTGTTCATGCACCCACACTATTTATGGTGCTTATTTGGTTGGATGGTTGGGATGGAAGTGGTGGCTTATTGCTTCCTCGTCTGCTCACTAGGCGACTGACGCCACTAGAATGTGTCAGCTTCGCTGCGATATAACATTTGGGGTCGGTGACGACGATTGCATTTTTTTGTTGGTTGGATGTTTTAAAACACCTACGTTGTTTTGTGGTGCTGCGCTTTCTTGGTTGGTTGGTTGGGATGGAAGTGGTGGTTTTATGCATCCTCTTTGTTTGCGATGCTACGTTTTTTTTTTTTTTTTTTGTTGGTTGGTTGGGATGGAAGTGGTGGTGTTTTGCATCCTCGTTGTTTGCGATACTACGTTTTTTGGTTGGTTGGGATGGAAGTGGATGTGTTTTGCATCCTCGCTGTTTGCGATGCTACGTTTTTTTGGTTGGTTGGGATGAAAGTGGTGGTGTTTTGCATCCTCGTTGTTTGCGATGCTACATTTTTTTGGTTGGTTGGTTGGTTGGGATGGAAGTGGTGGTGTTTTGCATCCTCGTTGTTTGCGGTGCTGCGTTTTTTTGGTTGGTTGGGATGGAATTGGTGCTGTTTTGCATCCTCGTTGTTTGTGATGCTACGTTATTTGGTTGGTTGGTTGGTTGGGATGGAAGTGGTGGTGTTTTGCATCCTCGTTGTTTGCGATGCTGCGTTTTTTTTGGTTGGTTGGGATGGAATTGGCGGTGTTATGCATCCTCGTTGTTTGTGATGCTACGTTTTTTGGTTGGTTGGTTGGGATGGAAGTGGTGGTGTTTTGCATCCTCGTTGTTTGTGATGATACGTTTTTTTTTTGTTTTTTGGTTGGTTGGGATGGAATTGGTGGTGTTTTGCATCCTCGTTGTTTGCGATGCTGCGTTTTTTAGGTTTGTTGGTTGGGATGGAAGTGGTGGTGTTTTGCATCCTCGTTGTTTGCGATGCTACGTGTTTTGATTGGTTGGTTGGGATGGAAGTAGTGGTTTTATGCACCTACGTAGTTTTTGGTGCAATACATATATTTTTTTACACCAATGCTTTTTACACTGATGTGTTTTTATTTTTGCTTTTATGCGTTTATATGCGTTTTTATGCGTTTTTGTTGCGTTTTTTATGCGTCGTTGGGCTTCTTCCATCGATGGAGTCATGTCGATGGGCTCCTAACATCGATGGTGTCATGATGATGGGGTCACTACGATGGGCTCCTATCATCGATGGAGTCATGACGTTTGGCGCCTTACATCGATGGTGTCATGTCGATGGTGTCATGTCGATGGTGTCAACGCTGGACTGTTACGCCGCTGGGCACCTCAGTCGTTGGCATGCAAGATTTCTGCGTTGATACATCGTTGTTACTGGACAATTTCAGCATTGGTATGTGACTTATGTTAGTTTAAGCACGTGCTTTGTGTCAATGTATCCTAAGGTAGTTCTTTCTGGTGAGCTTGCATCGTTGTAATGGGCCACTGCTAAATAAAAGGCGTTGTTCATAAGTTCTTTGTCTACATATGTGGAGTATACTGCATATGAAGGAAAGGGGCATGTGCGTGACTTGTCTGTTTAGCGGTGTCGGTCTCCAGCCCGTTCCAACCGCAGAGAGCTGCATTGCAAGCTTTTTGTTTAAATGACTGATATTCTGTTTAAGTATTTAGCAGGTGAGCGGTTGCTGGGATGGAGAGAGAGATTCGGTGTGAGGCTGAGAGCCGGTGAGATGGAGAGAGACGGCGGAGCGAGCATGACCTTCTGGGAGAGAGAGAGAGAGAGAAAGAGAGAGAGAGAGAGAGGAAGAGAGAGACCTGCGAATATACACTCTCAGACATGAAATATAAATATATATATATTGAAATGTATATATTAGCGAAAAAATATATATATCTGTAAAATTTTTGAACTTTGAGTTTTATTTCTATAGTACTAATACCCTTGTTTTTTTATTTGCTTATTTATTTTTCTTTATGAGAAAAAAAATATTATTTTTAAAATGTATGCTTGGAATTAAATTGCTGAAAACAGTAAAAATTATTATATAACATTATTATATTTTAATTTTTTTTCGGAAATAGTATAAATATTAGACTTTACATCACACAAAAAAAAAATACAATGAAATTAAGGTAGAAAATAACAAACAAATACATTGGTTTATATCTTTTTTTTATTTACAAATGAAATTCATCAGTCTACACACGTCGAACATTTACAGAGGAGTCAATATTTATAATTATAAGAAATCTAATTAATCTTCACTGTAGTTATAAGGATGTTCATAGAGCCACAGTTTCAGTAACTGACTATTACAATGTGCACAGTGGAAACCATTATAAAATTTATCACACTTTTCAATTTGGTTTCCGTACATATTAAACAGTGTGTTGAAAGAAGGACAGTTGCCTTGTTTACGTAAATCAATGACTTTGGCGCTGCACAGTTCGGTCACAATATGTTTCTGTTCATTACCAAGCACGTAAACAACGTCGTCTTCAGGCTCGATTATATCACACAGCACAGAGTTCGCTTGGTCATAGTCTAAATCACCCTGATTCCACTAGAGTCCGTTCACTTCATATGTCAGTTTACGATTCTCGCTTTGTGACTTTCTGTCTAGCTTAGTCCAGTCACACGGCGGTTTAAAAATGTATTCGCTAGTCTTTACTTCTTCCCCTCCGATGACGGACGTCACGGACAGTTGCTTCACTACGGGCCCCTTTTGGGATGTAAGACACTGGACGTTGACAAGAAAGAGTGTCATATTGTCATTACTCACAGATAAACGTACGACGAGGCTGGAGTGGCACCTAGATGGTGACAGCGGCACGGCGCTCAGGATCTAGGCTGCTGCTGCCTGCACGCATCTCGCTGCTTCTTGCACCATGACTTCGTGTGCGGTGTGTCGGGGACGCTGGGGCTTCCTCTGTCGCACTCGGTGCACGGCAAACAATCTTGGATGTCTTCATCTAGCTGCAGGTACACCGGTAGGGACTTGTACACGTATCTTATCTCGTGAGGGGCGTAGACCAGGAGAAACTCCTTTGGTAGATAAGCTAACTCCGTCTCCTTATCCAGTGCCGCAAGCGTGCGCACTTTACCATATGCTAATATGGCCGACAAGATCTTTGTTCCGCTCGCGCAACACGGTAACATCGTCTTTCCTTCAGGCTGGGAGCTACTGCAAAACTGAATGCTACCCGGGTCAGGCAGCTGGTATTTATACCCTAAAACTAATTATTGGTGAAGGGGGCAGGGGTGGGAATGAGGGTAAAGAGAGAGCGAAGGAGGGGGGGGGAAAAACTAGAGTAGTAGTGGAGGGTGTTTATTACGATGAAAAATAAAAAAAATGATAAATTAAAAAAGGAGGGTAAGGGGAGGGGTGGATCGTCATGTTCGAGAAATAATATTTTTTTTGGAGAAAGGGTGAGGGGGTTTGTAAGTTCCTATATCTGCATGGTAAAAGTGGTGGGGGGTCATTCTGTCAGTACCCACTACGGGGGAAGGTTCGGTCGCCATTTTTATTTTTTTGCACTCGTCGGGTTCGAACCGAGGATTCCGGGCTCCATGTCGTAAATGTATGTTTTTTTAAATATTTTTATTAATATTTTATTAATTAAATTTTTGTTCTAAATTTTAATTTTTTTTATTAAAATCGGATAATATATAACGATTTTAAAAATTGCGACCGTAACGGAAATTGCAACGGCGACATCATAATTCAAAATGGCGGAAAACAAAATGCCGGAATGTTCGCGAAAACAAAATGACGTCATCCAAAATGGTGGATCCAAGATGGCGGATCCAAATGGCCGCCGGGGTCAAGGTCAAAGGTCAAGGTCAGGACCATCCTATATGTCTGCCGTGATGCCACAATCCAAGATGGCCGACGTGACGTCACCATCCACACCCAGAAGCCAGATCTCGGACCGGCCAAAACATTCTACTCTATTTAATTTTTGAATCATAAATACAATGTAGTTTTTGTTAGCGTCAATGAGCCATTGAAGTTCATCTGCATAAAGGTGGTATTTTATGTAGGTTATTTGACTTGCTATGTCGTTGATAAACATGAAAAAGAAAACAAAGAACTAGTATGGACTCTTGAGAAACACCCACTTAAATAGCTTTCCACAATGCTAACGCACACAAGAGTAGTATGTTTAGGTTCCTTCTGCGCCAGGCGCCAGGCGCTGGTGCCGGTGCCGTGGAGCCGGCCGATTGCTATGACGTCACGGCGGCCATCTTGGACTCATAAAGTTCTCAAAATTCCACAAAAATGACTCAAAATGACTCACAAATTCCCGTTTTGAGGAAAAATTTCCCGTTTTAGAAATGTCCATATTGAGGCTTAAGCATCCATGTCTACAGCCTCCGATAAGCCTCTGATGTCATCTAGGATTATGACGTCACCGTTGCAATTTCCGTTACGCCCGCCATTTTGAAAATCTTTACTTATTATTCTATTTTAATGAAAAAAAGTTAACTTTTAAAAAAATTATAAAAAATTAATAAAAATATTTAAAAAACATATATTTACGACATGAAGCTCGGAGTCCTCGGTTCGAACCCAACGAGGACAAAATAAAAATGGCGACCGATCCTTCCCTCATGGTGGCTGCTGGCAGACTGACCTCCCAACAGTTATATCAAGGTATATATCGTTATCTAATATGACGCCATGTCCGCGATCTTGAAAATCTGTAATTTGAATGTTAGAAAATCGGGGAAAATTTTAAAAATCATTAAAAAAATTAATTAATCGAATTTAATAATAAAAAAGTAATAAAATATTACTTAAAAACCACTGTTGCATAATTCGTTACGGTCACCAACTTGAATTATATAAATTTTGCATGTTTCGTTACGCCCGTCATCTTGGTCGAGTACGATGTCATCGTTACACTTTTCGTTACGACTACCATATTGGATTCTATTAATGTTGCATGTTTCGTTACGACAGCCATCTTGAAAATCCGTAATTTCAATGCTAGAAATTCCGAAAAAATTCCAAAAAATATTTTAAAAAATGTTTACTTCAAATGTTTAGTTATTTAAACGATTTTGGTCCTCGGTTAAATTTCCGACGAGAGTAAAGCCTGTATTTTATTAATATATTAAAAAAATTCTCAATAAAAAGTAATAAGTCTTACACCACGCCCGACATTTTGAATTGTCACCAGTGTATCAATTATCGTTACGGACGCCATATTGAAAACCTTTATTTATTATCCGATTTTAATGAAAAAAAAGTTAAAAATTCATCAAAAAATTGGTTGTCTGTAAAGTTGGTTTACGGACGATAGTTTAATGTGACGTCATAACAAAACATTGATGGAATGATTGCATACCTTTATGAATAAAATTGAATCATTTTAATTTAAATAATTAAAGAATAAATACTTGAAATTATACTAGTAATCAGATTTTTAAAATGCAAGAATAATTATCCTTTATTGCCGAAATTATTGTTGTAATAAGCAATGAAAACCACATTACCTTTTAACTTCACTTTATAAACAGTCGACGAAACAATTCACGTGTAGATGTAAGTTGTGTGCTGCCGCTGTCTTTCTTCTCCTCGGACGCATAGGCCAATCGAGTGGAAGAGAGATAGATGCGGCGCAAGCGTACAATGAGCGTAATGGGACACAGCGTAACGGAACAATGTGGGTAACGGGACACTTTTCGTGCGTGCAGCCGGCGTTCATCGATTTATTAGACGTTGTCACGTCAAAATAACTTAATAGAATACTGATCGATTATATCGATACCCGTCCTTGGTTCGAAACCGGTAAGAGCAAAAAATAAAAATCATCAGATCCTTCCTCCACAGAAACCACCTACAGACCGACCTTCCTCCACCAGTACCAAGGTATATATCGTCAGCTGGTATAACATTATGTCCGCCCTCTTGAAAATCCGTACTTTTAATGCTAGAGATTCGGGAAAAATTCCAAAATTCATTAAATAAATTTGTAATCAATATACTGATTGATTTGATCGATTACTGTCCTTGGTTCGATCCCTGTATGATGCAAAAATAATAATTTTATGTAAAAATAATAATTTCAATAAATAATTATCGAAGTCCTCAAATAAACATAGTTTACAAATCAACCAGCCTCCAGAAAGCCATCATCTTGGAAATTTGTATTTATTGACCCATAAATTTATAAAAAAATATTAAATTAATAAAAAAATCACTCATTAATCTACCTATACAATCGATACTTGGTTCGATCTATGGACGAAGCTTAAACTAAATTTAATTTAAATACCATGGCATTTCCTATAAAGGACCAAGAGGCTACTACTATTTCCAGAGTTTTGACAGAAAGAAGTATTTCCTTTCTTTGGGTCACCAGCCTTTTTTATAATTGACAATGCTAAAAAAATTGTTTCTGAAAACATAAAGAATCTTGCTTTCATTTGAGTAATCCGTCTGATGCATCCCAGTCCGTACAGGATCGCCAGTAACATGGTCGAAAGATACAATCGTACAACAAAAACAGTGTTGATAGCTTTTCATTATGACTGCCGTGGCAACCTGGACAGAAGTCTGCATTTTATTATATTAGAGATAAATAATAGCATAAGTGCAGTCACACAGAATACCATAGCTCAGTGTTTTTTTGGACGTAAGCTACACCATCCTCTAGCCAACCAATGGGACATGGGTATAAGCAGTAACGAGGAGAAAGAGTTGCTTTAAGTCTGCAAATTTTGGCTTGAAACTAGTGAGCATTTAAAAATGCACTACTGTAAATTGAAAGAGATATATTATATGAGACGTAAGCCTGTACCCTTCAATCTGAAGCTCTGGGACTAATGGTAAAGACGTGTTATAATAAATTATCGTGGCCACTCTAATGATAATGATCACTGGGATTATGATGATTTTAATGTTCACGAGGCTGGCGTTAAAACAGAAGGCTATCGAGGATTTCAGAAAATTGACAGTAAAGAAGTAAAGAAGTAAATAAGATGGAGATATCAGAAGAAATTGATTACATCTCGTGGAAAGATCCAAACATATTGGTGGATAGTTCGAGACTTTTTCTTGCTTCGCCAGATGACGAAAATGTATCTGTTATCAAAGAAACATAGACGTTACTTCGTGAACTTAGAGATGTTGGCTACATACAACAATGTCTTGTATAATCTACAAGTGTCTGTTAAAAACCAGTCATTTGGTACAGTGTGGCTTGGCTACAATTGTAGGCGGTTGGAACAACAATGGAATATGGTTTATGAATATTCTTTACATAACACTATCTCCTGACAGTTACTCAACAGTGAAAGCTGTAATGACCAAGACGCCTGAACCATCAGCAGTCAGATGTTCCTCGGCCTAGTCTGACTGCAGCAGCGACGACAGCGACGCCAACAGCTGCAGAGATCCCTGTGGCAACGTCGCTGACAACTCCGGAGATCCCAGTTGCAGGCGTACCACCGTCACTGGCAGCTCTGCAGTGTCTTCAGTCTTCAGCAGCAGTGAGATCGATATTCAAGGAAGCAACAACAGCTGGTGTTCCACCGTCCAACTGTACCAGCCGTGACAGCATCAAAGGCTTGGAAATCTGTGAGTACGTAATACATTATTGTAACAATAACTCTGAACGCAGTAGATATCAGTGCAGCAGGTGTTGTAGCCAGTTTATAAGCTACGGAAGATTAAAAAAGGCACATCAGGAATTGTGGCCGACAGGTTGCGCTTCGTCAGGAACAAAACGTCTCTTCTGTGGCAAGACTTGTGTGCAGTGCGAGGCATTAGGAAATATATCATTTTCCTTTCAACGAAACTGAGAACTCTCAGTTGTGTGCTGTAAGTGGTGGCGACTGTCACGTGGAGATGCCCTGAAAACACATTCCATGCATGCAGAGGACTCGCTTCGCAGTCCACAAAAGACTGAAATAATTGTGAAACGCTATTAATTTGCTTGTTTGTACTTGTATATTTTATGCAATAAATATTTTATTTGTAATTTTTTTTCCTCGAACCTGTCACTTTTATGGTAAATTGGTGTGATATTTAACTAATTATTTTTTTGCATTAATCAAGGATCGAACCAAGAACAGGAATTGATCAAAGCAGTCACTAAATTAAAAGGCGATTTTGTGATAATTTTTGAATTTTTTCCGAATTCCTAACTTAATAATTACATATTTTCTAGATAACGGCCAAGATGACCGACTATGTACCAAATTCCATGGCAATAAATAGTTACTACTACGTGGAGGAAGGCGCCATCGCCATTTTTTTTCACCCACTGGGGTCGCACCCAGGACTCCATGATGTGTTTTATTAAAAAAAATTATAATTAAATATTTTTATGACTTCTAAATTTTGTCCAGATTTTTGACGTTAATAATAGCGGATTTTCAAGATGGCGGATGTGATGTCATAATTAAAATGGCGGCCAATACATTATCCTAATGGTCTTGGTATTGACCTCAGTGGCTTAGGGCGGCTTTTGTTTTAGGAGCCTTAAACCGCTTCTAGGAATTTTGAAGTCATTTGCATTTTTGAGGACTAAAATGGGAAAATTTCCCTCAAATAGGAAAATATTTCCTCGAAAAGAGAATTTTTTAATCTTCAGATTTTTTTAGATTTTTTGGCGGAATGTTTTTCCTAAAATCTGGAATTTTTTAGTCATTCTAGCGAATTTTCGCCAAATTGTAGCAAATATTGAAGGTCAAGTTAATAAGTCAAAGTCAAGGTCATCCAACATGGCCGCCGAGACGTCACAATATCCCAGATGGAGCACCGACAATCAAATCCTCACTCCTACTCCTGGCCTCGGAGGATCACTTATATACTACTAACATGGCGTGTAATCCCAAGCGATTAAAGCCCTTTGATGTGTTTAAATGTCACTATGAATCTTGTAAATTTTTTAAAACATGTTTTTTTAATCGCACAAAAACTAGCGCTCTGTGGGATCTCGAAATTCAGGAAATATTTCTGGATATTCAGTTTTTCTCAAAGGGGGGTAGAGATTTCTCAAATGTTTCGAGATTTTTAAGATTCTTATTTTGATTGTTTTTTATTTAAACACCACATCTGGCGACATTAACTAAGACATGAAATGTTAGGAATCATAATTAACAACTGTTTTATCGGTCAAAACGTTAAAAAATACTCAGTATTTCTAAATGATCACCTAATTTTCACAAGGCTATAAATATATGAAAATGTAATACTGCGGTAAAAAGGAAACTATGCATCGTAACATGACGTTTTCCGTGGTGCATCTTGTACGTCGCTGGTGCACTAGCCTGCTGCATTTGTCTGGAACACTGGTCTGGTGCACTGAAATGATAAACTTCCCTGGTGCACTGTACTAGCCGCACTGCCCTAGGTGCACTGCTCTGGTGCACTGGCTTGTATCACAGGCCTGGTGCACTATCCTAGTTCGCTGGCCTGGTTCACTAGCCTGGTGAATTGGTCTGGTGCACTGGCCTAGTGCACTGGGGTGGCATACTGGCTGGAGCACTGCCCTGATGAACTGGCCTGGTGCACAAACCTTTGTGAGATGATTCATCCCCCACCCAAAAATAAAAGAACCAAGAGAGATAGATGAACGAAAGAAGACAGAGAGTGTGCGCGTGCGCCTGTTTCAGAAAATAGATATGGGTATCCTATATAGTCAGCTGTGAATACCTTGTATTTTATATTTGCTACCAGCGCGCTCGCGTTCCTCCTTGTTCAACCAGCAGCGTAGAGAGCGCTGTTCAGGCAGTCCCTGCATTTCCCGCATAGATACCGCTACCTGTTACGAATTTCATATTTCGTTCAGAGATTTGGTGTGTTCCAAACGGCAGAATTGTTTGAAGAAACAGTAAAACGCATTGTTTTCTTTATGGTGTATTTCAAAACTGAATAATATTTATTGTTAGTTAATCATTATTGATGAGTAGTTATTTTGAAGTAATATATTTTTTTTATTCATGTTTATTAATTTATTTACATAGTTGTCTTATTTCTCTCTGCCATTTTATCCCTTGCGGTATACTTAAGAGCAGGGCCGGTGCAAGGTAAATTGGCGCCCTAGGCGAAAAACCTTAATTCCCCCCCCCCCCCAGCTGGACACCCCAAAAAAAATTGACCTTGCCCCAAAATACATCACGTAAGCCTAATATTTTGTCAACAATCAAATGTAAGCAGGCTTGTGTGTTTTTTAATACTTTTTTTACTTATTACAAATCATAAACAGGTCACCGTGGACTTTAAATAATTACTTATATCAATATAAACATTCAAAACTGTTACAAAAATCCATTTTCATATAGTATCAATGATCGTTAAACATATGATATGAGCTGTTGTGTGTAGTGCTGCGCCGCCCCCAGCTACTTGGCGCCCTAGGCGGTTGCCTAGTTCGCCTGTGTGGACGCGCCGGCCCTGCTTAAGAGTAGAGGTTTGAATTGCCAAAGAGGTTTCACTTCTATGACGTTGTTACGTGCGGGCCCGCCTCGTTGCAACAGCGGAGTCAGCGCTCCGGAGCGGGGCTGGCCACCGGGGCGACAGGGGGTAGGAGCGATGCCGCGGACCCAGTGGCGTAGCCAGGATCTGTGTATGGGGGGTGTTAAGAAGCATGCCCCCCCCCCCCCCGTATTATAGCGGGGGGTCCTAGGGTCCTCCCCCGGGAAAATTTGGATTTTAAGGTGTAAAATAGTGCTATTTTAGCAGATTTCGGTACTTAAATTTAAATATTTTAATGGTAAAAATTGTATTAATTTTAATATGAAATTTTTTGAGTGATGAATAAGAAATTAATTAAAGATTTGGTGCTAAGGGGAGGGGGGGTTGAACCCCTAAACCCCCCCCCCCCCCTGGCTGCGCCCCTGCGCGGACCCAAGGTCTCAAACACAGCAGCCACGCCCGGTGGGGGTGGGGGTGGCTAGACGGAGCCACGTGACTCGTCGCCGCTTCCCGCCTCGCCGCGAGGTGTGATGGCGAGCCACGTAGATTCACTCGAGTATATTTCATAGATTTAACTCGACGGGTGACGGCGTTGGCAATTGTGATAGTTAGTAGTACATTGAAGTGGAACTGAAGTTAATGTCGAGACCTTATTTTATAACCCCTTATTCCCTTCAAGCCCCATCTAAGAGAGAAGGTGATAAGGCTTTCCTTAGGAGAGAACTCGACACAACAACGTGTACTGTTACGTGTGAAATTTTTTTTTAAATCCTTTTAAAATTCTGTTGCATGGTGCGCGCGCGTCGTAAAAATGTACTCTCATAATTGTTTTATAACGTGCATAAAGAAGTATAATTTAAAAATCATACAAATATATTTTAAATAAAAATATAACTTCGCTATTAAGTTCTGAGTCCCCAGTTCAAACCCATGGAGGCCACTGTAATGACAGTAACAAAAAATATGTAAAAACTTACCTATAAAATAATTTAAATAATAAAAAATATATGCATGGACTTTTGGAGTCTTCAGTTAGATTCCCGGTGTATGCGAATTGAAAAAGCATCCTATCCTTTCTCCGTCGTGACTTCCAGCAGACAGACCCCAAATACTTATACCAATGCACACATTACTCCTGCCATTGTGATGTCACGAAAGCTATACTGGCTGACTTCCTATTTTTTTTTCTTTCGTCTAACAATGTGCTATTGCGGTGATCGTTCGTGGGTACTAAATGTATGTGATACGTGCAAGAATTCTAAACGCTGTCAGTATGTGGTAGTGGCAGAGTCAGTATCAGTAGCAGCAGGGGCGCAACAACTAAATTTCCAAAAGGGGGGGGGGGGGGCAATATACCTTTTTATAAAGAATCATCGATCCCCCCTATTGAAGTGGGGGGCCCGGGGGTCCTCCCCCGGGAAAAGTTGTATTTCAAGGTGGAAAATGGTGCTTTTTAAGCAGTTTTATTATCTAAAATTAATTACACAGCACTTTCTTTGCCCCCACTTCAAGGTTTCAGGGGGGGGGGGGGGGGTAAAATACCCTTGCCCCCCCCCCCCTCCTGTTGTTGCGCCCCTGAGTAGCAGGCAGACCTGGTGTATGTGCGATGGCCGGGGGAAATGCGCAGTGGAAGACGTGCGGCCCGGGAGACAGTGCTCAGGTTGGTTCACGACCACGATGTGGCCGGCCATCCCGGCACGGACCAAACTGTGTGTCGTCTGTCAGAACTGTCATCGGCCCGGCACCGCTCGTGCGCGAGTGTGACACATGACAATCACGATGAGCTCTGAGACAGGATGGGGAAGCATAACAAGTCCCGCGGCTCTTCAAACAACAGCTGCAGACGTCATGAGACACTCCAAGCAGTCACGGACCTGTTCACGAGGTGGACAGAGGTCGAACAATGCGGGCAGTTCCTGGGAAGGCAATAGCCAATAAACTGGCCACCGTGCGATGCTCTGTTATCATCCAGGGGCGACAACCAGGCCCTGAAGGTGCAACTGTGGACAGGGGCGCAACAACAGGGGGGGGGGGGGCAAGGGTATTTTGCCCCCCCCCCCCCCCCGAAACCTTGAAGTGGGGGCAAACGGGGGCAAAGAAAGTGCTGTGTAATCAATTTTTTGATAATAAAACTGCTTAAATAGCACCACTTCCCACCTTGAAATACAAATTTTCCCGGGGGAGGACCCCCGGACCACCCGCTTCAATAGGGGGGATCGATGATTCTTTATAAAAAGGTATATTGCCCCCTTCCCCCCCCATTTGGAAATTTAGTTGTTGCGCCCCTGACTGTGGATACACCTCAGAATGGACTGCCGCCGGGTGAACGCAGGGCATCAGACCGCCATGGCCCGGCGGGAGAGCCGGAGGACCACAAACAGGGTTTCACTGGTGGCATACAAGTTAGAGGGAAAATACTTATACTAATGGTTAAAATTAGTTTCAGAAAAATAAAATATCACGCCTAAAGATGATAAACAGAACGCCATACTTAAATTAGAACAAAATACCTGGATTAAGGGTTTGGCAGTGCTGGGTGACATTGCAAACATATTAATAATCAAATAATTTTAAAAAAAATAATAATAATTCCAATGATAAAATGAATAACAATAATACAATAAATATAACAATAACTGGGAGAATGTCCAATACTCGCAATAGTTTTAAAAATTCAGAAGAGAACATACAAATATTGAAGTGAAACACTTGGAGTAGGCCTCGAAAAAATAAGAGGTAAAAAAATATTAAGTGAACAGCAGATGTTACTTGATCAGTTCAGCAAAAGGTGAAGACCTTGAGGTGCATTGATGAATGCACCCTAATCCTGATGATCTAGCAACACTGGAGCATGGTCATGGTGTCATGGCCGCATGGGAAGTGTCCCACTATGTACCATTAGGCAGTTGCCAAAACCAACATAAAACCTTCAATACTCAACAGGACGTACCATGTTTTATCGCATAATCGTCACAAATTTTATACTAAAATCAAGTTTGAAAAGTAGAGTAGCAATTTTTACACGAGAAAAGCATTTTTGTTGATTTATAAAGTTATTCGAAAAAACAAAATCTATTCATGGAAAGTACGTTTCTTTGAAAAGTAGCGATTACAAAAGGACGCGAAACAATTTAAATTAATAACTCGTGCAACAACATTTTCATTCACCTTTAAATAAAAAAAACTAAACCCGTATTGAACGTGAGCCAGAACGCACAACTATCATTGCAGTACACACTAACCGCAAGTGTGTGTGTGTGCTATCAAATGTAGTTTGCTCGGCGCTCTGTCCTTAAAACTACCTGAAATTTATAATCACTTGGGCGCATGAAATGAACAGTAATTTTAACAATTGTAAATTTAAATATTACTGCATGCACACACTGCATGGAAGTCCCTCGACTCCACACTGGATGCAGCAAGAGCAATGGCGCCCGGGAAGCCAGACTCCTAGGGGAGGGGCGGAGGGAGGGAGGTGTGGGGATCAGAGGAGGAGGAAGGGGGCAGGGGTTTGCCCAGGCATCCACCAGGACAGCTCGCTGCTGGTCAGCCCTCATCCTCAGTATTTCAGTTCAACAACATTACCAACACACTGAAAATTTTCTCTACAATCTGAAATCTTTATTTACATTTGCTTATTTTTTTATTTTTATTTTTTGTCATAGAAAAAGTAGCAAGTTGTTGTTAATGTATCGCATGTGGTAAATCGATCATGACTATCAATTTATGCAACTCTGCAACTGTCACACTTCTTCTAATATCCATTTCGAAAGATTGCAGAGTTTTCTGATGTAGTAGTCCATGGTTGCATTTTTTTTCTGCACACTTAACTGGTACATGTTGTGTGTTTGATATGCAGAGTAAGTTAGTGATTTTGATAGTGCTTATCTGTTCTGTTGAAACAATTTTCTGAGTATTTATTTCACAAAAGTAACTAAACCTCAAGTCAATCTTAATTCACAACAAACTCATTAGGTACAATTCATGTATTGTCACTTCACTACTTCTTTTTAAAGAACCCACTATTCAATATTACCAAAAGTAAGCATTGAAAATTGAATCCAACATAAATGATAAAACTATTCATTTAATTTGAAATTCAAATTTTCTCACAGGTCTACTTATGTATTTGGTTACTTTATATTTTTTTTCCTATTAAATATGTTTAAAATTTTTTGATTATAAATAATTTAAATTTTGTGAAAATATGTGATTTAACACACTACAAAAACAAATGACTATGACTATGTTCACTAAAATTCTTACTCTGTATGTATCAAAAACTAGGAGAGGCAAAACTAGTTTCATAACTATGCAACTGTAACACCAGTATCATTCAGTCAATTTTATTACATCTGATTCTTTTTTAATTACCTAGTTATACAAAAACTAAAAATAACAGATGTTGCCAGCAGGCAATTTAATTTGTAGGTACTTACATAAATAACACTGCAGTCTCAAAACATTTTAAATGAGAAATATGTAAAACTAAGCAATAACGTTTGCAAGTGCTAACTCTAACAGAAATGATGACTGCTTGCACGAAGCCCTTCCCGAAGATTCGGGCACATCTCACGCAGCCTGAAGCACCACAAGTTTGCAAAATGGAATAAACAAGTCTGGTATTCAGCAAGGAAAAACTACCATGAATAACACAACAATTTCCAATATATACACACCCTTTCACAGAACTTTAAAAATTTGAATAATGAAACCAATAAGGGAACTGTTTCACCAGAAATGCTGAGAAAACAATACCAGTGGCTGGAAACTGCATGGACTCGACAAATAAATACTAGTCATGCAACACAAAAGACAAATACATTGATTATTACAACATATCTTTCTTTAATGGCCCATTTTATAATTATATATGCAGTCTGTTGTAGCGTGCATCTACAATTTAGACACTTACTTAAACATGTACATAAATAATGGTAGGTTTTCATGCATTTACTTTACAGCCAAGTGTCACTAATGAATATCAAAGAATCATCAATAGGTAGAGGCAAGATTATATGGTGAATAGCGAAACAACCAAAATAACTGAACTCGATACACCCCGAAACACTGTAACGGAAGTCAATACACTGCGTAACACCGAAATGCAGCGAAAGTACCTCAATTGCCTCATTTTATTTATTAAAATATAGAATTAATAGAAGAAATATTTAGTTTATGCCTTATATGAAAACCTTAAATATTATCCAATAAGTAACAAAAAATTATTTACTCTCTATGTATAGTTTTTACAAAGTAAAGCATAGCAGTCTATAGTTACATAAATGGCTAAAGTCACACAGAAATGTATGAGCATAATGATTTTGGATTTTTAACATTCCATATAGTTTTTATATGTATATATTAATTGTAAACTACACAATTACAAAAGAATATTGAATGTTATAGTTACAATTTTTGATTAACTTACTCTTACCAATATATGTATTGTTTTATGTACACATTTTAAGTGTATTACCACGGACTGTTAAAGCAGTTGATGAAAGTTATTGTGCTTGATATGTACTTATTGCATGTGTTGTTTTAATTTTTAATGATGATAAAGACAAAATCCTCAATGGCGAAACTTGCTTTTTTATAACACCATAAAATCTTGGCTCAAGCAATAGGTATAAAAAAAGGCTTCATAGTTTAGATGCAAAATTGTCGCTGCACCAAAAGCCTTACAAAACAAGGCAGTGATACCAACTACGCAGTCAGACCAGTGACAATCTCTCGCCACCCAAGGGACATACTTGGAACTCTCCGAGTTATGTCATGTGACACAAAGTTTTGACCAATCAGTGGGTGTGGATTTAATTGAATTGTTAGATATGAAGCTGTGACAACAGCAAGGCCTGACGTGGCAGTTAATCTTCGATCTGTGTGCATTTGCATGCCGTATTAATGCACTCACGCTGCAAAGAAAATGCATTTCTATGAATTTGGGCTCACATGTTTATAACTATTTTTTGACTTGAAAAGGTTTTATTTTAGCAGATGCTGAGTATTTTATCATCAAAATATTCTGAAGAAAAAAGCAGTAACACTAATTCTCTAAAACAGGTATCCATGGATACCGCACTTACTGAGAGTAGGAAATGAACACACTTTCTTTACATCAATTTCAGAATTTCTTGAGCTTCTACTTTAACACATTGTCTGAAGAGATAAAATTTAGTAAACTTATCTTGGCAAAATAAGTCATTTGAAAATATTTTTTTTTTATGAAATTGCAAATAATAGCTACAATAATTATAAATTTTATACAAATCAACAATATCAACTACTCACTGTAATGCAACTAGAACCTACTTATTCAATGTTTATAACAGTTTTAATTTTAGTTCCGTTACTGCAATCAAGAGCAATAAGATGACTAACTGCATCATACCAGAGTTAAAAACACTACACGACACAAAAACGTGGTAACAATAATCCAGTTCATCATTCGCAGCTGCAGATAGCACCCTATCTGCTCGCTTGTTTCTGAAAGTGCAGTACAAACACTAGCATCCACTTCAGAGAGCATTACAGTTCATTAACTTCAAACTGACTCGGCTAGTATTGAAATTAACCTGCTTTTAAGAGGATGTGAGTATCTTAATATAAACATTTCCAGTGTATAATTTAAAAATATATATACTTTAGGAGGCATACAAAATAAATTGGTGCATAGTCATGTTTTAAAGCCATCAGAAATGTTATAAGGAACTTAATGAAAAATAAGAAACAAATAAAAAACTACACTTTTTGAGATTCAGCATAACAGAACACACTCAGATTTTTTTAATCAAAAGCTATATATTTTTTTATGCTAATAGAGTTTTCATTTACTTAACATTAATCCAGATACAGAACAAAAAAATTTGCTTGTCAATAAGTTTCACGAACTTAAGGTTCGGCAATATTCTGTCTAAATTTCAAGCATTCTTACTTGCTCCACATAAAATTACTCAATGTTTGTCTTAAATTAAGAACCAAACAGTTTATAAAAAAAATTGTATTGTCACCAGAATGCATAGCATGGAATGATTTTTAAATTCAAGTCATTGAATTTTACTGCATTGAAAGCTTGAAAGTCACAAACACACAAGGAAAAATACCAAAGACTTAGGTGCTTCTAACAATGACTAAACGACAAATGTAATGCTTTATGTATTTGTTTATATCACACTGCATGCTAATATTACTAATTTATTATAAATGACTGTAAAGTTCAATAAATATTATAGCCACTGAGTTAGTACTTCAGCAAAATCAACTTATAAATTATGTACAAACATTCAGTTCACAGCTATGTTTACTGTAAAATAATAAATAACAAACAACACGTGGTACGAAAACCAATACGAAACCACCTCCACAGGTGATCTGATACACGGTTAAGGCATTTCAGAAATGTGCGAAATAAAATCCAAACTAAACTAAAGAAAAGGTTTTTGAAAAAAATAAAAACTCTTTCCAGTCAGCGAAAACTGTGATTGCTTGTGAAGAACACACATTCTCGAAATGTTTTCGATTCACACCTGCGCACGTTCCTCGCGATCAGTCCCAGCTCTTGTCGCTCTCGTAGTTCTCCTCCTCCGACGTTTCAGCGAGTTCCTCCACACAGTCCTCCGCGTCTTCCACTTCAATGTGAGAAAACCGACACTTGCGCTTCGAGCCCTGTTTTTTGAGTTGCAACGCAAGCAAGTCCTCTTTCGTGCGCTCCTTCCGAAACTCGTAGACTAGAGGGAAGATGTGTTCTATGGCGGCCTGCACCGCCGCCACGCTGGGCGCTGCAACACAGCACACGAGGATCAAGTAGCACGGCTCCTCGCACAGTAGCACCGAGAGCTCCCGCATCTAGCAGTGTCTGGCTCACGACATTCCCGACCCTCGCCGAAAACAGAACAGTTACAGCAATTTCTTTCAATTATAGAGAGACTTTTTGGCAGTAACTGTATTGATAGTTCTACAGAAGGAAAATAAATAGCTATGTTTGTCCTATCTATTTCATTAATCAATAACAGAAGTTTTTGACGTAAAATGCCAAACTTTCACGGGTGTCAAAACAAAACGGCTGAAGCAATGTTCCAATTTAAATTTTAAATTGAATTATTTTTATTTATTAGATATTATGTGATTTTGAATTTACAGTAATACTTAAATCTTTCAAACATAAAAATTAATGTACACAATAATAATAGTTAAAAATAGTGCTGTAACAATTAAAGTTTGATTGTTTCATAAATTTTCCTTCATGATAATTATCACAAAAACATTGGAAACAAATATGTTTTTGACATCTTGCAAAATTAATGAAAAATGATATTGGGAACCAAACTTCAATAACATTCAAAAATATATCTCTATCATCTGAAAGTTTAGAAGCGTACCAAGCACATCTTATTTTATTAAAAATTAGCAATGACAATTGATGAAGAACTATTGATTGTATTTTGATAGTCTTCACTGGTATTTATTTCTCAATTTTGTTCGATTAATTGAACAGAATTCTTTTAACGCTTCATAAGGTCTTTTTCCTGTCTATAAAAGTATACGTTGCAAGGTTGTACAAGAGTACATTTTGGAGGAATAACTTTAATTGTACAAGTAGACACTGTATCGTCATCCTCATACATATCAAGTAATATCTAATAAATAAAAACAATTTAATAATTTAAAAAACTTATTTAGAGAATATTTGTAAACAATCAATCTATTTAAAAAAAAAATCATTAAATCATTGAGAATAGAAACGTGAGCGTCTGGGCGGCAGCACGTACATTACCACCAGCCGCTGCGTCGTTGGCAACAGTGACTGGCAAGTGAGCTCTGTTACTGTAAGGGGTGTACTACTAATACACAGTCTCGTCCCTCGTGAGCCGTGCTTCTGGCTTGCTGCATCGTGTTCACGCACAATTAGGGTTCAAGAAAAACTTGCACCCGGTTATTTTTTATTCGTACAAGCAATGCCGTATTTGATATTACCTAGGGAAAATGTTAAGATTAAATAATGAAGCTTTAATTTTAAAAGCAGACTGAAATTGTTAAAATCTAATAATAGTATTTAAGAAACAAAGTGGTTGTTTTAAAAAATTAATTTTTTTTTTGGATGTAACATGAAATAAATTTAAAATTCTCACATAATTTATTGTAAAATATACACAACTTTCAGTTTTAGAGCCCATCTAGTTGGTCACGTAATCTACACTTTCACAAGATTTTCTGCAATCGAAATTTCTAAACAATACTACTGGTTTTATTTTTACTTTTTCACAAAAAAAAATTTGGATGCAGAACCGAAATAACTTGGATAGAATGCAGCATTCCTCAACTAGCTAAAAATTCTGCAGAAACCAACGATTTTACTAACCTGTTACTGTGATACTACCAGTCGAAAATATTTTCAATGTTGCTTTGGGTTGTTCGATCTTATACGTGACTCCGGGGTGAAGTTCTGGTTCATAGCTAAAATGAGAAAAAAAACCTCACTTAACATTCACATTAAGACAAATCAATCCCAACATGAGTGTTTATCAATTGTTGTGCTTACAGGGTTCTGCAGCTGGTTAGAGCTAGCTAACAAGTTACCACTTGGAACAGCCAGAGAAAATAATTGATTATTTCTCACAGGCAAGTACAACTGCCCGTTCTGCGCATGTTTACTTCACGAGTAAAGTTAGTACCTATGCCATGTCCCGTTGTACAGCAAGATGCAGATTAATGTTTACAAATAATTTTTTAAATAATTTATGGATACCAATCAAACATTTTTTTCTTCCTCACATGAACAAAGAAACAGATTAAAAAGCTAGAGGACAACTTCACCAACAGTTATAATATCATAAGTTCATTTTCTTACATGGATCATTGAAAAGATTATGCTTTGTATCTTAGTACAGTAGACTCCCGATTATCCGGGGTAATGACTGGCAAGGGGCCCACGGATAATCAAAAAACACGGTTAAAGCGATGACGGGGGAAAAAATGATTTAATTAAATTTTCTTTATCCCGAGTGTCGATACAAACACTTTAACACCCGCCCCTCATAGCAACGTCCAAATTCGTTTCAGTAAAACATTGCACTAATAATAAAACAGCGATTAAACAATGTATATTTAAATTACAAAAAAATATTGAACAGTCTAAATTTAAAATTTAAAAAATCATGAAACGGTTTGTTTACATAATATGGCTAGGCATTCCTAAGTAGGCGCTAAAAACATTTCAGTTACAAAATAATAATGATTTTAATATACAAGATATATTTGATTTCTAATAGGATTTCAAAATAACATAAAAACTTGAGTGTGTTGTATTATAACAAAAAAATTATTTAATCTGTTAATGTAATTCCCGACTCTGTTTACAAAGTGCGTTACTGCCTTGATAAGCCACTAGCGCAGTACCACTCGTTTGCGTTTATTAGACATTACTGTCAAAATATTCCTACAGAAAACAATACCACACAAAGCAACTGCGCGAGCCAGTATCAGTCGCGTGAGTCACGCAGCAGCGGCGCCGCGCCGGCGCTAACCTGAGCCCGGTTCACAAGGTCGCGTGGAACACAAGCGCGCACGGTTAACAGGGGTGAGTTTATGATTGCTCCTGCTGTTTTGAAGTTCATGACGCATATTAATACTTACCAACCATGCATGTACTGTGTTTGGCAGCATTATTCGTCGTGAATCACAGCATAAAATGCTCAGTCACATCAATAGATAACAAATATAAAAAAAAAAGTCAAAAAGTTATTTTCGTTTTTATGGTTTATGGAAGTGAAATATGGCACGGTTAATCCGCAAACCGGATAATCCGCACCTGGATAATCTGGAGTCTACTGTATTTCCTTATTTAAATATAACCTAGAATTTTTTTTTCAAAAAATAATATTAATATTTGTTAAAATTATTATGCACATGAATTTCAGTATTTTGTAAACCACATCAATAAAGTTATTAAATTATAAAAAGGATTTCTACCAGCCCATTCATAATAAAATTTATATAAGTATTGTATCAAAATATTTATTTAACAAAATGTAATATTGGAAAAAATATATATAAATTCTTTAACTAAGCAAAATAAAACCTGCAGAATATTAAAAAAATTCAAGAGAGATGGCAACAATAAAAGTAGGTAGACTTCAAGAGAGGAATGCAGTGACGAGACACCCACACCCTGGGGAGACAATACAGTCACTTACCTGGAACATTTTTTTTCCTTTTTCCGCTGTAGAAAGCCAATTACTCGAAAGAAAAGCTTAAATGGCCAAATGTTTGTAGAGATTTCCAACTATTATAAGTTATATATATGAATCTGTTAAGTATCAGCAATTTTTTTTTAAAATAAAGTAGTATACATTTGTGTGTGTTTATACATACAGGCAAAAAAACTTGTTAGTTATGAGGTAAAACATGTCACCAAAACACGAAAAGAAAAAATTATATATATGTATATATAATCTGCAGAAAAAAAGGACAGAATTTTGCCATAAGTATATGACGAGACCACCACTACTATGAGAGTTGACTACGAGAGAAAAGATGTTCTCGTAAGCACCACTTGCAATAGTTAAAAAATAATTTTTTTAAAGTTAAAAGGTTATAAATCCTAGATATCCCAAATATTTTTCAATTTCCAGCCATATCTCTAAAATTACATATCATAAAGATAAAGTTCATAAGATAAAAGCTTTTGCAAAATTTCACCATGAACCAAAAAAAAGTGGTATTTAATTAATTAGTGATCCCTAAACACATAAATTTTAAGGCAAATCTCACCACCTGTAGCCATGCCACTCTCGTCTCTGAGTGCACTCGACGCGTGATCATATTTGGATGGAGATTACATGCTCCGTAGTACCTGCTGCTAGTACCTTGGCACGGGACGCGACAGATGAGAACAGCTGACATACTTCACTTCCATGCCTCAGCTGGAAAACTTCTAGCAGTTCCCTCGTTAAAAACCAGGATGATATTTCAGAGCGCAAGGCCAAACATCGCAGTTTTGATAGTTGTCTAACCAATGGCATACGAGCTTGCTACACGGGACGCACATCTGTACTAAACAGACACACTTGCTACCAGCTTTTCGAGCCCGTGAGAGTGAGGCGAGATAGCACGATAATTTAGTGTCCAATATTCATCTCAAACTGCTGTCTGTGTCAGTTTCCTAGAATGTCTGTTACTGGGAAGACTTTTTCAACTGCATCAATGTTATTGTACCAGTTAATTACAAAGTGTCAAATATTCAGAAGTGAACGCAACTCACAATTGGAGCGCCCACAAATACATTAACATTGCTCACATGGAGGTCGCAACAAGAGCGAGATGCAGACACTTGGGTGTTTCCATCCGCAAGAGTCAAGACTTTTTAGTTTCAAAATATGGAAATCATGACATAACTATTTTCACTGACAACTAATTATGTAATGTGGTCAGAGACTCAAAATTAGAATTTTTTTTTCATTTATTTAAAATTAAAAATCTTTATTTTAATGTTCAAAATATAACACAAACATATAAAATAAAAACTTATTTTCAAAAAAATGCAAAGTAAAATTCAGGATGAAAATGTTGGGTCAACCATAGATGAGATGCAACAACCCAAAACAGACAAACTAACAACAATATATAAAGTTAGGTTATTAACATTTATCCGAAAAGAAAAGAAGGAATTTTTATAGAAAAAGTTACTTAAACTTACACTTCGCAAAAAATAACAGTATGCAAAAATATTCGGTTTGGTTTTACTATAAATTTCGAAGGAAAATTGTGGTAGGGCCAAACAAAACATGTTAAAAAAAAGTGCTCATGCAAAACAAAGGTGAAACATATTCAGTCAAATGACAGATGGGGCAAAAGAGGATAATAAAGCCAAGTTGACGGCGGACTCACACTGCGATGGGCCTGTGCCGCGACGAGAACGCGGTGATCCTGATGGCGAAGGGCATCGAGCACGTCCCCAGCACGTTCACCACCCGGAAGTTGTTGAACCTGACTTTGAAGCCCAGCTTCTGCAGGCACCTGGCGAAGCGCCGGGCCGCCACCTTGGCGTGGTCCTCGCTGGTGGCCCCGGTGCAGGTCACCTTGCCCGACGACCAGATGGAGGCAGTGGTGTAGGGCTTGCGCAGCTTCATGGTGATCATCTGTGGGCAGAGCACATCGCTGCCCTCGCCTCGTGCCACTACACACTCACTACACGCTCCACTGCAACAGTGTTCCTTAGTAACCCTGGCAGTAATAAACTACACACTCACTACACGCTCCACTGCAACAGTGTTCCTTAGTAACCCTGGCAGTAATAAACTACACACTCACTACACGCTCCACTGCAACTGTGTTCCTTAGTAACCCTGGCAGTAATAAACTACACACTCACTACACGCTCCACTGCAACAGTGTTCCTTAGTAACCCTGGCAGTAATAAACTACACACTCACTACACGCTCCACTGCAACTGTGTTCCTTAGTAACCCTGGCAGTAATAAACTACACACTCACTACACGCTCCACTGCAACTGTGTTCCTTAGTAACCCTGGCAGTAATAAACTACACACTCACTACACGCTCCACTGCAACTGTGTTCCTTAGTAACCCTGGCAGTAATAAACTACACACTCACTACACGCTCCACTGCAACTGTGTTCCTTAGTAACCCTGGCAGTAATAAATTACACACTCACTACACGCTCCACTGCAACTGTGTTCCTTAGTAACCCTGGCAGTAATAAACTACACACTCACTACACGCTCCACTGCAACAGTGTTCCTTAGTAACCCTGGCAGTAATAAACTACACACTCACTACACGCTCCACTGCAACTGTGTTCCTTAGTAACCCTGGCAGTAATAAACTACACACTCACTACACGCTCCACTGCAACAGTGTTCCTTAGTAACCCTGGCAGTAATAAACTACACACTCACTACACGCTCCACTGCAACTGTGTTCCTTAGTAACCCTGGCAGTAATAAACTACACACTCACTACACGCTCCACTGCAACAGTGTTCCTTAGTAACCCTGGCAGTAATAAACTACACACTCACTACACGCTCCACTGCAACAGTGTTCCTTAGTAACCCTGGCAGTAATAAACTACACACTCACTACACGCTCCACTGCAACTGTGTTCCTTAGTAACCCTGGCAGTAATAAACTACACACTCACTACACGCTCCACTGCAACTGTGTTCCTTAGTAACCCTGGCAGTAATAAACTACACACTCACTACACGCTCCACTGCAACTGTGTTCCTTAGTAACCCTGGCAGTAATAAACTACACACTCACTACACGCTCCACTGCAACTGTGTTCCTTAGTAACCCTGGCAGTAATAAACTACACACTCACTACACGCTCCACTGCAACTGTGTTCCTTAGTAACCCTGGCAGTAATAAACTACACACTCACTACACGCTCCACTGCAACTGTGTTCCTTAGTAACCCTGGCAGTAATAAACTACACACTCACTACACGCTCCACTGCAACTGTGTTCCTTAGTAACCCTGGCAGTAATAAACTACACACTCACTACACGCTCCACTGCAACAGTGTTCCTTAGTAACCCTGGCAGTAATAAACTACACACTCACTACACGCTCCACTGCAACAGTGTTCCTTAGTAACCCTGGCAGTAATAAACTACACACTCACTACACGCTCCACTGCAACTGTGTTCCTTAGTAACCCTGGCAGTAATAAACTACACACTCACTACACGCTCCACTGCAACAGTGTTCCTTAGTAACCCTGGCAGTAATAAACTACACACTCACTACACGCTCAACTGCAACAGTGTTCCTTAGTAACCCTGGCAGTAATAAACTACACACTCACTACACGCTCAACTGCAACTGTGTTCCTTAGTAACCCTGGCAGTAATAAACTACACACTCACTACACGCTCCACTGCAACAGTGTTCCTTAGTAACCCTGGCAGTAATAAACTACACACTCACTACACGCTCAACTGCAACAGTGTTCCTTAGTAACCCTGGCAGTAATAAACTACACACTCACTACACGCTCAACTGCAACTGTGTTCCTTAGTAACCCTGGCAGTAATAAACTACACACTCACTACACGCTCCATTGCAACAGTGTTCCTTAGAAACCCTGGCAGTAATAAACTACACACTCACTACACGCTCCATTGCAACAGTGTTCCTTAGAAACCCTGGCAGTAATAAACTACACACTCACTACACGCTCAACTGCAACAGTGTTCCTTAGTAACCCTGGCAGTAATAAACTACACACTCACTACACGCTCAACCGCAACAGTGTTCCTTAAGGGCCGTCTACAATAGCAATGTCCTAAACTGTGTCCGAAGGACGCTCGTCGCTGATTGATCCACGTGACCCTCTGACGTCATGCGTCAAGTGGGCGAAGGTCCGAACCTACCTGGTCCGAAGACATTCGTCAATTTGAACTTTCTGTCCCAACCTGTGTAGGTACTTCGGACACAGAAAAAGAACAGAACACTCACGATATTTGAATTTCCGGTTCCCGTTTGAAAACGTGGGGTTTGTTTTTGTTATTGAAGGAAATGGAAGGTGTTGTAAGTCACTTATAACTTACATAACTTTCAAAAGTTCAATCTCAAACTACAAAGCATCAAAACAATAAACAAAAATTTGGTTTGGCACATTTACTGCGCTCTGGTGACATCTTTAGAAATCAATACATTCGGACATCGGACATCGTAAATTGTGGACAGGGCAGTTTTCGGTGAGACAATGGGACGTCACTCACATTCGGATAAGGACACAGACCACGCACAGGTTCGGACTATTGTAGACGGGCTCTTAGTAACCCTGGCAGTAATACTTGATGACATTCAAAATAAGATTATTTTCTTTAATAAGATTATATCTTTAAAAAAATTTTCTACTCCTTCATTAAATTCTCTCTCTAAATTAAAGTGTATTTACAATTGTTATAATAATAAAATCAAGTGTACTTATATTTCAGAAAATACAAACCTTAGACTGCTCCCATTCAACAGCCACTTGCTATCAACCTTGCGTACAGTCCAAAAAAAAAATAACTACTTACTCTTCAGATTAATTTCAAACTCAAACAAATTTGATTTTAAATATTCTAGTAAGTTATGAATTCTGTAACCTTCTATTTAGCATTAAAAATCATCATCATATTTTTAGTCATCCATAATTCGTTGTTGAGTGCATCATCATTTCATTGTTTTTTATTGCTTATTAATTGTAATTACTAGAATTTATGCATTTTTTTCAGTATTGTGTTCAAACATCTTTATTGACGTCCCAATGTTAAAACTATTTTATATATTATGTATATTATTTTATATCTACTTGTACTACTTGTCTTTTTTTGTCAGTCTTTCTACCTGTTTGTATTGGTTTTTGTTATTGTTGTGTCTGTCTTTTTGCACTTGCCCTACTTAATTACATCACCTTTCATGCTACCAACAATGATTCCATCCTTTCCCTCTTGTCCATTCGCACTGTTATTTAAATAACAGTTGCCAGCAACTGCAGGAATTTAATATCTGTATCAGAAATAACACTAGACATTAGACTTTCTGTAAATAAGGTTTCAGAGCTATGACCTAGTTTGTTTTAGCCAGTGATGAAGTTAGTTCTAGTTTTGTTCCATCATATAACCTGCAGTGGACACGCACCCTCCCCCCTCACTCCTGCCCCTGCCCCTTGCTGACTGATGGCACACCCTTTATTCCCTTCCCCTCCCCCCGTGTCTGATGGCATCACACGCTCTCTCGTACCTTCTCATCTGCCACTCATTACATTATATGGTTTTATTTTTAGTCCAATTTTATTTTTAAGAGAACATTTCTGTGTTATTGTTTTTCATATAAAAGCTGTTTTGTGATAGCTGCTCTACTAAAATGGTGGCAAAAATTATATCCTGCATTTGGTTGCATGTGTAATCGGTGCACAGATTTCACTTCAATCATTTGTCACATTGGGTTTTTTAGTCCGGTAACAGTAATGTATCTCGAAAAAGCAACCACTTTCTAACGAAATAATGGAACTGTTATGTATGAAGTCACAAATACATTTTCGTATTAAGTATCGGTTCTCAAGTCACTTGTAGGTATGTTCACTTAAATTGACTGTATTCAAGTTTCTAGGTCACTCAACACTCAATCAGCAGTATATTAAGATTTTACAACTAAAATAAACAAGCCTAAAATAAAATGGAATTGCAAACACAGCTGAGAGTACCATTTGCCAGAGTCTCAAATAAAACGCTAGTACAAAACAACACGAGTCCTCAAGACTAGTTCAACTGCTGAAAACTACAACCAACACATGAAACAGCCTATCACCGAGGAGACGGCTACGTACCCCGTTCTCCCGCCTGTACTCCACGTTCGCACCGTTGAGTGCGATCTGGCGGAGGTTCAGGTGGCAGCGCACACTGAAGCTGCACACCACGTTGTTTATCACAATGTCTATCTCGGGTGCCTCGCTGGCCACCTCCGGGAGCATGCCCTCCCTCACGTCCTGCTTGGGGTCGTCCTGGCGGGGCGGCTCCCTGGCCTCCAGGTGGCCCAGGCTGCCGTTGGTCAGCGCCTTGATGCCGTTCTTCTGGACCGCAGAGGCCATGGCCGGCCGGCCGCCCAACCTGCCCGCACGCCGCTCGCTTCAACTGGTTCTTACGAGATAACATTTTTTATCTATCTTTAAATAATGTATCTTAATAAAAGGTCTAATTCCACTCTAATAATCAACAGTTTGCTCATTGATGTTTCTTGTGATTTTTAATCAAGGAGTTAACATTTAAATTATCTGCATAAGTTGTAAATTATATCCAGTTAAATACTACTCTAAAATTAAATTTATTAGTAAATTGTAAGTCAAAAGTGTTAAAAAAATATTCCTATTTTGTGAGAAATCCCTGACTGCACTGTAAATCCCTATTCTGTGGGAAACACTCATTTTATGGAGAATCCTCCTCCCGTGGGGAAAAACCCTTTCTGTGGTTACGTTCCAGTCAGATGTGCAGATGTGCTGGACTTCAGTTCTAAGATGTTATCACTTTTCTGGTTAACATGTGTGGCAGAAAGCGGGATATGTATGAACATGCTGAGAACCAAAATAAATATCAGGAAATTACTTCTATAAAACGCCGTTTACAGAGAGCTAATATGTTAACCCATAAAAAAACTTCTTGCTTATCAGGACTAGATAGACACAAATTATTTACATCTTCAATCACACTTTTCACATTAAATGAATGATACTTATAAAGTTAATTGCGAAAAATCAATAACACTTTTCCACACGAATAAATAAACTGTAGATACTTTAAATTAAATTAAAGAAATATGGTAGCATCAACCATTAGCAGTTATGAAAACTGAGGAGTAGACAAACACAAGCAGCATCGCTGCTGCGTCACTTCTACCTCTCGCCTGCCGGCCGTTACAGCCAACACAGCATGCTACGCTACCCCTTCCATTCCCGTCTTCCCATTCGACCGCTCGTGCATGTGTGGAGTGGTGTCTCCTCCTCTGCTGGTTCTCCCACCACGCACCCGACTATCCCCCTCATGCCATCAACATTTTCTTAACACTCAAAAATTGTAGCCCCATAAGCAAAGAAGTTTCACTTCAATAGCTGGTTTGAACAAAAAAAATACCTTCTTTATACAAAAAAAAACAGGTTATTTGGTTTTTTTTTTTCCCAACCCTGACTCATAACACTATGAAAAGTATATCTGTGGTTATACGAGTCACTCCCTCTAGAAAGCCCCCACACATGTATGTCTTTACCTCCGCTAAAATTCTGAATTTGGATTAGTCTGCTGCTAGTATTTGTCCGAAGGGAAAATCAAACCCCTGAGTTTTGTTGTGATTACTGACTGTCTAATACATAGCACAGTTGCTGTCTACCTGTTTTAGAAGAAACTTTTAAACTTTTTGAAGCAGAGATTAAAGAGAACTCCCACAAAGATGGGTCTAGTGCACAATATCGACACAAGAAGAACTTTATGAACTTGTGCCACCACAAGAAAGACTTGGTTATTGATGCAGTATGGCATTATTCAGCAACAGCACATGGGAAAAGGCCATGTGATGGTATTGCAGGCACCGTGAAGAGACTGGCAGCACGTGCAAGTCTTCAAATGCCACATAAAGACCTAAGAAGACCTCATGATTGGGCAAAAGAAAACATTTTGGGTATTAACTCTACTCTTGCTACACTGCAACATAAGACTTCAGCTCCCTGGCACCAGGAAACTACATGCTTTCATGCCAGCAGAGGGTACAACAAAAGTTTTAGCACACCTGGGTTGAGTTTTCTGTGGCATCTTAGGACATACTGGTTCGAAGTTGAGATATATGGTTACGTCGCAGCAGTTTACAGATTGTGGCTGGCTTGTGTTTTGGCAGAAGACAAAAAGGCAGATGAAGTCAAACTGACATTTATACACCCTGCACGACCATCTCCATCTATCTTCCTCTTATCCCACAGCACATGATGCTCTCTGCATCCCGTGCAAAGTTCACCCAGTCACTCCAACAGGCCGAACATACAATCTTTCTGACAATGAAGCACAGAAAGCCACTCAAATCTTTCATCAATTCAAAGAGAAATAAAGGCATATCAATACAGAATCCCAGGTCAGCCTACTTGCATCATTTATGTAAGTGATACATCTACCTGTTAGAATTGGTTAGCAGACTAATAAAGAGTATAAATTAAAATTCTTACAAATATATTTGCATGCGAGTACTTAAAACTTCAATATATACAAGAAATGAACAAAAATTGGTACTATTAAATACTTGATCTTAACATATACCTACCACATATTTGTACCTCACATCACATGAGCCCATAATGATTCCAAAATTATTCTTAATACGTAAAGAATAGTACAAACAATTTTTGAGGATATTTTAAATTTTTTTTAAATTGTCACTTTTTGAGAAAGCCAAATTTGTAATTTTCCATCATACTTTTTGGTATTTTTTAACATCAGCTGTTTCTGAATTTCAAATATTTTTCTAGATCAGAAACATGCACAATTTGGGTTATTTTGTAAATTAAATATATTTAAAAAAAATAAACCTCACTTTTAAAAAAAATCTTTAATTACTTCATGCAGGTAAACTATAATCTAAGACAGTCAGGTAGAATGTGTGTGCTGACTTGTCAAGCGCACTGCGCACCGCGGCACTGAGCGGCCCAGTGCCATCAACAAGGCAAGCGAGATAAGTCATGGATGGTTTCAAAGCATGTATGACTAACCACAGAACCATGTGGCTTCATTACAACTCATGCACGCTCAACAGAAGAAAGTTGCGCCAAAACAGAAATTCGGAAGGACTGTGCCAAACTGTAATTCAGAAAAGATGGCTAGTTAAATGTACGTTTAACGTATGTAAGCTGCCCTCGTACTCACCGCAACTCACAGAAGCAAAGTCTAGGAAGCCGAGCCTACAAGTCAGTATGTGCAACACGACCAGAGCAAGTAAAAGAGAGTCTACCAACATCATAATGAAAATCAGTACACACGCTTGAATACGCATAAGCCTGGATCTTGAGGTGCTGTACTGAGGTTGGATTGGCTTCAATTTCTTGTAAGCAATCAATTTGTATTTGTTGCCAATAATGATTGTTATATCTTTGTAGTACCTGATCTCTTAATACCAAAATTCTATTTTGAACAGTTAACGTGGTGCATGTGCTGTGTCATATTGCAGCACTTATACCATATACACCCTTTCAAAGAGTTATAGAAATTGCTTAATTTGAATGGATTGTCAAGAGATCTAGAATGAAATCTTTACCTTGATTTAATAATTGTCCATACATTGTGTTCCATGCTTTGTCACGCACACTCTAATCACTTCTCTGTCCATACCAGAATGGAACTCCTACTGTTTGACTCCACTGCAGGTCGTGTGCTACGCGAGTCATTTCAACAAATGTTTATTTCATGTGGTTTAGCGGCAGTTAGTGTGTTTTCTGTGTATGAGTGCACATGCATGACAGAATTGAATTGAATTAAAAAGTGATATAGAGATATAAAGACAGTGAAATAGCAAAAGATAGACACAGAGGGAGATAGGGGAACACAGAATGAATTGCAGAGATAAAGAGGTATCTAGATACATATAGAGCAAAATAGTGGGATATATATTAAAGAGATAGAGATAAAGAGAAGTATAGATATAGATGTATAAAGATATTGAGAGATATATTTATACAGGGAGTTAGATAGAAAATTAAAAATAGAGAGGGATAGAGAGATGCTTTGCATGTGTGTACCTACTTCAAACAAATTACACAAAAACTGAATGAGGCATTGCAATGCATGCAGGGCATTAGTTCTTAATATTCTTTTAATTATTTTTTTAATTTAAATATTTTACTTACAGAATCCATTTAACCAATTTTTATCTGGTTTTCACATGGTGTAAGTTATTTTTTGTGCAATCATAAGTTTTAATATTTTATCTTGCTTGAATGTTATTTTAATAACTGTATTTCCACATGTGCATTCATTTTCTAGTTTTACTTATGTTTTTAGAACATTTGGTGTTGTTTTAGTGAAAGACAGGACAGACAGGTGTGCAAATCAACAGCACCAATTTTTAAATGTGCCATCTTTTGAAGGTTTTTTTTATTTCTTTCTAATAATTATTGATCAAGTAGTTGTCAGTTTAGCTACTTATTTTTGTACTGTGTATAATCAGTCAGACCACTGAGCTATCCAGGTATGGAATGTTATAGTGTACGTGATTACAACTATAAATTAATGGTTGTATTAGGTTACTTGCACCTTTTAGTTAATTTAAAACTGTAAAATGTTTTGAATTATGGCAGTTTTGAGATAATTGTATTTAAAGAAACCTTTTCACTTTTGTAGTGGGATGGAAGCATATATCATTCGTGAGTTTGGTACTGTGATACTCCGATCCTGCGCATCTGGTCCTGAAAGCCTAATCCCGTATACACTGATTCTGTTGAAAATTATGCCTGCTGTTTTAAATTAGTAGGTACACCCAAAATATTGTACATGTGATCCTGGTGGCATGATACTGTATGAAACTGAGAAGTGGGAAATGGCTTTGAAGTCAGCAAAAATGGTGTTTTAGTCAGCTGAAAAGGAGTAAATTTTGATACAAATTATTACATTTGCTGTAGCAAATTTCTAATCCACATTTATCTCTCTTAAAGGCATTAACACCATAATTTTCCTAGACTTCATTGCCCTGCTTACTTGCAAGTTTTTTCAGAATAAAGTAGGAATTTAAAAATGCTGTTTTCGGTATGAATAGAGGAACTTTTTTGGTACTAAAAAAAAATTTCCAGACCTTTTTAAATATAAAATCTGCCAATCTAGGAAATTACCCATAGCCCTAACCACTACCAAGTTTCTTCTAATCTAGTGTGAATTTATTAACACCCTTTTCAGGGTGAACTAAATAAAATCTATTGCACTCACAAAAATTTTCGAATTTTATTTTAAAGCTGCATTTTGTATTTGGTTACAAACTTCAAAACCAATTAAATATTTCAAAAGCAAAGACATTTGGGTGTTATAACTCCATCTGTCCATCCATTAAAAGTATGAACCTGCCACGCTTTCGAGAGGTGGATAGATGGACTTTTTCGGGCCATCTAATTGGCTGCAGCTCCCATGACTGGCAATTGGGTGACTGAAAAATAGATGACAGGCAGAAGTAGACGACGGATGTTTACTTATATTCCACTACGACTGAATTATCACACATCCGTCTGTCCATCAATCCTGAACAGCTAGACAAGTGATGTACGCAATTATAGTGGTCTGTCCAAATATTTTCCCAAGTGCTTCTCAAAATACATGTCAAGGCTCTCAGAGATTAGAATTATCGAAATGTTGTATATAATTTAAGTTGTGGCCCTGTATGTACTGTTTTAGCAAATGCTCACAAAAATTTCGTCATGATTGAATCGTTACGAAGTAAGTTTTACAACGGTCATGTCATTATACAAAACATATTCTGAAGACAGCTGACTAGCGCAACAAATCCTAAGATAGAATCCGTCCGTCAGTCAAAAGTTTGAGTTTGCCAAACTGTTGGCTGGCGGGCGGACGGGCTCACGGACGAAATTTTTGGGCCGCTCTGATTGGCTCCAGGTCACCTGATTGGTGGAATGAGATGAGCCATTGTAATTCCGAATTAATATGCCAAACGATACCTCAAAATATCTACACATTCGTAAATGTATCAAAATAGCAAACCACCAAAAAAATATGGAAAGAAAACACTTACTTATAAGTAACAAGAAGTATAAATAAATCTGAAAAGCTCTCCAATTATTTTTTTTCTGTAATTAGGAACACTCCTAAAATAATAATGATATACGACAAAAGAAATTTTACTTACGGATATATCCTCCCTAAGATCTCGAAATATCCAGCAGCGAACCACAAATTATACACAAAATCATTACTAATAACAGAAAAAACACAGTTACCAAACTACACAATTATCAGCCATATTGATCACAGAATATAAAAGGTATCGGGGGTGGACACTATATAGCTTCGAGCATATATATCATAGAGAGCTTACAATCTTTTGTTTAAAAACCAAAGTCTTGAACAGCTGATCTAATTGCCATTTTCACCACACTATTTTTCAGTTTTAACTGAAGTAAATTTTAGTGAAACCTCTACTTCTACTTCGTAAACAATGATTAAGTTTTTTCACTTCATCGGGCATTAAGGCAATTCACTAACCTATAGCAGATACACATGAGAAACCATATTAAAATTCGTTTGAAACTTCCTAACTCCATGTTAAAGGCATAATTACAAGTCAGTGCAATTATTTTTTTTTTGTTATTTTCGGGATCATATTATGTTAAAATATTGAACAATTTAATTCAGAAGAAAAAAATTATTTCGTAATAATTCAATATATAATTTATGGAATTATTTATGTTCATAGAATCTTAAGTTACACATATGTTCTTTTTTTACAAAAATTAAAATACGGAACATAAGCAAATACATTTGTGTATTATTTAAAGTATGATCGTAATCAGAGACCTTCGGGTAAGATAACGAATAAAAACTGACTGATTTTGATTCAAACGTAACCTGACTTAAATGACGTATTCCAGAAAAAGCACAAACCGAATCCTACGATGGTTACAGCAATGTAATTGTTTTAATAACAAGGTGCCCTGCGCAGAATTATAACATATAGTTAAAACGCATTCTAGCAAACGTTCTGAAACCATCGATTTAATTGTTACGACATAATTCCTAGAGAAAGCAGCAGAATCGAACGAATTAGATGGTTTAATATTTACTAATTTCCACAAGTACCGGTACCTACGTTTTAAGTTTCGATTATTTCTTGTTATGACAAATAAAGTCTAAAAAATTGATTCTGGGTCTAGGTTCGATACCATTTCATTTAGCACACCGATATATTTGATATGTCCCCCGATATTCATGAAATTGAATATACCTATGAGAGTTAAGGCTAAGATCCTGATTTTCTGCCGAGGACGAAAGGAAAGAACAGAAAACACATAGTTCTCTACGATCTCAATAGATAGTACTAGCTGTATGGTTGATTGCTGTGGAGGTTCGGATTTTAAAAACAAGGTTTGAGTGGGAGGGGGGGGGGTGGTTCCTAGAATATTTTGTCACCTAGCAGGGTGTAATGTTTACGATGGGGGAGGGGTGTAGATTTTAGACCTCGGAGAGCTGTTAGCTTTCCGCTCGCCCTTTTTCAGTCTCTTCTCCCTTCTTCAAAAACACCCAGACTAGACACTCTACTTCTAAATTCGTAAGGTAACTGATTGCAAATCACCAGCATTATAATAAATACCTATTATATTTTTGATTATATATGCACATACAAACAAATGTAAATAACACTAGACCTATATGATATTACATATTGTATGTCTTACCACGGTGGGTTGGTGACAAAAAAACTCTCAGCTTTTGCTTCTTTTGGAAGTTATGGCAAGATAGGTACAGTTTTAAGTTTTTTATTATAACCTATTCAATTAGTAGTGCTTGTGTAAAATACCAATTATTGAAACACTGAACTGTGATTGTGGATAGTAATTCTGTGGTCTAATATATCTACTTTTTTTTCCACGTACCATTTTTTTTTAAATTTGGTTCATTTAATCATTCACCTAGCAGAGATTATTTTTTTTTGTAACCATGCCACTTAAAAAAGCCACTTAAAAAAGCCACTTAAAAAAGCCACTTAAAAAAAAGCAACGACTGTCCTATTATTTTGTGTTGTACTTTTCGTAGTTTTTTACCTCTCAAATAAGCTCAGGATCTTAATTTTATAATCTGAGAAAAATTTAGTATTAATATTATTTATGTTTCTGACATTCCTTTAAATTACTACAACTTTCAAATTACACAACTTTCCTAATAGTGTGAACACCACCAAAATACCACGAACAGATTAAACATTCAGTTTTTTCTAAATAATATTTTAATGGCTTGTATATATTTAATGATATCTAAAATTAGGTAACACTTGCGAATAATCCTTATAATTATAATTATAATCTGTACGAAGCGATACTCTATGTTGATGTTCCCTATCAAACCATGATTTTGATGATAATCAATTTTTTTGAGGGTGACAGGTTTTTTTAGTCCTTTCTGTTGGCAAAACTGGAAATGTTACGGTTTGGCGTCTGTAAATTGTTTAGGTTTGTGTGTATTGAAATAAAAAGAAGAGTGTACTTTCAAATACTTCTCAAGTTATTTTGTAAAAGTGGACCATGTTAATAAAAGTAAAGGTGAATAATGTCGTATTATATCATACAGTCTGGCTTCTGAGATAACAAACACAGACCCTAAAAATATATATATATTTCGTTTTAATTACTTTCGTGGTGTTATTTTGAGGCACGAGACCAAGTTTATTACTATACAGTTATGTGCATGACGCTTATATGAAGAGGAGTATTAACGCCAGTACCTGCGTAATTACTGCCATGTAATATGCATGTGTATCTGTTTCGGTACTACTAGTGTCAAGTGTGGTAATTTATTAATAATAAAAACGTAATTGGTTAGTGTAAGGGGCGTCATTGTAACATGAGGTTTTTTTTTTGGGGGGGTGGGGAGGAGAAAAATGAAAATTGTTTATTCCATTCCTTGCTTTATTTCTAATGTTTGTGTCGAGGCACATTTAGATATTTTCTAGAACTTCATATGTTAGCCTGTTTTGTAACACGGCCGCCGGCACGCTCAAGTCCAAGGAAATGTTCAATGTATTTTAGGATTAAAGGCTGGTGTAAATAATTTATATAGTTTAAATATTACGTGAAATGTAAATATAGTGAAATAAATTTGTTTTGTGTTTTAATAGCATTGCCGAGACTGTTTTCACCTTAGAGATTGCCCATGGCAATGGTTTACGCCACCCTACTGTTTACATGATACTACTGCTGTTGTGCTCCACAGATCCTTAGCAATACAGTGTACCCGAGGCACAACGGGAAGTGGCTAGATGGGCAATGGGTATGTGGAGGAGGTAAGGGGCAAAAGGTGAGACGGGGAGGGAGTGGAATGGGATTGAGGGAAAGATACTGGATGTGAGAAGAGGAAAAGACTTGAGAAAGACACTTCAGAAATTGGGCGAGTAGGAGGGGAGACCGTGCCACTGGGCGGAAGCCATCGCAAGTGAATCGATCAGTCAAAAAGACAGGGATATTTAATGTCAGTACGTTATAGCTGGGGCCAAGAATAGTTTTCCATTCTAATTGTTATTTCATTTCAAGCTAATATTCTTGTTCTATATTCACTTGTAATGGAAAACTAACTAGGGTGGAAAACAGTCTTGGCTCAGGCTGTAATAAATAAGATTAAATAATTTCTGTCTTTGAAGACAGTCTAGTCGGACAATATAGGAAACAGCCCTTCTAACGTGGTGAGCGATGGAGACACCCGACTGCAGTGATTCTAGTGACCCAGGAAATAAATCTAACATTCTATTACAATTGGGGATCTTCACTGTTGAGTAGTTATCAAATAGAAGAGAGAAACGCATACCATTTTAAGAATTTTAATTTTTTTTACAAGCATACCTACTCTAGAAAATTACCATAAAACAATAAAACAAAGTATTTTACAAAAAAAAAAATTAAAGCTTTGAAGAGAAGCAGGGCAGACTCTTGTGGACAACAGTCATGGCCATGATGTTAAAACACAGCATAAATTTACATTACTGTATTAATTATTAATATTACTTGATCCCTATTGAGACTATTTTCATTACTAATAAAATACCACACTTGGCACGAGTAATACCAAAACAGATAACACTCACCTAGTTAACATGGCAGGAATAATAAAGTGACAAATAAACACCAATCGATTTATAAAGTTTTACAAATAATTTAAATATAACAAACTTTGTCTCATGTCTCAAAATAAACACCACAAAAGTAGAACTAAAAAAAATAAAAAAATGTAAATCCTAAACAGATTACACACAAATTTCAAACATTGTTGTAATAGTATACTGATGTGAAAACATCACTTCATCTATGAACATTTTTTTTTAGAATGCCTTAAAAATTTTCAAACATTATTTTCAGGGTAAATAGGGAAATATTTGTTGTGTTGAAATACCCCATTTTTGGAATTTTAATAAAAAAAAATTTGCTGAAAATTTTCTACTTTAGAAATTCATCAAATGCAGTTATATTTGTAGATATTTTGATTGGTTGCACATTTGCCCTTCTAATAACATTGTTTGTTTTGTTTTCATGTCCCGCAGACGTTGACCGGCAAAGAGGTAACTACTGCTTCTCATACTTTCTCTAAGTAGACACGTCCCAGGTAACTGAGTCGGGCGCCGCACTGTGTAGTGATGGCTGGGCGATGTAACGAGATGAAGTCCATCCAACTTCTCTCTCGTGGCTTTACGTCACGGGGCCCGCGTGTCAGTGAGGCTGACTGATGAGTGCGACGCTTGCTGGTGTTTCTAGCACAGTATCGCCTCTTGAGCACTGTGGACTGACACAGTCTTTACGTTGTGAACAGAACTTACATGATAAGGCGATGGATTCCAATTACCATTTCTCAACATTGTACCCATAAGTTTCTTAAATTATCATTGATGTGATTATATTAAATGAAAAACATAAACCAGCATGTGGTTTTCACCGTTGTCCCTTACCTTTACTTCGCTCTTCTATTCCTTTTATCTTTCTCCACCTCTCCTCCAGTACTTTCCCCTCACGCCCGTTCCACTTGCGTCCTGTCCTCACCAGAGTGAGTGCTTCTCTCTCTCTGTTTGTCTCCACTCGTCTCGCCTTGCCCTGTCCTACTCTGTGTGGTGTGTCTCGCTGCCTCTACTGCAGTGTCGTCAGTCGTAACACCGTTTCAACTGACGTGGTCATATTTTAAAAAGGTTCCCGTGTTTTTTGTTGCTATTGTGCAAGGTATTAGACTATTTTGTTTATTCATTTCTTCCAGTACAAAACTAAGTTGCGGCCGTGTGTCAGTTGCGGCCGTGTGTTCAGTTGCGGCCGTGTGTTCACGCAGACCGGTCGTGTTTGTGCGCGCGCTCCGTGTTTATGCTCGTAATAATCATTCTATAGTTGTGTATGTAAATGTGTTATCAATATTGAGTCGTCTTTCCTAGATCAACCCGAATTCCCGGGGTTTGGATTATCTTTCAGTGATGCTTCAGCTACCGATTTAATTCCTGCTGACCACATGAACATGATAAGATCTCCGACCAAAAATCGGCCTTCGTTTACTTCTGGATGTCTGGATCAGCATCCACCGTCAGCAGTCCTGAAGCCAGATAATACAAAGCTTGAAGTTATGAACATGGAAGAACTATTCAAATTGATAAAGTCCGTTTGTGTTAAAGTAGATGAGCTGAGTAGTGAAAATCAAGTGATAAAAACACTTCTTCTTGACGCACGGAATGAAACCCATGAAATTAAGCAAGAACTGATTCATCTTCGGCAAAGTCTAAACGTAAAAAATAATCAGGGTATTTCATACAATCAGGTACTATCGAATCCTGCTAGTAACAAGGCTACCGATGCGTTCGTGTCCATTGCTGGTTCCAGTGACATCACACCTGCAGATGACCTACTTTCTACTCAGCGTTACTCGCGCGCTGTCAAGAGCTCAGTCCGCATGACGCAGCATGCTGACAATGACAACTTTACACTGGTGCAACGTGCACCCAGTAAAAGAATTACTGCAACCAACGAATTGAAACGTGAACCTGAAAAGAAAAAATCTCAAATGAAAGTGGGCATCAGGAACACAACATCTTTGAAAACTATTTCAAAACCACCTTACTTAAAAACAAAGGCTCTTTTTGTTACCAGGTTTGATCCTCAAGTACAGGAAAAAGAAATCATTGACTATATCTCAAATGAATTAAATTTATCGCAAATCAAGGTGACGAAACTGAGAACCAAATATAATTCTTATGCATCATTCCATGTTTCAGTACTTGAAAATGATTTCAACAGGATAAACAACATTGTTTTTTGGCCTAGTGGCTGTATGATAAGCCCCTTTTACGGCAAACTACACCAGGAACAGATTCTAAATAACGATACAATTAACGATGACCCGAACGTTCAGCCACGGCCCACTCCTAGCCGTGCATCAACCAATGCATGTGCGTCAGCATCCTTGGTGTCCGGAGGAGCACTTTAATCTCACGTCCTAACGTCAAACATTAAGGAGTTTGATATCTACTATCAGAATGTCAGAAGATTAAGGACTAAGTCTGTTGAGTTCTATGATAATATTGTTAGCTCACATTTCGATGTTATTTAACTTGATGTAAGTTTTTGGACATACGCCATTGCTAAGAACTTTTTCTGTTGAAGAAAAACTAATAAATAAAATAAATAAATAGAAATAAAAATACTCAAAAAAAGATACAAAAAACACACAAAATTAAGCAAACAATTGCTGTTGTCAACAAGGATATGAACACCACAAAATATTCCGAAACAGGAATATGGTCAGCAAACAAAGAAAAAACAAAGAAAAATGTACTAAGAGTACGAAAAAATCCCCACAAATGATGACAACACAAAAATATTGAAACCCAAAATAATTCAGCACAACAGTTGAAGCGAGACAAAAAACATGACAAAACGAAAAAACAAACAAATACAATAGTTTTACCTAAACAGAAACAAGCGACGTTTCGGGAACTGCTATCTGCTCCCGTCCTCAGGCAGAGACGCACATGGTACGGAAACACAGGTGCGACGATGTTATTTGCCTAACTGAGACTTGGCTTAATGCAAATAGCATTACGTCACACTATTTCACAGACCAATACCATGTCTTTAGAAATGACAGAAATGCTGAACAAACCAATAAATCAAGAGGCGGTGGTGTTTTATCTGCTGTTAAGAAGTCGAAATTTATTTCTGTTCAACTGTACGTTGTTTTTGACTTTCCTGGTGTTGAAGCAGTTTGGTTTAAAATAAAATCATCTTCTAGCAAATCTTTAATTATTGGAAATATCTATTTACCTCCAGATTTAACGGCAGAGTTTGTCCGCATATATTTTGAATTTTTAGAAGATAAACTCTCCTCATTTCAAGATGACATTTTGATACTCGGTGATTTCAATGTACCGGGTATAGATTGGAATAATCTTAATCTTAACCCTTTCCATCAGGCGACTATGAACATTAACACTAAGGTGCGCCATTTACTTAACTTTATATCTGTACATAGTCTAAAACAGTGCAACAATATTCAAACTCATATAAATCTTTTAGACTTGTGTTTAACCAATCTACAGCTGTGTTCAGTGACAAAGGCTTATGATGTTCTTATCAAAGAAGATATTTATCATCCTGCATTAAACATCAACATCAAGATTGAGTCCTTCAAAAACAGTTCCAACATTACATCAACGTTTAGAAACTATAAAAAAGGTGATTTTCTCGGTCTTTTCAATTCCATCAAAAATCATGACTGGTCAGATTTTTATAATTCTATGGATGTAAATGAACTTGTTGACCAACTAACCAATTGCGTAGTTGAAAATATGAATATCTTTATTCCAATGACAAACAAAAAATCATCTAAATTTCCAATTTGGTTTACCAGTGAGTTAATTCAAGCATTAAAGTCAAAGAAGCATTTCCATAAGCTTTATAAAAGAAACAACAACACGTATTACTATTCACTTTTCTCTTATTATCGTAAATTAGTGAAATATTTAATAAAAAGAGACAAAATTCAATGGACTCGAAATACCAATAATTATATTAAAACTAACCCTAAAAAATTTTGGCGATATGTCAAACTAATGAAAGATGGTTTTTATGAACAGCATTCTCTAAAAATTAATGGAACTATCACGAATGATCCCGCTGAACTAGCCAATGGATACGCTAAATATTTTTCCAGTGTCTACGAACCTTCTACATGTATCCAACAACCTGTGACAAACAATATACATTTAGTATCTATTCCTGTGCCCACAATCTCAGAATGTTTAGTATTATGGGGCATAAAATCGTTGAAATCATCCAAATCTACTGGTCCTGATGGCATACCTAATTTCATTATAAAAGGCTGTTCTGAATTATTAGTCCCTCTTTTGCTGCATATTTTTAATTTTAGTTTACAATCCTCTGTTTTCCCGGAGAAATGGAAAACTGCTAAGGTGATACCTATCCACAAAAAAGGCTCTAAACAGAATGTTAACAATTATAGGCCTATTTCTCTACTCAATGGTTTTTCTAAAATATTTGAAAAAATAATTTTTAGATTTTTAAATTTCCAGCTTAAGAACAGTTTATCGAACAGTCAGCATGGTTTTAGGAAAGGTTTATCGACTACCACTAACTTGCTTACTTTTTTAAATCCTATACACAGAGAGGTTACCAACAGAGGGCAAGTGGATGCCTGTTATTTTGATTTAGCCAAGGCCTTTGACACTGTGAACCATTCTATACTTCTTAAAAAATTATTTAACTTTGGTTTAACTCAAAATTTTACAAACTGGTTTTCTAATGACTTAACTAATAGAAGTTTTTATGTTACAATTAATAACCACAATTTTTCCCTGTTTAGTATCTCTTCTGGTGTCCCTCAAGGAGGCACATTATCGCCTCTTCTTTTTAATTTATATATAAACGACCTACCTCAAATTCTCAACCATTCTACAGGAGTACTTTTTGCCGATGATCTAAAAATATTTAGGAATATAATAACACAGAATGACTGTATTTTATTACAAAATGACATTTCCCAAGTAAACAATTGGTGTAAATTTAATCTGGTTACACTAAATAAACACAAAACATTTGTTATATCCTTTACAAGGAAATATCAACCACTTAATTTTGATTATATTTTAGAAAACTCTGTAATCACGAAATGTTCAACAATTAAGGATCTTGGTGTTATTTTAGATTCTAAATTATTTTTCCATAATCATGTAAACTATTTATGCATGTCTTCCCGCAAAACCCTTGCTATGATCAAATTTATTACTTTTTATGCTACCAATTCGGACTCAATTCTCTCCCTGTATTTTGCCTTAATAAGGTCCAAATTAGAATATTGTTCAGTAATCTGGAATGACATAAAGTCGGCCGATGCAAATAAACTAGAAAGTATACAAACAAAATTAATTAATTTAATAAACTTAAAAAACCTTCCTTCACCTACTTTAACTCCTCTTGGTGCACGTAGAGTATATTTAGATTCTCTGTTTGTTGAAAATTGTTTTAACGCTAAAATTAACTGTACTTATCTCCTGGAAACCTGTTCTTTATTTCAACGAATTTCTTCCGGAGGACCATAAATATATTAAAAGTCTGATTTAGTGAATACAAATATGACAACGAAACGATAGCCAAATACAAAACAAACGACACGACTGTATGCGGCCCGCCATCTTGCCGAACTGTTTATACGACACGCAAAAGGGGCAAGTAACACTTCACACAACAAGGACATAAGTCACAAAGTCCGAACATTCCGCCCCCGTTGTTAGCTCCAGGTAACAAACACAAAGGTATATACAGCAAGGAAAAGAAAGCAATTTGTTACAGATTACATGATCTTGTTGAATTCTGTCCTAGATCATAACCATTGTCCACTGGCAAAGGGCACAGCTTAATCACCGGACGTTGCAAGACACTTGTAGCAGTCCGGATAGTAGCCACCCGGGGAATTCGGTCTGGTCCTGGGTGAAGAGCTTCAATTCGAGCGAGACCCCATTTGAGTGGAGGGGTGTGCTCATCTTTGATCACGACCAAATCTCCAATCTTGGGCTGACCACCTGGCTGTGTCCATTTGCTTCTCTGCTGGAGTGAGTACAAATATTCCTTTCTCCAGCGTTTCCAGAAATCTTGAATTATACGTTGGACCAGCTGCCAGCGATTTAATCGGTTAATGTTGAGGTGGGTGATGTCAGGTTCGGGTAATGATGTTATGGGCTGTAGAATCAAAAAATGAGCAGGTGTTAGGACATCAAGTTCTGACGGGTCTGAGCTGATCTCACAAAGAGGACGAGAGTTTAAGACCCCTTCGATGCGAATCAGGATGGTCGAGAGCTCTTCATAAGAAAGGATCTGTAAGCCAATGACTTTAGTTAAGTGGCTTTTAACAGACTTCATGCCAGCCTCCCATAACCCGCCAAAGTGCGGTGCTGCTGGGGGGTTGAAATGCCATGCAATTCCTTCCTCACTCAGCTTATTGCTCACTTCAGTGTTATGGGTTGTCTGTCTTACCAACTGGTAGAGTTCTTTGAGTTCTCTATGAGCTCCAACAAAATTAGTTCCACAATCACTGTAAACGTGGGCTGGCCTTCCCCTTCGAGAGATGAAGCGAGAAAATGCTGCCAAGAACAAACTGGTTGAGAGATCAGAAACCAATTCCAAATGTAGGGCTTTGGTGGCAAGACAAACAAACAAGCATAAGTATGCTTTTGTGGACTTGCAACCACGAGTGCGAGTCGTGGTAACCTGAAAGGGCCCACCATAGTCCACACCAGTATGGTGAAAAGCAGTCACTTGTTGGACTCTAGGAGATGGAAGTTCTCCCATGGTTGGAGTGAATGGAGAGGGTTTAGTGCGGAAGCACTTAATACACCCACGTAAAACCCTTTTGATGACAGAGCGTGCACAAAGAATCCAGTATCGTTGGCTCAGGATGGCTTGCAAAGTTCGAGGACCAGGGTGCAAATGTAAACAATGAAAATGATTGATTACCATTAACGTGAATGGGTGATCTTTGGGCAACAATATAGGGTGTTGAACAGAATAGGGAAGGGATGCCTGACTTAACCTCCCTCCTACACGGATGATACCCACATTATCCACGAAGGGGCACAAGCGCCGAATTTGATGAGAACTGCACTGCCCCTTGTCCAAGTTAACCTTATCAGCTGCAAAGCATTGTTGGGCATGTCTGATGCAAACTTCCAAGCCCCTTTGCAGTTCCGTAGTTGTCAACGGTCCCAGAGAACGCCTTTCCTTAGGTTGACGACAGTTGTCTGCAAACCGAAGGCAATAAGCAACAACACGCTGCAGCTTGCTGAAGGAAGAGAATCTGGCAACAAATTCTAGGGATACCTCTGTCACACAACTTATTGCTGTAAGTTTTTCTTCACATGCAATGGCATCATCAATTACCACACTACCCAGGGTATCGTTTGGCCACTGGCTGTGAGGCTGTCTAAGCCATGGGGCTCCAGACCACCACAGAGGATGATCAATAAGTTGTGAGGGCAACAAGCCACGGGATGCACAATCTGCTGGGTTGTTTTCAGTGCGAACATGTCTCCAGAATTCCTTATCAGTTAAGTCCTGTATGATGCTGACACGATTTGCCACAAATGTTTTCCATCGGTGGGGTGATGATGCAATCCAATGAAGAACAACTGTTGAGTCTGACCATGCATACACTTGCATGATGTCCAGCACCCCCTTGTATACATTGGTCACAAAACTGATTAGCTTGGCTAACATCACAGCTGCACACAACTCAAGGCGAGGCAAAGAGATCCTTTTCACTGGTGCTACTCTTGATTTTGCCATCAATAGTGAGACCTTGATTCCACCATCTGAAAACATTGATCTGAGATAGATGACACACGCATAGCCAACCTCTGAACTGTCGCAAAACCCATGCAGTTCATGAACAGCGTTTACTGAGCCTGATACACACCGAGGCAGTCGAAGTTGTGACAACAAAGACAGTTCAGACTTAAAATCACACCACCTACATAAGACCTCTGGAGGAAGCTGTTCATCCCATCCTGCTCCAGTGAGCCACAACAGCTGTACAAGAGACTTGGCATACAAGAGGATGGGCGTCAGCCATCCAAGGGGATCAAAGATCCTGGCGATATTTGAAAGAATTGCCCTCTTGGTGCTTGAGCTGTTTAATGGAGTCATCTGATAAGAAAAACAGTCTGAGCTAGGGTTCCACTGTACACCAAGAACTTTCACCACAGCTGGCTGTTCTTTGTCAAAAGACATAGATGCTGGGGATTGTAGCTGGTCTGAGGACAGCCATTCAAGCACTTCACTATGAGTGCTGGCAAACTTCCTGAGATGGAAGCCACCAGCTGCCAACAAAGCAATAAGTTCCTTTTGAAGAGCAATGGCTTCTTCAACACTATTGGCCCCTGTGACAACATCATCCACATAGAAATCAGACTTCAAAACATGAGCTGCTTGAGGGAAGTTACATTGCTCATCTTGGGCCAGCTGATGCAAGGTGCGAATTGCTAGATAAGGGGCAGATGAAACTCCGTAAGTAACAGTCTGCAAACGATAGTCCACTATAGGATCGGTTGGAGAACAACGCCACACAATTCGCTGGTAGTCTTGATGCTCCTTGTCCACCATTATTTGCCGATACATTTGTTTGATGTCTGCAGTGAATACAACTTTGTGTACACGAACCCGAAGCAGAATTTCTCGAACATCTGTCTGTAATTTGGGTCCGGTCATCAGCATGTCATTTAGACTCACGTCTCGCTGGGTCTTAGCAGAAGCATTGAAGACAACGCGCAGCTTGGTGGTGGTGCTTTCTGCCTTGATAACTCCATGATGAGGAAGATAATAGGCTGACTCAACATCATGCAATGGGTTGGCAATGACATCCATGTGACCACTCTGCAAGTAGTCCTCCATGAAGGCCTGGTACTCGGTACGCAGTCCAGGTTGCTTGACCAGACGGCGCTCCAAGGCCTCTAGACAGCGAACAGCGTGTGCTCTTGAGTCTCCAAGTATTGGTTTAGGTGAATGGAATGGAAGGGAAACCACGTAACGTCCAGAAGGTTCTCGATGGTGAGTGGTTTTAAAGAAAGCCTCACAGGCTTCATCTTCTGGCGATAGATGTGCACAAGTGGGGAAGTCCTCTATTTCCCAAAACCTTTCAACCACAGTTTCTAGAGATGGCGGAGGGCACATAGTCGATACGAAGAGAGTGACACTATGGTTGGTTGGTTCAATGGGACTGGGCACTTTACCCATAAGAATCCAACCAAAAACTGTATCCAATGCGACCGGTGAATCCACATTTTTTACTAGCTTGTGCCCCGTGAGTATATATGGAAACAAATCTGCTCCAATCAAAATATCAATAGAACTTGAAGTAGCAAATGTCGGGTCAGCCAAATTCAAATGAAGTACATGATCCCACATGTCAGAATGTACAGGAAATGTGGGCAAATCTGCAGTTATTTTCGGTACAACATATGCAGCAAGTGGCAGTTGTGGGTTTGTTTTGCCAACTGGTTTAATGCAGCATTTAACTAATCCCTTTGCTGTGTGTAAGGGAGCTTGTGATAGTCCATAAATTGGTAAGAACGCCTTCTGACGAGTCAACCCCAAAAGCTGGGCACAATGTTCAGTTATGAAGCTGGACTGACTGGCTGAGTCTAAGACTGCTCGAAAATTCTGGTAACCACCGACACTGTCCTGTACATCCACCAAGGCAGTGGATAATAACACGTTTCTGGGTTCTGATTGACCAGGTCTCTGAGCTGTAGCCAATGCAACAGCTGGTGTAGGTTTTGTTGCTGCAGATTCAGGTGGAGAATGCTGAAATGAAGTTGCTTCTTCTTTCAAAAGTGTATGCGTGTTGGCTTCAGTGAAGTGCAAAAGCGAGTGATGTCTACTCTTGCATGAGTGACAGCTGGTTTTTGACCAACATTGTTTCATTTGATGAGATGCTCCCAGGCAGTTTAAACAAAGGTTAAGTCTCTTGACAATCTGGTAGCGGTCTTCTGGCTTGCATTGTACAAACTGTGGACATTTGTAAAGTGGGTGGTCACTGTCACATACACTGCACTTTACAGCAGAATCAAATGTGTTTCCAACAAACAGTGAAGTGTGTTGTGAGCGAGACTGAGATACAGTGCTATAGTTTGCCTGCCTTACTCGATACCCTGACTTACTGGAGGCTCCAGACATTGCCTCCGAAGCCCGGCGATGACTTTCAAGGAAGGCTAAAAACTGAGCAAATGTAGGCATTTCTGTGTCACTCACAGAAATATGTAGTTCCCATTGTTGACGTAAATGGTTATCTAGCTTCCTCTCCAAAAAATGTAGCAAGAGTGGGTCCCAAGAATTTACTGCTAGTTTCATAGTACGCAATGCAGCCATATGTTCATTTAACACTGACACCAAGACACTTAATGAAGCAGGATGAGCAAGAGACACTGTAGATGCCTGCATAATTGCATCAATGTGGTGTGACACAATAAGCCTGAGATTTTTGTATCTCTGTTCAATCAAATTCCAAGCTACTTTGAAGTTCTCATTGATCAATGGCAGGGATTGGATAAGAGAGAGTGGTTCTAGTGACAGTGATGTTTTAAGGTATGATAACCTTTCAATATCGTTCAAGTGAGCATTGTTTACCACCAATGTGGTAAAGAGGTTAGAAAAATTAAGCCACTCTGTTGGATTTCCTGAGAAATGTGGTAGTTTTATAGCTGGAAGAGTTACTTGAGATGGGTTGTGCGAAGTTGGTGCTTTCGTGCCGTCATGCAATTTATTCTTGTTGCATGTGGCAATGTATATTGCCTGAACACGATAATACGTGTCGTCGAAAGCATTTAGGCGATCACTGTGCTGTTTTTTATTGAAATCCGGGTCATCTTTGAGCAACATCTCCAAAGACAAGTGATCGTCTTCAAAACAAGTACGCAATTGTGACAGATCACGACACGTTGCGATAAACAACTCACGTTGCGTATCGTCACTCATCACTTTATCGGCAAGTGCATCGGCACGACATAACCTGTTTTCCCCACGCTCGAGACGAATCTTTAACACTTCTGTCTTGTCATTCATTTTGCCGTTTGATGCACAAAACAGAAATAAAGGGAATGAAAGTTTGACAAATAAAGTATTCACCAACACTGCGACAACATGAGATCAAAAAAAAAACGCTATCACAATAGATGAGCGTCACGAGACACGACACAAATACACGCACGATTACTGGTAAATATCCGGCCCGTGTGGACCAAATGTTCTTTATTTCAACGAATTTCTTCCGGAGGACCATAAATATATTAAAAGTCTGATTTAGTGAATACAAATATGACAACGAAACGATAGCCAAATACAAAACAAACGACACGACTGTATGCGGCCCGCCATCTTGCCGAACTGTTTATACGACACGCAAAAGGGGCAAGTAACACTTCACACAACAAGGACATAAGTCACAAAGTCCGAACAAAACCACTGGGTTAAAAATACCACAATTTAATTCTCGTTTATACCAAACATATTGTACTCTACATAACTTTAATGACATAATATACAGATTAGTTAGGAATCACAATAATAATCAATTGTCTAAACTTAAAAATTTATCCTCTTAACTTGTCCTCTACTCACATGTTATATTTTGTATTATCCATTTTTTTTTATATATTTTGTGTATAGTTTAATAATTATGTAATTAACATTTCGCTAAGTAATGTGTCATGTTATCTTGTCCTTTTGGTATTTATATCATTTCTGTTTTCATGTTTTGTGTTTATCCTGTGCTGTCTCTATTTATTGTGATAGTGTTTGTTTTTACTTGTTTTGTGTTGTACTTGTTTTGTGTCGTGCCCACCTCTAAAGTCCCAAGACTGTCTGTGGGCATGTAACAAATTTAAATAAATAAATAAATAAAATAATATATAATTGTTTATTACATGGTTAACATGTTAAATAGTCAGTATTTTACAATTGTGGACATAATTCATTCTGATACTGTTTTGCAACACTTCAGTACATAATAACTTTGGTTATTTGGTTTATGATTCTAATGCTGAATTAAGTGCTTGTTTGTGATCGTACTTGTAAATTTTTTTATGCCACCGTTAATAGTTTGGAGTTTAAACTGCTGAAAGTGGTGAATTTTTGATTGCATGCCATGTATTGACTTAGGTTAGTGCTTTTTTTCTAAATAACTTTCAAAAAACAACATTGGACAGTCTGACCAGCTGTTAACCCCCGTATTTTTTCCCAACCCAATCCCGTGATCATCACAGATTGCTAGGGACTAGATTATATGGTAGATTGCGATAAAACCGAAATAATACAAAAAGTATATCAGATACACTATAATACACCAAAATGCAACTTAATACACTATAAAGCATCAAAGTGCAACTACTATTATTAAATTAATCAGAAATTTTAATCAAAACTTAAATCACAAAAATGTAGTATTTAATATTTTCAATTCAGTGAAAACAAAACAAATGTTAACCAAATGATAGCAAAAATAAAAGATCCAGATTCTAGGGAATATTCACTGTAAATGTTTTTGGAATATTTCTGAATGGGTACCTGGCCATTGCAAATAACTAAAAGAAGTGAATAACTTTAGTTAAAAGTTAAATATGAGCTAATTTCTTCACTATTTTGCAAATAAGGCTTTCGGTTTTAATGTCATGGTTATTATGAAATTTAATGAATTCAGCCTTATTTCATTGTATTTTGCGATTCATAAAAGTTTTCTATCAGTTATTAATCACTAGATTATGGCCTACACAATGACAGAAATATTTCTTTGTAAATAAAATTTAATTTTTTAGAATTGAAATATCACAGTCTAAAAATAATTTTACTTAACTTAAACATTATGTACTACAGTGTGATTTAAACTAATTCACACCAAATATCAAGCACATAAACTAGAAAATAACCCAATCCTACAATAATTAATAATCCAGTTAAATTGTGTTTTTACCAGAAAAGTTGTGGGGTAGTTTTGATTTCTTCAATTCTATATGTTTTTTTTGGGGTGCTGAACCTGAATTTGCGGTTTGCTAACAAAATTTTGTGACGCAACATTGAAAAAAAATGCAATAAAAGATGGAGGGGGGGGGATCATTTTTTTTTTTTTTGCTTTAATTTGAAAACTATCAACTTTTCTAAAATATATCCCTATTCAACATGATGGTACATAAAATTTCCTACAAACTTTACTCTTTAGGTATTTTTCTCTGATGAACCGTTCAGGCTCAACCGCTAGTTGTAAATTGGCGTATTTTGGCTGTCTCCGCAAAAACCCACTTTTTCCACTCCAACACTTTAATTTATTAAAATCTGTCAGTTAAAGAAAATTCCCCCACTTCTCTGTACATACCTTATTTAGATCGTATACGTAAACATACAGGTTTTTTTTATTTTTTCCCCAAAAATTACATAATGTTCAAGTTATTTAATGAAGTCCAAAATTGTACAAATTCAGTTACAAAAAGTTGGGAGGATAAACTAAAAATCTTGAAAATTTATTATATAGTTTTATATTACACATGACTATGTATTACATTATTCTATGAGCAAAAATTGTATAAGCTGTTGTAATTTAGAGGGTTCTGGATGAAGTTCTTTGAAGGCAGCAGGTTCTATAGTCAGCATCTGGGCTTGTTCATCGGGAAAATGAAAGAGGTGGTGTGAAAACAACAAATTGTGATCATATCTCAAGGAGAATGAATGATTATAAAATAGATTGTGAGATTAGACATACCTTCCGCATCGTGTAAGCATATTTCTTCAGTTTGTTCTCTGTCTCTTCTTCATCTATGTCAATGATGTCTTCCAGGGCTCGACGTCTTCTCACAGCCCTTCACACAATGTGCAGATCAGGGAGCAACGGAGGCCTGCCTTGCTGCATCCACAATTATGTTGTCACCCTTTTTTACATTTACAAGAAATGTGCCTGAGTATCGAGTCCGGTGCAGGGTTCAAAGTGTTTGGTACCGGTACGAAACCACTTTTTTTTTTTTTCCCTACCACCACTCGTTGAAGTGTCTTTGTTGCTCGTAGAGTGTGGTTTGACCAGACAACCAGTGCTGCACCTGAAAGTAAACTCTCAGTTAATGTTTTTGTGCAGCAGTTTTGGTGGGGGGAGTGAAGTAATGTTGGTTTCACTTCTGTACGATGAAGATACTTATTGCCTGTATCTCAAGTCGTTCTTCCCATGCAGAGCCATGAGAAACAAGTTTCCTGCTTCAACAGTCTCGTCCTGGTGTGCATGAGGGTCTTTGAAGGCATCATTGACTGGTGGAAAGTAATCGTTCTTCTGCAGGTCTTTGAAAAATGTCAGTTTCGTCTGATTAAACAAAGCAGAAGTGGTGTTACAACCACTCGTCGCGTGCAGGAACAACATATGGTCTGATGGGTTCTGTCAGCGGCAAGATGAGGATTGTACAGGGTTTGAGACTCCTTTCTTTTTCTTGGTTTCAGAAAGAAAAACATTCTCTATATTAGGGTTATACAGGCCAATCATCACAAAAAGTCTATATATTCCCTCACCAGTGTCACATATTCATTTGATGGGGCCAACATAACAGGTGTTGTGATAATTAGGACATCAGTGTCCTCCACAGCTTGCTGTGAATCAATGTTTTTGGACAGTCAAATTTTTCTACGAGCATAGTAACAACCAACTCTTGTTTTTGGAGTTTGCAGGGAGACCTCCTGCGAAACAGTGTAAATGATATTGCAGCAGATTGTTTGCTTTGTGTTCTTCTCAGTCAGTCTATGCGCTTAGTGCTTTCACGAGCTTCGTAAGGGTGACCATTAAAAATGACAACAGCATTTGATTTGTTATTTGACTTGACATGTGATACATAACTGCTGCATGTGTCTGGCCATGGTGCCATTTGATCCCGTGTAACAAAATCCCTCTGTTGGTGACACATCTTGCATTGTTCAAGTCAGAAGATGGCCGGTGTGTTTTCTTGGTGGGGGTAGAGGGGAGGACCCCTCGTGAACAATACATGGGCCTCGAGACTAGGAATGCAGTTTACAAGGTGACGTAGTTGGACTTGCTCATCTGTATTAGAGTCAAATGGAAGGAAAGATGGCTTTTAAACCAGACGGTGCAGTTATAAAATCATTTGGGTAGGCCGGAAGAGAATAAATAAAATGAACAAAGTATTTACAAGATAGAGTTATATTTAAACAGAATTTAAATACAATGTAATTTTGAAAATGCTGTTTTTTAGTACTGGATATGGCATAACAGTTGAAAACAGTCTACAGTGTATTCAACTTAAAACTATAAGAAATTCACAAAATAACAACCTTTAGAAATAAATTAGTGTTTTCGCGTGGGAAAAGTAGGTTTTTGCGAAAACGGCTTAAATACACCCATTTTCAACTAGCGCTTGAGCCTGAATGATTTGTTGGAGAAAAAAATTCTAAAGAGTGAAGTTTGTATGTAATTTTATGTTCTTTCATTTATAATAGGGGGATTATTTAAGAAAAGTTGATATTTTTCAAGTTACAAGCAAAAAAAAACAGCCAAAAAATGATATATTTTTAAACTTTTTTTTTTAATGTTGCATCACAGAATTTTCTTAGCAAACAGATTCAGATTCAGCACCCCAAAAGACATATAGAATTGTAGAAATCAAAACAACCCCTCAACTTTCCTGCTAGGGGCCTTTTGAACACCAAAAATATTCTCCTTATCCTCTTTTTTGAGGTCTTTAACATCAGAAATAATTTATATCTATTTAAGTGTGTACATCACAGAAGAAATATTTGTTTTTCCCTTCAAATTTAGACTGAAGCAGGTTATGCATGTTACAGGAAGATTATATCAGCTACTGTTACATGTAGCTTTGTATGTTTAATGTTACGGTTAGTCATGATTTAAATTCATTGTGTTCAGATTGAAATCGACATAGAGCCAACTGACAAAGTGGAACGCATCAAGGAACGAGTGGAGGAGAAGGAAGGAATCCCACCGCAGCAACAGAGGCTAATATTCTCTGGCAAGCAGATGTGAGTACTTCCTCCTAATTGCAAAATATCACATGTAGTGTAGGAAACAACAGAGGCCTATGTTCTCTGGAACCTGATGTAAGTACTTTCTCCTAAAAGCCAGCTATCACACTAGAGGGGCGACAGAATTGTATCCCCTTGGAAAGGGTACCTTTCAGGATTTTCTGTACAATGACAGCAGAAAATAAACTGGAAAGGTACCCTTTCCGATTTCTTAAAATGTTTTAGTTTTAATGCAAATATGCACTGGAAAGGTATCCCCTTGGAAAGGGTACCTTTCAGGATTTTCTGTACAATGACACAGCAGAAAATAAATTGGAAAGGTACCCTTTCCGATTTCTTAAAATGTTTTAGTTTTAATGCAAATATGCACTGGAAAGGTATCCCCTCGGAAAGGGTACCTTTCAGGATTTTCTGTATAATGACACAGCAGAAAATAAACTGGAAAGGTACCCTTTCCAATTTCTTAAAATTCATATTATTTTCTGCTTTAAAATCGTGAAAGTTATCCCCTCTAATCTTACCTAACCTAACCTAACCTAACCTAATCTAACTTAACCTAAACTAACCTAACCTAACCTAAACTAACCTAACCTAACCTAACCTAACCTAACCTAACCTAACCTAACCATTCCGAGCACAAACATGTCGCAAACTGGAAAGGTTACCTTTCCAAGGGGATAACTTTCAGGATTTTAAAGCAGAAAATAATATGCATTTTAAGAAATCGGAAAGGGTACCTTTCCAGTTTATTTTTTGCTGTGTGATTGTACAGAAAATCCTGTAAGGTACCCTTTCCGAGGGGATACCTTTCCAGTACATATTTGCATTAAAACATCGGAAAGGGTACCTTTCCAGTTCCTACCCAGCTACACTACCGCCACCATAAGTCTGAAAGGTACCCTTTCCAAGGGGATACAATTCAGCCCCCCCACACTAGAGTAAGAAACAAAGTAGGGTGGCATTCAGTGAAAAGAAGCAGTTTATTAATAGCTAGTTGTCACGTGTAGTGTGAAAACAACAGAGGCTGATATTGTTTGGCAAGCAGATTACTGTTTCTTAATAGCTAGCTACCAATGCAGATATTCCCTGTCAAGCAGATGTGAGCACAGAACAATGAGGACGGAGCCGTGCCAGAACTAACAAGCCCACCCTCCTGAAACATAAGTGCCTCAAGGTAGAAGACGCAACTTCAAGTCAAACAATATATATACGTATCTACAACCTAAGATTTTCAGATACAAAGTCCGTAGAAATAATTTTTTTGCAGCATAAAAAATGATTATTTTGATGTGCAACTAAAACACTGAAATACAATTCCAATGGTATCATAAAAGCAGGCTAAGTGTGAATAACCTCCCCCCCCTCCCCCCTAGCCTCCTGCGAGCGAACTTCCGGATCCGCCACTGGTTTTGGAACACACCCCGTTCCAAAATATCTTTTACAAACTTATAAATTAAATAACTAAATAATATCATTGTAAGAGGGTGTCTGTTTTATCATATGGATTTTATTTAAGGATTTTCTTTTTTCCCCTGGGCAGGGGTTTTGAAATTGACATCACTGATCTGTTTCCATCCACCATATATGTTTAATAATTATAAACCTTTTATCTTCTATCAGGGCCTACTTTGGGTTTTATCTAAGTATTTTAATTTCCATTTATGGATTTTTGAATCTATGTATGGGTATGAATCCTAACCCTACTTTAAATATATTGTCATTGTTTATTTGTAAAATGTTTCAGTTTGCTTATACAAAAATTAAAAAGTAGTTCAAAAGCTCTTAATAATAAACTTGCAATGTTTCTTTAGAATAATTATTTCACTATATTCCAGCATTTTACACAAACTTTATTCTGCAGCTAAGATTGTACAGACCTGAGACACATGAAATGATGATCCTACGCACCGCCCTTCAAGTACACACTAGCGTGTCAGCCCCGCGGCAACAGAGTCCCAGTTTTATAATAAGGATATTTGTTTTCCCACAGCACCACATTACACAGAGCTGGGATCCTGACTGACAAGAAAACTTGTAAAAAGTCTTTATAAAATCAACTTAGAAGTTTTATTCAGCTTACAAAATTTTCTCTGAGTTGGGTTGAGTTTTGTTCTGTGTGTGCAGTCGAGTCCTGCCCGGCTTTTCGATCTCTCTGTGATTTTAAATGCCAGAGATTAGTAGTTGGCAGTACAAGTTTGTAGAGACAAGGCTTAAGATTGAATAATTTCCTATACCAGAATATCTGTTAACATGTAACTTTTTCTGTTCTAAATATTGGTATTATCATTATGGTAGGTGTTGTACTGTTCAGTAAATGCAGCAATATATTGGTATAATATTTAAATTATATGATCACCAATGACTTTGTTTTAATATTGAATTTAATCGTCCTGTAGTCTGGCTTACCAATAGTTGTCGGCCGTGGTTAAAATATGCATTGCTATTTCATTTTAAAGAACCTACCTTCGTTTACAGAACAGCAGTCAGCCGTTATAGTTAATAAGATAAATGTTATCTCCCGTAGTTGGAAAGTGTGCGGAGTCTCGTTTGCGAAGCAACGTGTTCTGCTGCGAGCGATGTTGGTCATCGCGGGACCTGTTGCAGGAACGATGAGAAGACTGCTCAAGACTACAAGGTCCAGGGTGGTTCGGTGCTGCATCTAGTGTTGGCTCTGCGCGGCGGTGCGGGCCAGCTGTGAGCACGGAGCTGGCGATGCGCGGCCATGCTGGCACAGAGCGCCAACACCCACTTGATGCACTCTCTCAAGTCTGCCTGCTTCTGTCAGTACCAAGCTTGTAAATAAAAGCCTCTCATTTTTCAGCTACTTTGCCTGAACAACTGAATTACGACTTGTTCCACAATAGTTTTATGATGCCTACCTTCTTACTTCATTTTCATTAGCTTTTGTATTTATCTTAAATGTTGGTTTGTTTCAAATAAAATCTATTAGTACCTATATATGCTAATAATTTGTTTTTAATATTTTTAAGAATTTTGCAGTTGTGCCTTGATCATTTTTATTACCGACTACTGCATTAAATTGGAAAAGTGAATCCGCATAGAGATTAACAATTAATTCGAACTGTCATCAATGTTGTTAAGCACAGTTTGTAACTCTGAAAAATTAGCAGAACACAGGTGTAAAGTTAAATGAATTTTACTGCAGGTGCAACTTTAGTTACTGTTTGTTTGGCAAGTTGGTTTAGTTAACAGTTGGATAAATGTATCTGCTGGTCACGCATGTGCTAATGTGGAATCAAATACCCAGTGAACAAGCTCTCAGCCCTACAATGTTTCTGACTGTAAATGTACTCTTGTTAAGGGTCTGGCCACATACATCCTTGCCGTGTCAGGGCCAGAGATTAGGGAAATACCGTGTTTTCTCGTATAATTGTCGTACATTATGCGGGGAAAAAAATTTTTTGTTAGGTAAAGTCATTCATAAAAACAAAATCCGTTCATGGAAAGTACGTTTATTTAAAAAAAGGTGGAGTATACAAGAGCACGCCAAACAATCTATATAAATAATTCCTTAAACAAAAAACCTTTCTTCAACTTTAAATAGAAAAACCAAAACTCTAACACGAACGCAAGCCACTTGAATCTGACGTGAACTAACGTGTCGTAGTACACACTTGCCACGAAAGAATGCGGGCTATCAAATGTAGTAATTTTAGATTATACCTACACCGCTGCGACGCAGACGATCAGATAAAGGAAATAACGTTTAAAAATGTCTTTATAAGAAAATTTAAAACAACTTCGTATTTTTCCGTTAATTTATTAAGTAAGTGGTAATGACTGAATAAATATTAGATTTATACTTTAAAATACATCGTTTTATACGGAAAAGATACCTACACAAAGCGCTCGGCATCTACTAGCGGGACCAAAAACATCATGCGACGTTTACGCGAGAAGTTTTTTTTATCCCAATTTTGACAGCCTAAAATATGGTTGCGACGATGACGCGCGTGCAACCATTAAGCGATAAATCACGGTATACAGATGGAGCATAAGGTTTGATTCTTGATGAGGGGTTAAGCCAAAAGGGGAGGGGGACATCAGGGTCCTACACGTACCAATATGGTGGCCGTTTGTTTACAAATGAATCAGTTGCACCTGTATTGGAGGTTAAATTAGAGAAAAATATCAACTCATATCATTATATTTGGAAAAATATGTAGTTGGGCGGTATTTGTGAAAAAAAAATGTTAAAAATATGAAATAACTTTTATTATATGCTCTTTTACATCCTCTTTTCATTACAGTCTGCGGAGATAAGAAATTGCAATTACTTTTGGAGATATCGAATTTTTAAATTTTAATCACTATACCTGCACATTCACACGGCATTCACCATTGTTTTTTGTTTACGAGTAACAATTTTTTTATTGGATAATGTTGTCACGTGATAGTTCGTGATAGGCCAATATTCAAATGAACCAATAGGCCGCCGCCAACTTAGGTGAGTTTTTAACGTTTCAAATTTTTATGCTTTAAAAAATTACGTTCGTTCCTACTGTTAATCCTTTGTTCCGGTTTGTTAGGTTAGGTCAGCTACATTATAAATACTTTAAAACTAAACAACCATTAAAATTAATTTCATTATTTTTAATGTCTGTTCAGTTTCAAAGTATTTATAATGTAGCTGACCTGACCTAATCTACCTTTGTCCCGTTTTTTTAGTTCAGGTCAGTTACATTATAAATACTTAAAACTATACAACAAGTAAAATAAATTGAAATTATTTTTAATTTCCGTTTAATTTGAAGTATTTATAATGTAACTAACCTTACCTAATGGAAAATTTCTGTTATTTAGGCATTCACGTGCACACGGCAAAATATAAAATGGCGACAGTCGAATGATTACATAGGTCTTGTATTGCAAAATAAGAACGGCAATATCTCCAAAAGTAATTGGAATTTCTTATCTCCGCAGGCGGTTATGAAAAGAGGACGTAAAAGAGCATATAATGAAAGTTATTTCAGATTTGTACAATTTTTTTTTTTGGCGCTAATCCGTACACTACATATTTACCTACATTTATATTAAAGAACTCCTGCGCAAACACAGTATCAATTATATAAAAAAAAATTCCTGATAACTGGAAAAGAATGGTCATTGTATTGATAAGTAGGATACGTTTTTAATGTTAAAGTGAAATATTTTTACATTGTTTTCATTGGTGTTTTGAACGGGAATTTAAAATCATACGTTGAACTAAAAGTACGTTGTAACGGAATTTCACTGTAATATTTTAATCTAATTTTTGTCCGAACAGCATGTAAGCTGATACAAATATAAACAAACTCGACCATATTAATATGTGAAAATCAGAAAAATTGGAGGGAAAACGGCTTCACGTCTGACTGCTAATGCTCCATCAGTATCCTGTCATCTCTGGTCAGGACCGGGTGTTGTCCGACACCCTGGCAGCGCCCGGCCCAGAGAGCGGGTGCCGCAGTGTTCCGGGCTACGTAGTCGCCTGTCTTGTGATTGAAGGTCGTGCACGCTAGTAGAGCCGGTAGCCGACACAGACAAATATATAATTAAAAATGGCCAGCAATATGGCTGCAGTGAAGTAAAAATTTCAGTAATAAAATATGCCTAGGTTTTAGTAGTGGGGGTCAGTCGACTGGTAGATTTTGCTGAAAAAATGTGAGAATTTTTTTACAGGTGTATTTTTAGGTTATATAACTCAGTATATTCAAAATGTATAGCATAAGTGCAATTTGTATTTAAATATAAATATTTTTTAAGTATATATATTTAATATTTAGTAAATTTTTATATATTTAATTCAAACAATTTCACTGGAATTAAACTGGCGTTCAAAAATATATATTTTTTTGGAAAAATAGTTTTTAAATAATAATAATAATTATTTTTTAGTTAAAAATGAAATTAAGGTATCAAATGTCATGCACAGTAACATTTCAATCTAGCTTTCAGATTCCATGCTCAGAGTTAAGGGTTCATGACCACGGGTCAATCTTGTCTTCAGAATCCAAGATGGTGACACCCGGGCTCAGATATTGCACACCCACCACCCTGTTATTGTACCTACTAGTACTCACACCTACTATTTTATACTACTATACGACATGTTTGGACTGTTGGATGCGGAGTGCCTCAAGTGCTATTTACAGCACTGGAAGACCTGACATTCTTTTGTTGGGAGGTGCAGCAGCCTACCATCATCACCTACGATGACTTCCGTACAAAGTTCAGACAACAATTCTGAAACATGCGCATACAGCGTAACTTGAGGGCGCAGCTTCATATGTATGTATGACCCACCTGTCCGCCATGTTTGAACACCCCAGTTATCTGTACCTGAACATGCGAGATAAAGAGTTAATAGCTGTCACCTTGACTCAGCTATCCCTGTGCTACTAAGTGCAGCTGTCAGGCCGTGCTTTCCGAGACTTTCCCGAGTTTCGGCATAAACTAGTTGTGATTGACCAGCTAGAGATGCCTACGCACAACATATCACCTCGTGATGAGTAGGAGAAGAGTGGGCCCGACCACGGGAATCCGCATGTGCCAGTGCATAGCCACTGGAATAACAAGAGTGGTTAACAGTCCGGAGAATAGAAAGCTATTCACACACGGTCTTGACGAGCAGAGTGTCAACCACCACAGTGATCACTGCCCAGAAAGGGATGGTTTGGTGGAAAGTCACACAATAACAACTACTACCATGGATCCCAGCCCTATTAAAAGAGAAAGGGAAAGGACAACAGGTGGAATAACCATGAAGGACAGGAGGACATACGCCAGCGAGATGAGCAGATGACGCAAGACAACCAGCAGCAGTCCGCACCGCCCGCGTCATGGCTTCCCAGGTCAATGGGAGACTTCAGAGGACAGTGAGAAAGTTGTGACAACCGAACGACAGTTATAAGAGAACCCAGAGCCTGAAGCACTCGGTGATTGCCAGCCCTCATCCAAGTAAGTCATCAATTGTGTACGAGACGTCCCAGCATAGACACAGGGTCGACACCCGACACCAAACATGGCTACATGAAGCCATCCACCTTCACTTTCACCAGTCCACCACCATCCAAGGAGATTTAGTTAAAGAGGTAGCAGCCCTTCATCCCTACTTCAGTGTGCTTACAAATAGCTGCAAAAGACCCAGTGGCATCATTCGCCAAGATGACACAAGCCAACAAGTGGTGACAAGACGCAGTTGTGGCAGAGAGGGCAGCAATATCAGCGCACTGGTTAGTGATTAGTGATCCGAGACCACACAGAGCACATGCCTAACTCAGGCTCTGGTATGCCCTGGGGGAGGGGAGGTTAATATGTCCATCCGTTCTTTTGAATTGACAACACTGCTGTCCCCAGAGACCCATGCTGTAGCTATCATCTCAGTACCAGGTAGCTGTATTGATACTCTACTACCATCGGGAGGGTAGTGTAGATGGAGGAGTCATTATGTCGGGTGACTGTGCAGCGTAACAGTGCTGTTTACTCCACCCTTACCCAAGTCATAGAGTGGTAAGATAATGTACTTAGCATAGCTCATGTGCCAGCTAAGTCATCTTCAGTTCTGCAGAGATGCTGATTCTATCGACGACATTCGTCTATTAGAAGGTAATAAGAATCAGAAAATCGCAACGATTCTACAGTTCATCCAGTACTGTCACCCTGTTAACTTAGAGTGTTGTTTTTGTACGTCATTTTAATAAGCATATTTTCATTACTCCCTCCACCTTCAATGCAATTTTCAGACTCTGTACAAGAAAAATGTCGACAATACAAATTCAATGGAATTTTTTTTTGCAGTTCTCGTATTTAGATTTTTTAGGGTGGAATTCCAAGACATTTGGGTAAAATACCAAAAAAACGTTACCTTGTTGGGATACAACTGTAAACTAACTTGCAGAACGATTTTCAGAATGTCTCAAAGTCCCATTCCTGTTAAGTAACGAAAAAGTAACCATTTTAGTAAAATGTGCCCTGCGAGAGGCTATAAACTGATTTTAATGCATTATAACGGGCGTTTGGCGACCATCGATGGATTTGCTATGCCAAATATTTTACAGATTGCAGCACTACTTGCTTGGACTATTCCACCTAATTTTACATACTAAAACGTCTCCCATCAAATAGTGTTGAAGGTGGTACTCACATGTTATGTGTGTTGATTTACTATAATGCCTTAAAGGGCCCACACACATCCTTACACACTTCCCTTTTCGGTGTTTTTCACCAGATTAAAATTATAAAAAATATATATTCCTTAGAAGTGGTAGGGGGAGTTCACTGGGCTCTCGCTACAGTCTTCACGGGCTCTGCGCGGACACAAAGTGAGAGTGCATGCCGCTAGCGGGGATGGATATTATCGGTTTAACGCCCGGGATTTAGTGACCATAGGATTTATGACGTCACTCTAATATATATTTTGTTTTATCACAAATTTTTTCTACCGATTTTTATGAATGGAAATTTAATAGATGTTAAACAATGTACAAGTTATAATAAATACGAGACTTGCGCATTTTTTACTCTATGAGTGTACACAAAGTGAATATCTGTTAAATTTTAGAATTAGTCCTTAAATTAGTCCCGATCCCGAGAATGGTCTTAATCAAAAAGCAACGAGCCTTTCTTAATATTTTCAAATGAATTCACGCTCTATATTTATTTCTACTCTACGGTATGTATTTTACATGCCATATTGCTATTCGCCATTGTGATGTTTGTCTGTTTACGTTTTTGGGAAGAAAGAAGTACGGGTAAATATTTATCGTATCTTGCTAAATATGTTGATTTATAATACGAAATAATAATTTAGAATCTTCAAATTGTTCTTATTTCAGCAGTTTTTTGTAATTTGGCACTAGCGAACATTAGTGTTTCGTTACTATGACTTCAAATTGTAATTGCTAAGTTGAAGACAGTTATTTAGTACAAATGTTTAATGTTTTAAATTCAATTTTGAAACGTCGAGGATATGACCAATTTCTGGTTAATATGTTGTATAATTGTGTAATGTTTTATTTATTTTGAAATAGAAGCTATGTGTTGTAACCGATTGCAGTATTAGGTTAAGCAATGTCGAGAGAGTATACAAAAATTTTATTTAGATAAATTGTATTGTTATTCTTAGCTCTAACATACCTACAACACTAGCACGTGGTCGTCAGAATGAAGTGAACAATGTAACCACACCATGTAACTACAGCTAGGCACTTTATATATGTAAAGTAGGATGTTGGTATGAATTTATGACGTAGATAAACTTCGATACCGTTTGACTGATCGCCATGAAAGATGGCACATCGATGTGTTTTTTTAATGGAGAAGGTTTCTAAGCCATAAATTTTCTTATAACTCCCTGCCAGATGGTGCTGCAGCGCATCAACTTCTAAACCGTTCAACTGATCACCATGTGCCAACAGATAATCGTAGGTCATATACATACAAACAGCAATTATGTGTCATTTCTTTATGTCCACCACACTGTCATGTAGCGCTATCCATTTTGCTTTAACTTGCGGACAGTATATCACCTTGTGTTCAGCCCGGGCAACTCAAGGCACTGCAGCTAATTTTATAAAATAGGATTAGTTTATTTTTAGTTTAATATCTTTTTGGTAATTTTGAGTACAGAGATGCATCAAAACCAATGTCCTTTTTTATGGTCAGTGCTCTAGAATGTAATACCCTCAACTGAGGAAGCTTAATATGGGGGGGGGGAAGGTAGGGGAAGTGATTGATGTCATAGGAGTAGGCAAATGAGAGAAAATAATTCGGGGTTTTTTCATATGTTGGTATCTTGTGGATGTAATGGTGTGAATGAAATATAAATAATTTAATGTGCATAACATAATGTAAATAGTGTGTACTTTTTTTTTGCGATACTGGTTTTGAAACCTTTAAATGTGTGGAAAATGTAGAAACATTTTTGGGAGTAGTTTACTTTGTGATTGCGTCACTTACGTCATTACCACCCATACATTCTAACGGGAAAAGCGCAAGAATATGGGGGCTTTGGGAGGGGAGCCATTAACACACTATTGTTCTCACATTTCATTTATTTTTTATAGTACTTTTCAGTATTGTAAGGTATACTATAATCCCCCCACTCTAGTTTTTTTTGCGATACTGATATTTCAATTTCAAAGAAATTAATATCTGTTGACGTTACAACTTGACAATATTGTGAAAATAACAGCGTTCCCTATATATTAGCATACTTCATGATATTGGAAAATAAAAGTTGCAGGTAGAGTGGTAAAATATGGGGAATAAAATATAGGTAGACAGGTGGGGCTGTATTCTACTTTACAATACCAAAAATAAATTTTCTTGAAATGTTATACAGAGATAATATTATTTCAAACTGTCTTTGTTTCAAATAGTGAATCCCAGTATCTCAAAATAGACTTGACCGGGTGATACAGAGTAAATATTTTCTCTACAAGTCATACTTTCAACAATTTAAATATCAGTATTTAAAATAAACTAAACCAGGTTGGAAGGTAATCTACTTTATGATACCGTGAAAATATTATGGCAAAATGTCTCACTTTCACCTAATGTAGTATCGGTGTCGCTAAACAACCTAGACCTGGTAGAATTTAAGTCTACTTTACGATAACCTACACCTTTAATTTACCTAAATGAAATACGTGAAAATTACTACGTCTACATTTTCTCTTGCCAAAACCCATAAATTTCCCCGCTTATACAGTAAGAATGTACAGGTGTATCCCTACCATATTGTGATGTAAACATATTAATTTTTTTTATTAGCTTACCTACCCTGACCAAAACTTTCACTTAATTTTTTCTCTTCAATGGTTGTAAATTAATTTAACACCTAAAACATCAGACCAAACATTTCAAAGCCATAAAAACTCACTTAATATTCTTTTACTATCAATATTTCTCTTGTAGATATTAAATTTACACAAAAAGCAATTGCCATTCTTCCATTTAATTTATTCTAGATCACGAAACACGAACCTTCATTTTCATGTTCACTACTAAACTTGCACTACCAGGCATTCTTTCTCTACACTGCACCGTTACGTTAATTTAATGTAAATAAACACAACCTTGCTCTTCTCTAGACTACGTCACTTATTTCTACACATATCCAATAAAATTCTTAATATTTCATTTTTACTTCTGGTGTAATTATTTTTTCACTTTATAAATATATTTATTTCCCAATTAATGCACTCCTTCTGGTACCTCAATTGCTCTAAAACTTTACATTCATTCATATTTTTTTCACTGCTATTTTGTCTTTCACTGTTGCCAAATTTATGTACTATACTTTCCTTCGTTCCGTACCTAATACAAATTTATCAAGTTTCATGACGTCATACATTCCCCTCTATTTTCAATCAATAGGAAACCGTTATCATAAAATAAACGTGACCCAATTTTTTTTCTTTGTATCATGAAGTAAAGTACAGTTCCACCCGGTGTACTCTATTTCGCGATACCAGTATTTAATTATGGTAAAAATGTGAATTATTTGATCAAAATGGCGATACCATATTAATTGGTAAATAAATTCTCAGTTTCAAGGAAATGTGTTATTGGTATCGTAATATAGAATAGAGCAATTGTTCTGTAAAATGTATCTAATTATTATATATTATATATTAAATATATAAAATATTAGCATGAATTAAGCAAATGTGTTTGTGATTTAAAACTGTACTATAACCAAAGTATATTTGAATTTTGAAATATGAATTCCAAAACTTTGATATAAACTTGATACACAATAAGGAACTATTATCGATATGATTGTCACATTATATTATGCTCAATTTCACCAAATGTAATATCGGTGTCGCTAAACTGTTTTATCGGACAGCTAAGTTCGCTCTATAAACTTATTGTACTGTTGTTGACTATTTGGAAGGAATAATGCCAACTGTAGGAGTATTTGTGCCACTGGGTAATGTAACATATCTGATAAGCCATGCATGTAAACTAATTTTTTAAATATTTTTGATTGTTTATATTAATTAATTTACACGATACTTCATTACTTTTAAAACTAAGTTATCATTTCGAGTGTGATACTTCAATTTCATTTTGAACTGTCACATTTTCTTTTCTTTTATTAGGCATACCTATTTACAATGTAATTATAGTAAATGAAATTTATGTTGTGTTTTAATAGCATAGCCGAGGCTGTTTTCCACGAGATATTGCCCAGATTATTATTGCTGTCTTGCTGTTTTTTGTAACGCGAGTAGCAACTTGATTCTGTGATTCTCCACAGATCCTGAGATATATAGCATAGCCTTGGCTGTTTTCAAAACGACACCAATTAACCCTAGAAAGCTAAGCTGATCAAAAGTTACATTAAAGCTAAACTATCGTAAAATCTACGAATGGTAAAAAAAATTACAACAAAAACTTTTGAATACAAGTATAGACTTTATTGAAAACATTGTGTTAAAATACATCATTCAAAACATGTTTATGTCAGATTTGCAATTTTACAAGTCCTCAACACAGTTGACACAACACTTTCCGTGATGCTGTGCGCAGATTGGTTTCCTGCAGTAGCAGCAGTAGATCGACATCATCCTCTTGACGGATGAGCAAATTCCGCAAATTGTTCGTGGAAGGTTTTGAGGGAGGTCATGGGCCCTTCCTGGAACTGGAATTTTCAGGATATCTGCAATTCATTGCCGGAGTTTGCGGGTCAAAGTTGGGTACTGTAATCGCTGTTGAAGCCATGGCTCTACAAGGCTGTGGTGGATTTGTATAGCAAATTTCCTTCTTGATACTGGTTTCTGACCTCTTTTCACAACATTTGTAACGTAAACAACGTATGCATTTACTAGGATAATGTTCATCTGCCATAGAACACGCACAAAGGCCATCGTCTGGTCTTGCGGCTACAGGACATTTGATGACACATCTGGTCCAAGGAGTCAACTGCTCCTTTAGTGGCATTGTAGGTCTCGATGATTTGAGGTTTTTTGGAGACTTTATCGATGACAGGCTTTTCGTGGCAAGTAGATAGTAACAAAACAGTTTTGGAATTTTTTACTTTGTAAGAAACCATGGTTTTTGGGCCATCGAAACAAAACATATTTGTCCCTATGGCTCTGCCCTTAGGGTCTTTCATTTCAGGTGGAATTTCTCGCTTGTCTCTTCTAAGTGTTCCTACAAGCGTAAGTTTGTATGGGTTTCCTAAAAGTGAGGTTGCTAGTGGAACAGATGTGAACCAGTTGTCAACTGTTATGTTGCGATTGGATCCATGACAAGTTGTTGACAGCTTTTTCACAAAAAACTCAGCTTGAGGCAAACCTTCTGTCTCTAAAGTTTTACCTGTGTAAGCAAGGGCATCAACCATATATTTTTTGGCAGTATCACACATAACAACTATGTTCAGCCCATATTTATCTGGTTTGTTCGGAATGTACATTCTGAAACTACATCGCCCACGAAATGCAAGTAACTGTTTGTCAATAGTCAAGAAAGAACTAGGCTTGTAAGAACTTCGACACACAGCAACAAATAAGTCCCAAACTTTCCTCACAGGAGCAAAACTGTCAGTTTTTATCCTATCGGCTCGAGTTGCAGAATCATCAAATCGCAAGCACTCTAACAAAAAATCAAATCGGTCACAGCTCATGGTTGCATAGTATCTCTCACCACTGATTTCAGGGTTGAACATCTCGTTTGATGGTAAATGATTGTCCTTTTGGGCTGCTGAAAGAATTAGTAGCCCTAATAGAGCATCGAACTCACTATTGTTTATTGCTCCAACAGTTTTAGTTTGTGCAGTATAGTTAGCACTCTTTTCCTGAATTTTCATGTTTGTGGAATAAACAATTTGATTTTTAGTTTCATTAGTGAAAAAAAGCCTGAAAACTTCCACAGGTATTAGTTTATAATTAGCAATACCAATGCATCCGGGTGAAATATGAATGACACTCCTCGCTACCGAGGCTCTATTGTGAACAGCTGTTGGCTTGTTAGTCCAACGGTGTCCATTTTTACCCCTCAGGCTAGTTTTATTGAAAACCACTAAATGTGGATCACCTGTAGGTCCGGGTGTAGCATCAGCATGTTGCGGGGTAGTTGTGATGCTGCAGAATCTCTTGAAGATTGCAGGGTAGTTGTGCAACTAGTGGATGGTTGCGATGATGCATAATGCCCTGAAGGTTTCAGGGTAGATTCGCTACCAGAAGCTGTTTGTGTTGCTGCAAGTCGGTGAGACACAATGGGATTTACTTGACAGGTCTTTTTTTTTCTCACTGGCGGTGACAGTTCTTCTTCTTCTGAACTTGACAGATCTTGCTCTGAATCAGGGCGATAATGTGGGTCTGCATCGGAATCATCTGTACTTATAACATCATCATATTCCACATGATCGACTTCATTATCTGAACCAGGAGCGCAGTTAGAGTCATCACTATCGTTATCTTGAAGATATTTAAAAATGTCTTTGTCAGTGCACTTTTTACTCATTTTTATAACATAGTTATTACTAACGCCCGTAATTAGAACACAGTATTATCACTTTTCAGTCGATAATAAACCACCAAAAGTAAAATGAGTAAATTATAAAATCCAAACGTAAAAGATAAACTATCGTAAAATGTACGAGTGATTGTCAGCCGTACTGAACTGACAACAGGCAGCAAAGCGAGACGAAGGCTAATTAATGAGGTCGGCCAAGTGAGGCACGGAACTGGATGGACGAGTCCATTTACGCCAATTAAGGGGTGCAAGGTACATGAAAACAAAACATGCTCGTGAAATCTACGATAGTTTAGCTTTCTAGGGTTAAGGTGGGAAATAGTCTTGGCCCTGCCCATAACGTACTGACGTTAAAAATCCCTGTCTTATTTGCAAACTGTCTTATATTCCTAAGGATTTCTGGAGAAGTACAGGATCAATTTACAGCTAATAGCGGCGACAGTATGATCAGGGATATCTCTGGTGGAAAACAGTTTTGGTTACGTTATTAATTCACAATACAAATTTACGTCACTATATTTACAATATAGGTAATATTTATAATAATTTTTTACTGACCATAAACTGATAAACTCAATTAAATTGACGTACTTACCCATTAAATGGTAATTTCTCTTTAACTAATTGGAGTTTTGCAATGCAGTTTTATACAGTGATTAGTAAGAAGGGAAGGATATAAAAGATAATATCTTCAAAAATTTTTTTTGCCTTTCTTTCTGTGTGCCTCTTTCATCAATATTTACCTATTTTTTTCATTCATTAGGGTGAATTTCAAACATTTTCCATGAATAAAATAATAAAATTCTGAATGTTTTTTTTTGACACTACAGATGTTCCTCTTTTTACTCTGAAAATAGTGTTTTCAAAATTTGTACTGGTCTCGGAGGAATTACAGATTGTAGGTTACACAAGGTAGCCTATGCAATGGCACTGCCATGTGCTTTATTTGTCATTAACGTACCAGAGACTTTTCCACAAGAGATTTACCTGATTGTTGTCGCACACTTCTGTTTTCTTGATGCTAGCTGCAACATGATCCTGTGCTTCTCCACAGATCCTTACGAATTTAACTTAGCTGAGGCTATTTTCTGAAAGACAGGTATGTTTAATATCAGTACATTATTGCCGGGGCCACAACTTCCCGCCCTAAGTAAGCACAATTACAGTGGAAAACATTCTTGGCTTCGGCCGTAACGTACTGACATTAAATAGACTTGTCTTTTAAAAAACAGCCTCGGCTATGTTGTATTCCCAAGGATCGCCGGTAGCAGTTAGTATCAGGAAAACAGTAGGGCAGCACAACAATTAAGCCAATCTCTTGTAGAAAACAGTCTCGGCTATGTTATTAAAGCTCAAAATAAATTCACTGAAGAAAGCACAGGCAATCAGGCCAATCTCTCGTGGATAAAGTATCGGCTATTCTCTTAACATGGGGACGGCCGCGTCATTGCACAGACTGTTTAGTGTAACCTATAACCTGTAAATCTCATAAACCAGATTCCAGTTTCAAAATACCTACTCATTTTAGGGTAAAAAGTGGAACATGTTAATTATTACAAAAAAAATTGGTTGTCTGTAAAGTAGGTTTACGGACGATAGTTTAACGTGACGTCATAACAAAACATTGATGAAATGATTGCATACTTTTATGAATAAAATTGAATAATTTTTATTGAATTATCACTATTTTGTATGGATACAAAGAAGAAGTGAAATGAATTCTACAATTTAATTGATAAATTTACTTTTATTTGCACTCATTAATTCAAATATGTTTATTACTTTAACGAACGATTATTTTAACTATAACTTTTATACATGTTTGCTAACTAACTTCTTCCAATCAGTGTTATTCTTTTAAGTATAGTACGATGATAGGAAAAGTAAGAAACGAATGGGAGTGTTTCAAGGATGATGTGAAGGAAAATGGCTTACCTAACACCAAGATGCAGTCAAAAATAATATATTTGCGCCACGGACTCTGCAGCAATGCTAGGAGGAATGGGTTAGCAAAGAGCAATGAAAATGTTACATTGAAATGCATGAAAACAGAATTACGCCACGGACTCGGTTGCAATGCTAGGAGGTTCAGGTTAGCAAAGAGCAATATAAAATGAGCGTAACGGGACACAGCAAAATGGGACAATATGCATAACGGGACACTTTTTCGTGCGTGCAGCCGACGTTCATCAATTTATTAGACGTCACGTCAAAATTCCAATTTTATTAATTTTTTGACGCGACAACATCTAATAAATCGATGAACGCCGGCTGCACGCACGGAAAAGTGTCCCATTACGCATATTATTCTGTTATGCTGTGTCCCGTTACGCTGTGTTTCGTTACGCTGTCGGCGAGTGCAGTAATAAAAGGTTATGTTACAATTGATTAAAAAATTATGGTGATTCATATAATTGATGATAGATATTTGATTACAGTTTATTTACATCAAAACTTTTTCATAATTATATTTAAAATTTATAGCTAAACGCCAGTTTTTAAAATTAATTACAACTGTTTCGTCGACTGTTTATGAAGCGAAGTGAAAAGTTAATGTGGCTTTCATTGCTTATTACAACAACAATTTCGGCCATAAAGGTTAATTATTCTTGCATTTTAAAAATATGATTGCTAGTATAATTTCAAGTATTTATTCTTTTATTATTAAAATAAAAATGATTCAATTTTATTCATAAAAGTATGCAATCATTTCATCAATGCTTTGTTATGACGTCACGTTAAACTATCGTCCGTAAACCGACTTACAGACACCAAATTTTTTTTTTAGGAAAAGCCTATATACTAGAAATTTACATTTATTAGAGTTTTTTTATGTTCATCTTTGCATATCGTACAAGTTTTGATGAACATAAGGACATTGAAAGGGGTAAAATGGCAAAGAGAGAAAGAAGAAAACTAAAAAAACTTACAGTGTAATATGATTTAAGGAAAGTATTTAAAGGATCAAAATAAAACATTATAGCCAAAATGTTGGTAACATTTTTGAATTTATGTCTATGAAATTTACGTTTATGTCGATATTATAGCTGTATGGTATCTAAAATATGAAGCATATGTAAGCAACCATTCCCAATTTAATGTAGCAAACCTAACCTAACTGAGCATTTACACAGATAGTATTTTTAATGTTACTTACCTAACCTAACCATTATTAAACTGTTAATTATTGGTTAACTACTTAAAATATTGAAATGCCATTTTGCACAATGGTTAGAAACCGGTACCTATTTGCGGTCCTTTTCGCGTCAGAAACTTTTCACAACAATGTTTCACGAAATCGTTGCATTAAAATTTGGTCTTGAAATGTTACTCCCATCAGACCCAAATAAGTTCCACTATGCTTTTTTTAAAATCGTAAGATTTTTTTTGATCATTTCGTTAGAGTTTGAGGTGATACTTTTTAGTTAACCCATTAAACATTTGCATGTGCAGCAATGTGGGTGCCCAGAAGTACGTGCAGTTCATGTTAGTAGTTAGTAGTGGAAAAAAATAATTACCACAAATTGTAAACATCAGTTCAGTTATCCTATTATAACTTTTTTCTATTAATCTTTACAATCTCGGGCGTGGTACAATTAGAAAGAGCACAAAATCTGCTACAAAATGGTGAAATAAAATTTGTGTATATTTACCTTCTCACACTCACCCCACCTAAAGAAATGTTTTGGTTGATAGAATTTTTGTTAACTGTACATACATACAGCACATAAGATAATATAAATAAAATAAAATTACAGAATTACAGTAGTCAAAGTTAGGCCTGAATGCTGTGCTCATGAAAATTAAAATTTTTTACAATACCGCTGTCTTTTAATGTTGTACATACCTGAAGTAGGCCTACTTTAAGTTCTTTATCAATGTAATTTATAAAAAAGCTGATTCCATTTTGACATTTTGATGTAATTTTTCTCTCACTCATGATGTCATTTCATAATGCACCCTTCCAGCCTGAGTCTCAAGTTCTGGAACATCAACACTGCAAAGAATGTTGACTAATGCCACTCAGCATGAATCTTATTGGCCATAATTACAATGTTCTGGCCAGTAAAATAATTTAATTGGCCAGTAGGATGCATAATAAACCTAATCATTGCATCTTCATCTTCTGGTTAAATTTTTCAACAACTTCAGCAGAAATTTTTTGACCTTCAAAGGCTCAGGATGTGAAAGAATTCCTTTTTCTTTTACCAACTGACGTGATTTTCTTGCTATGTCATCAGACACATTGAATTCTGTTGAAATTTTAACTCCTCCCTTACCTATGGATTTTGCATATTTCAATTTTTCTTTCATCTGACTTATTAGAAAATTACAAGTGTTAACTAACAATATTTCTTTTCTTTTTTACAGGTGGCGATGCCTGTTTGAGTGATTTGTGAGCATGTAACATATTCTGCAGCATTCTATCATGTTTTCTTGGCTGAAAGATAAGACTCAGGTAAGCATGTATTGAGGGTGTCATACTGCAGGCAGGAAGGCACAGTCTTCGGGGGTGGGGTGCTCTGCCATCTAGAATTTTTATTTTCTGCGAAATTCAACCCCTAAGGGGTAAAATAGTAGTAAGTATGTAATAAATATTATAAAGTAAATGAAAATTATATAAATATTTACTATATTTATATTAAAACGTTCAAGCCACTGAAGTAAAAGCTGGGAAATTTAAAATATTTTTACACTTTATAGCTACCCGGGTCGTATGCAAGTGGTAAGGGAAAGTAAAATAGCTCCCCCCCCCTTTTTCCGTTATCGTAAAAAAAACTATCATTCAATCATTCCACCAACAAATTTAATTGAATTGAAGTCAAACGATGGGTAAATGTTTTATTTTACCCCCTCCCTTATCAAAAATATAATCGTGTGTACGTTCCTGCGTACTTCAAATTCTCTCGGTGTAGTGCTGCCAACCTCCAGCACATATAGCTGGTGTATGTTGTGATCATGAGTTCATGGTCTGTATGCAAACTGAGTGGTGAGCTGATGACCTATGTTATTATGTAGCAAGTAGCAGTACTCATGCAGGATTGCTGCAGGTTTAGAAAACCAGGAAAATAGAGAAAAGTCAGAGAAATTAAGATGGTCAGGAACTATGAAAAGTCAAGGAAATAACCAAATATATCTTATGACAGCAAAATTAAACCAAAAATACCATTTTCGCCAATGTTTAAACACCTGCAAAACTACTCAAACATTTACTAATCACAAGATTTCATTGATTTTCTTTTCCTGAAACCATGGGCTTTTAACAATAAACACAAACTATTTTCCGGATGCTTACAATACAAGTCTGGTAGCCTGCATTCTATAGCTTTAGGTGAATCCATAGCAATTGTATAGAAACAATATCTAAAATGGTGTTATTCTTGCTAAGGTGACACATTTCCCCCCCAAAAGCAACACCTAGTGAGTGTTGGGATAATTTGTGTCTTATAGGTCAGGGACACTTGTTGACACAGACCTGGAAAAGCTGTAGTCAGAGAAGTTTGGGACTGTAAGCTGGTAACATTGTGAAGTGTGCGTGCTGGCGTTGACTGGTGTTGTGTATTCACGGCAGAGCAGGCGTTTGTGCAACGCCTCCCAGATGCTGTTGATCCTCACAAACAGCGAGCATGAGGGTTTGCTGTTGAAGTGCAGCTGCCTTGTGGGCAGAGTGCCTCTTACTTCCCGAATCACAAATGTCCTTAACCTCAGTGTTCTGTACTTGGTGAGAAACCTGATCTTTTCCCCGTGCTGCCACATTCTACGAGTGTGCTGTGCGACAAAGTTTGGTTGAGGGGTATGTAGGGACAAGATTACATTGTGAATTGCGTTAAAACCAAAATTACACCAAAAAGCATTCTAATACATCATAAAATCTAAATCTAATCTAAATATATATATAAAATGCTTTGTTAGTACGTAAATACACAGTTTTCTCAATCACCACCAACACCCATCAACTTCCCTTTGGGGTGGTAAATACCCCTTGGTCTCCAAGTGGTAGTAAGGGAGTTTTGTCGCGGTGGGTGGCAAAAATGTTAAAACATATATTTCTGGCCTTTTCTAATGCTTGAGGACTTCTGAAAATATCTCAAAATTTCTTTAATGGTCTAGAAAGTTCCAAAATGTGTAAAATGGTTATAATTGATCTGGAATGTTCTAGAAAGTTCTAGATATATCTGGAATGATCTAGAAAATTCTAGAATGAGTGCAAACTATTCTAATCGATATAGATTGTTTGAGAAAGTTCTACAAATTTCTGGCTTCATCTAGAAAGTTCCAAAATGTCCAAAACTGTTATTATCGAGTTAGAATGTTCGAGAAATTTCCCGAATGATCTGGAAAGTTCCAAAATGAGTGCAATTGATTATGTTCGATTTAGAATGTTCGAGAAAGTTCTAGAAAATCAACGCCGGGTTTCGCTGCTATGATCAAAATAAAACTTAATACTTTACAAAGCACTGAAATGCCATTAAAATCATGAAACTAATCAGCATTTTTGATCAAAACTTAACTTTAATGACAATTACCTAATATTTTAAGTATTGACTTCAATGAAAGTAATTTATTTAGTATGACCTTTGTACTTCAATTTAATAGAAACCGATTGGAAAAAATTACTTTTTTTTTAATCTTGCAACTGTTATTAGTTAGGTACTCATTTTTACATTATGACCTTAGAAATTTTTCAAACACAGAAATACTTATCTGATTTCTTTTATTTGTTCCAAAAAGTTATACATTCTTATTAAAAATGTGCATCATGTATCAGTCAAAATAACACTGTTTTGGAGAAATTAGCATCATGGAACATAAGTATCATATTTGTTCAGTAATTTATGCAATCATTTTTAATAAACAGATTTCATAAAAAATAAAAACAATAACACAGAAATCTTCTATTTTAAAAACAAAATTGGCCTGAAAATCTTGTCTACGTGCGATACGGGGGATAGTCACTTGCCTCGGTGTTCCGAGTCTAGAGAGCAGACATGTGTCCGTACCATGTGATTGATGTTCCGCATCTTCAAGAGGGTTGTCGGCCCCTACTGTAACTGTTCGATTATCAACCAGGATTTAAATTGGTACGTGTTGTGTAACTCGGCACGATTCATTGCATGCGGCAGTAAAAACACACGTAACGTTGATGTTTGATATCCCGCTATGTTCCACATGCCAGTGTGGAGAGTATTTTCAGCGCCTCCTTAGTGTGAAACTGTGGTGTAGGGTTGTGTGTGATGAGCTAATCAGGCCATTTGTATTTCAAAGACATCTGGCCTGACTTTATTACTATAAAAAGTTTACTCCTATAGCGCAAGCACGCCTCAAGGTAGATGGGTTGGTTCTGGCAACTGACTACAAGTGTCACCTCTCAGTGCGTGGGTGGAGCTGCCTTCGTTGACCCGAATCAACTGGGGCCGGGGCCGATCCGAGTTAACGAGAATCCGGGTTATCCATAGAATGAAGGAAAAACGATAAAAAAGAACATGTACACGTTTGTACTACCAAAAATATTTTTAACGGAGTTTAAAAACTTAACACATAATATATATTTACACTGTACATAATATACGTACAAACTAGTTGGCAGTAAAGAAGGCAGTGAGCTTTTGCTGTCTCAGTTTAGTGTATCGCTTACGATCAGCGTGATCTCACATCTGCTTTAACGTTAGAAGCTTGTTGGGCGATGTTTCGGCTGGACTCTAGGAATAAACCATCCAATTATCTATGTTTGCTACAACTTCTGCGTGGGTCATAACCACAGCTGGTTCATCAACACTCTAAATCCTCTTCATATTCATTTTCTGTAAAACTGCATCAGCAATAATTTCTTCCTCTTTGATTGCTTCATAACCTCAGTCATTGACAATTTGCAACCATTTGTCATTGTCTTCTTTATCAACATTGGAACAGCCATCAATATTTTTAAAAAATTTCTATAACATCTTCCACATGGTTCTCCCTAATCAATACTTGTCAGAGCTTCCAACCACTTCTCCATAGTCGCCATCGCGAACAACGCGGTAATGAAACAGTGACCACCGAGATAGCGTAGCTGCGGAGTGTGGAGTGTTGTCTCCAGGTGTCAGGTGCGTGGCGGGAGGGGAAGGAGGGGGTGGCTGATAGCAACAGCAGGCGTGGCAGTGCAGTGAGGGGATTCCCGTAGTGAACCTATATCGCCTGTCAAACACGTCTTCACTTACTAAGAACATTCTACTCTACTGCACTAATATGGGGCATAACTTGATTTGAATGGCTGGGAGGCCTGGGCGAAGCTTTGACTGAGCGAATCAGTAGAAGCTCTTTTTAATATTTGATTTGACTTCGCCAGGAAATTTGCTATTCGTTTTATTTAAACCTTAAGGTGTGATTCAAAGCGTCACATTTGTTGCAAATTTTTAAAATATTTGAAGCCTGAGATTCGCTCATGAAAATATTAATTTTTGTGTTGTATATGTTTGCTTGTTTAGAGTTGGTTACTTAAAAAAATCAAAAGATGGCACTCAATTTACTTTTACGAATGTTCATGATTATTTTATAATTAATATTGAATGAGGTTATACATAAGGCCCAATTGGTTAATCACTTAATCATTTCAAACATTTTAAATGTAAAACAATTGTTATTTTTTTTACTTCAATCCCTTATTTTATCAAATAGTGTAATACAGCTTTGCCAAGCAAAATATTCATTATTCGATTTGACGCACACAAAGACGGCAGGGAGCGCGGTTGCAAACACATTGGTCCCGTTCAGACACTCGGCAGCTACTTATAGTTTTCTGCTTTTTTTTAATGCCCGTGCATACTTTCTCATGTAGGTCATAATAATTAATGCACAAAAAAAAACAATGCTGGAAAATTGGCCAATCCTGCTACAGCGTATGTGTGGATTGATCTCGGGGAAACCCTGATGGCTTGATTGGTTTGTTTTCCTGATCCTCCTGCATGTGTTGGTGACGTCTGGTGAGACAGGTGAATGCCAACTGGTCCAGTGGGAGGTTTTAACGCAGTGTTGTGTTGTGTAGAATGTGGACATCACAGTTGCAACAACAGCAACAGCAACAGCAGCAACAGCAACAACAGCAGCAGCAACAGTTGCAACTGCAGCAGCAGAACAACTCCAAGACACTAGGAATGACATCAGCTATAAGCCTGGCAGGACCAAAGTCTATTGATCATCAGCTGACATGCGAACTGCAAGAGGTTCTTAAGCCCTATAACGTGTTTGAGGCCGACGAAGAAATGAATCACCGGTGAGTAAGACTTGTTTCATGTTCATTCAATACAGTACAGTGTGTCCATAAAAGAATGTCCCAGTAATAAATTTTAATAGTGTCTACTGTAAGCATTGTAGAGTTTTGGTTCAAGGTTACAATTAAACAGTAACTCACACAGTTTTAGATAAGTGCTTGAGCAAGTACTGCGTTGTTCTCTCACTTGCAGCGCCAACTATGCAATACGGCGACTCCTGAGCGGAGACCGTTTTGTGTTCTGCAATTTGCTAAGAGCGAGTCTGTAATTTCAGATCAACCTGCATTTAGTCTGTACGAGACTGGTTAAATGACAAAGTCACTGACTGTTGGATTGGTTGTAATGGTTGAGACAACAGAGCTCTTTTTCGCTTGCCTCCACGTTCACCTGACATAACTCCATGCAATTTTTTTTTCTTTTGGCACTTTATAAAAGATTGTGTCTACTTTCTGCCGCTACCTAATGATTTGCCAGAGTTGAGACACAGAATTGAATAGGCTATTGCTTCCATTACTCTGGAATTGTCAACCATAGTGTTGGATAGAATTGGACTTTTGGTTGGATGTGTGTGGTGGATAATTGAAGGTGCACATATTGAACATTTGTAAGAAAAATTAGGTTAGTTTACCTTAAATTTTATATATAATTTGTTGTAAATCGTCTAAATTATACTTTTATATTATACCATTGAAACTGGGACATTCTTTTATGGACAGCCTGTATTATTCCATTCAAGCAGATGTGGCACTTCTTCTCAGAGTGCTGTTAACTGAATCCTTACTTCAAGCTTATGACAACTTTAACAGCAGCTTACATTTTACACTCATAGTTCATCTACCAAATGATTTGTTCCTTGTAGTAATTAATACCTGTTTGCTCAAATATTTGTAATGCATTTTTTTTATTTGCTAGTATGTTACTTTGAAAAATATTTTTGTTGTGAAAAAATATAACAAGATACTTTTGAGTTATTGAAAATAAAAAATAATAATGAAGAAATAAATAAAAAATAAAAAGTTTAGTAATAAGATAGAAATACAAAATTCCCAGTGTTCAGTATACTAAACTTTTAATCAGGAGACACCTTGAATGCTTTGCATTTAAAATTTTTTTTTTTTACTAAAAATAGAAAATCAGAGCATGCAACTTTGAGCCAGAATAGGTTTATTATCTCTATTGTGTTTTATTTAATTCATTTTTGAACTACTTGAATTCTTTAGGTTTTGTTTTCAATTTTATGTTTCATCATGAAATGTAACAATGTTCAGATATTTAACTAATCTATGATAATGATTAGTAGGTATTGGACAAAAAATACACAAAAACAACAAAAATCACAAACATGTAATTTTATTAACAACATAATGTGTGTTCACAGCCGCATCACACAAGTTCGTGTTAATAGATCATGATCTTGGAGCACCAACAGACGTCAATGGAAGGGTTAATGGTAACCATTATTTACCAACTGACAATTACAAAGATTAGATACACTACACTGTACATCTACATACATACATCATACATACACTGTAGATCAACTACAGACATTCTGCTGGTTTTGAAAGGTAAAGAAATACATAACTACATTAGTTGCTACGCCTGCATTAATGTTATATATTAAATTAATTCAATTAATAGATCTTGTGGAAATACTGTATACCAAGCAAAGTAGATTCTCTGAAGTGAAAATCAAGTACTGAAGACACTGTTGGATGATTTCAGGACAGAAATTTTGAATTGAAAAAAGTATGAATTTAAACCAAGCAAGAGTTTAAAAATCAAACTGAACCAAACAATCTACAATAAAGTGAAGTTACAAGTAAGTCCACGGGTCATAAGAGTGCACGTAATGTTGACGCACATGTTTCCTTGCCAGGCGAGCAGACTGCCGAACTAATCAGACTCAGCATGACTCCTGGGATGTCAGCCACAGCAGGAGCAATTCTCAGAACTAGCAAACATTTGACGGGCAGGCCTTATCTCGGAACAAAACACACGTGGAAGGGGAGTCAATGACAGAATGAAGTCACCAATGCCTGTTGGGATTAGGAATTGATCATCATTAAAACCAGTGCTGAACTTTCAAAAAAAAGAAATAATTTTTACTTTATGCGTAGGTGGCCTCAAAGTAATTAGCCAAAAAGTGTTAAATATATTTATTTGCTACAGATTGCAGTGACCAAAATCTATACTTGTATTAAGCGCCAGAATCCATACAAAATTAACTAAATTTCATTCAATGAATACTAGGCAACCAACAGTGTGTGAAGTTTTTGATTAGGTTCCAAAGCTTGCTTTCAGACATGAAGTTAATTTAGTGTTGGCAGCTACTCTAATTGATTCTGTGGTTTCTATAAAGGTACTTTAAATAAACGTAATTGTTTATCTGAGATTCTACTGTTTCACATGAACGATCGAACTGTGCTTAGTCTTGGTGAGAGCAAGAAGAACAAACCTAATCAGTCGGACCACGGATCATACAAACAAGCACAATGCAAAGAAAGAGATAAAAGCAGGCATTGAAGTTGTCTGGATGGAAATACAAAGAGCAGAAACAGAATCCTTAAGGGCCCCGCCTACTTGCAGACACACAGTGCGTAGAGATTCAGGAAAAACAACGTGATTTGGAAACTGCTAAAATATCCGAGTTGGGTCTGTTTACGAAAAGAATTTTAAGAATACGCTGAGGGCCAAAAAGTAATTTTGTTTCTGCATTAATTTTTTAAACAGTGTTTTTAGAAGAGTGGAAATGGTTAAAAGACATGTGTTTAGAGTAATTTTTAGCCATAAAACAACTGGTACAGGTTCTTGAAAGCAATTAAGGGTCTTGCATTACACCTTTATCTTCATTTCCCCATACTTTACTGCTCATACTTTACAGTTGTCCTGTGGGCGACGAGAAGACTGCACGCCAATTCACAGCCTTGCGCTTAGAGTTGATACCGCACTAGAAACACCAGCGAATGTCGTCCTTATCATCCCACCTCACTGACACAGATGCACCCCTGACTAGGCGGGCCCCTTAATGCTGGATAACATTTACATTGGTCTAGGCGGGCCCCTTAATGCTGGATAACATTTAATTTGGTCCACATGCAACACCTGCTGCTTCGTCTCTTACCCTGAGCATATCTGTCATCTCTGGGAACGTGCAACCAGCAGCACCGTGCTAACGGCTGCACACGGGACCGTGAACTGCAGGCTGGTCGTGTGTGCGGCTGGCACTGAACACCTGCGCCGTGCAGTCCCCTACTGTTCTCGCCTGTGCACTTCTGGACGTATGTTCCTCGTGGAAAATTGCTTATTTGCCGTTCCCTCATTCCCGCCCGAGCCTTGAGGGGGGGAGAGTAGGCGGCCGCTCCGACGTCGTCCGTAGAGACTGGAGTTGCCGGTCTTATCTGCCGTTAGTGGTTGTTGATTATTAATTTTCTAATTCATCTGTCCATACATTTGATGTTCTTATAATCCATTGTGCATGTATCGATGTTTCTGTTGCACCTGGTGTGCCTGGCTCGGTGTGTTGGCCGACTGTGGATGCGTACCTGCTGTGGTCTCACCTCAGGCAGAGCTCGCCTGCTTTGGCTGAGTGGCCAGCTACTAATTAGCCATTTCCGTTCTTTTTTTTTTTTTATTGTCTTTCATTTCCTGTTTTGTACCTGTCCGTACGCATCGTGCCCAACGCTAAAGCCCTGGATTGTTGGTGGGCATGGTAAAATTAAAATGGTTAATGTTTAATTTTTGTGATGATTTGTATGGCTGGATAATCTTGTTAAATTTTAGTATATAATTAGTTGTTTGTGAAACATACTATTATACTATCATGTATGTTGATTTATTTTGCAGGATGGAAATTTTAAGTAAGTTAAATGCTCTGGTGAAGGAGTGGATCTGCGACGCGTCCCTGAACCGCAACATGCCCCTGAACGTGGCGGAGCAGGTGGGCGGCAAGATCTACACGTTCGGCTCGTACCGGCTGGGCGTGCACCACAAGGGAGGCGACATTGACGTGCTGTGCGTGGCGCCGCGCCACATCGACCGCGCCGACTACTTCACGTCCTGCTTCCAGCTGCTCAAGCAGCGGCCCGAGGTGACGGACCTGCGGGTGAGCCGTCTCCCACTCCACTCGTCCCAGTTACAGTGGTAGTTCTTGAAAACTGTTGATGATTTGTAGGGATGTGCGAATCCTTGATTTTCAGTTCGGTTCGAATTCGATTCGAATCCCTGGCAATATTTGAGATATGAATCCGATTCCGAATATCAAGCTCAGAATAATTAAAAATAACTGATTAATTTAAAAATAATGTGTGTTCTCTTTTTTCTAATTGTAACTACTGGCAATTATTTATTACAATGAGATTGAAATGTTAATAATTATGTAAACTTAATTAATAATAAACACTTTAAAATGTGAAAACCAAAACACATTCGATTCTCCAACTCAATCGTAATAAACTGCACGCCACACGGAAATCTCCGTTTTATAAACGTTTCAGCAAACGAAACCATTTTTTCTCCAATAAATAGCCAAGACTTTTTTTCTTGTAGGTATGCAATTGTTTTTAGTTTATACTTTGTTATACGACGAAATTCGTAATTGTAGTTTAAGCTCTCGAAATCTCAAAATTCTTTTAATGTCACTGTGTTAATTATTTAATTTACATATCTTTCTTTGATGCATCATATTATAAATACTTACGTAATAGTAGCCTAATTTTATTTTTCACTGCTAGTATTTTTGAAGCCTATTAAATTAATTTATAACTTTTGTGAGTATTCGTAATACTGTTCGAATCCATGTACGTACAACGATTCCGGGTTCAGGTAGTTGTGGATTCGAACCGTACCCGAAAATATCGGGTACTCGCACATCCCTAATGATTTGGTTGTAAAATAGAATCACTTCTTTGATTTTTTTTTTGCACAATTGTCGTATTTTCCGGCCAGTAAGGCGTCGACGCTTGTGCATCTCACCTGGCTGTCCTGTGTTTTCAGGCCGTTGAAGATGCGTACGTGCCGGTCATAAAGATGAAGTTTGATGGCATTGAGATCGACATGCTGTTTGCGAGACTGGCGCTCAAGGAGATCCCCGACGCGATGGTGAGTGGTGGTTCTCTGTGCACAGCCACAGGCACGGGTGTGATTTGGGGCATCTTGCCCGTAGCACGGCAGTGTTCTTAGAACAAGAGCAAAAAGAGGGGCGTGGGAAGGGGCGTTGGGAAACTCCTAACTCAGCGCGGACTCTGCACATCATTCTGTGCCTTACGTGCTGGGAAGCTGCACAGCCTAGTCGCGCCGTGCTGACGGGAGCCAGTGCACAGACGGGAACGTGCTGGTGGCACTGAAGGCGTGAAGAATTACACACGAAGGAGGAACCGGATGGCACTGCCAAGACAGCATGAGAAACACGAGCTGAGAGGGAAAACATGGTAGCTTTCCAGCACTGTTAGCAGCCAAAACTCCAAAGAGGAAATAATAAAATGTCAACTAAAATAATCAAAGAAACAAAAAAAAAATTGAAAGAAAAAAAAATTGTTTGTGTCCAACATTACCGATAACAGCACAATATGTTCAAGGTCATGGTGGCCTAGTTTTTCATATTTGAATTTTTTCATCCAAATATTTTGAACTACTTGTATTTCGACCACCGACATGAGCTCAGTGTGTTCACAACAAACAAAGTGCAGGACTCTCAAATTCATTATATGTTGTATACTTTAATCATAGGTAAGTTTTTTTCTCTTATTTTCAAATTATTTGCATATTTATGAACTTCAGCCTATTGATCTGCCTTTGACCCTTTTGATATGTTGTTACATTCCAGGTTGGTCCCGCAAAACAACCCAGAAAAAATAATAAGACACTTTAAAACTTACTGTTGTAGTTATTTACTTAAAGATTGTTTTTAAGTTACTTCTTTTAACTGAAGTGAGTTATTTGGTAAAGTTTTTATTTTGAAAAATAAAAGTATTTTCTAACTTCCTTGGTTTATTACGTTCTCAAAAAAAAAAAAAGAAATACAGTTTGAACTTGCACAAAATACCAACCACAGTTCAGTCCTCTGATCAAAAGTTTGTTAGTTGTAAAAGTTTTTATCCTGGTCGGATTACTTTCTGATAAAAAAAATTACAATACATACCAACTCAGTTCCAGTTAGACTTCTCAGTTTCCTGTCACTCGATATTTAAAATAACTAAGTCCCTGAGTCAAGTTCACTTACCCAGGTGCGTCCTCCTGCGGAAACTATCCCCGGTGGGTGACGATGGTCACCCTGGACTACTGCCAATGCCTGGGGTCGAATTTATAATTATTTAATGTCCCAAAAAATAAATAAAAGGTCGCAACATGGCCTGGCCCTGACCAGCAGGCGTTAAACTGACACTTAGTACATTCTCTTCAAGAGTTCAATAGTTGCGAACGACGCAACCGCATGCTGCGTCCATCGAGTGACAACCACCTTGCACCGTGCAATTACCTTCCTTTACCCCGTGGGCCAACTGACCAATCACTACACAGTATTAGTACCTGACCATAGAGGGCAATTGTGTTTACAAAAATTATTCCATGAAAATCTGGAAGGGCACACCACACTAGCGCATGGCTCGCCCTGATTGGCTGGCGAGGCAGCGCCCTGCGAAAGTTCCAGTCTATTTAACGCGCTAACTTGAGGCGTGAAAAAAAAACTTGGTGGCGACAGAGTGTCGCACCTGTCTTCCTTTCTTTTCCAGTTTTCTAGAATGTTTTAGAACGTCAGTCTTATTGCCCATAGTATGCTTTATAATTGTACAAACTTAATTAATAGACATATTAATTTTAACTGACTAAACAAATTAGAGTGAAAGAATAATAATAAAAAATATTATATTCAGCTTTATGTAAAATCTAACTCAAATAATAATATTAAAGCACAAACAAAATACTTTAAATTCCTATACATAATAAAAAAAAACTAGTATAAATTATGAAGGAAAAAATACTAAGCGAATTAGTTAAAATATTATTAACATAGGGCAGGAGTTATGCTATGTCTCAATGTAAACATCTTAGCTCTTGGCATATGGCATTTGATAGCGGTAGTTTCGAGAATGGAACAGAAGTCGCTTGGAACAGAAATGTGTAACTACGATGCTGCAATCTGGTGGATGGCGTGAACCAAAGTTTAAGAAAAGCCAATAGGAAACTTTATAGTATTAACTGTTTAATGAGTTTTAACAGGATGGGCCATAATTGAATAAAAGTCCCTGTCAAATAATGTGAAGCAAAAAGTCGGTGTTAGTATTTTTTTCAAGTATTTTTTGTTTTTATTGGAGTTGTTTCAGATACAGTTTAACCTTTCACTCTCTAAGGCAACAAATTTTATCGGCAGTTGCAGAAACTATAAGAGATTCGCGTCAAGAAATATAGTTGAAAACACAATTTTCTTATATTTATCACACACTGCATTATTTTAAAGAATGCTACGTTAAACTTCATGGCCAAGTTTAATATTATGTGTATTTGCGACATGAGAACACATGGATTTGCTTGTTTCTGAGGTTAGATGTTCACACATTATTGGGGAGTACTGACTGACTCGCTCACATTTTTTTCTGATAACTCATGTGTACAGTATGCTTATAACTTTTTTTGTACAAACTATGAATTATAAAACATAAGTGTCTTTTTTCGGCAATATATGTGAACTAAATTTAGGGTTGGGGTATAATTAATATTAGTTTGTACTAAAAATGTTTTTGCCATTTTTTACATAGAGATTGTTGGAAGTACTTGAAATAATTAAGTTTTTGAGATTTCTTAAACTATATGTTATGCAGACAAAGTTTGTGGCATCATTTTTCTTCAACTATAAATAAATAAACAAACCAGGATGTGTATATTTTTCAATGATTGTGGTAAATAATAACATTCATTCTAACTGTAGGCATTTTGCTGGCGCACAGTCGCTTTCATTTGTGGCGTGGACGAGCATGGTAGGGACGTCACGTCACGTCATCCAGAGGGTGTGTGTGTGTCGCCAGGACTTGCGAGACGACTGTCTGCTGAGGAACCTGGACCAGAAGTGCGTGAGGAGTCTGAACGGATGTCGCGTGACCGACGAGATCCTCCGCCTCGTTCCGAACATCGAAGTCTTCCGTCTCGCTCTCAGGACCATCAAGCTCTGGGCTAAAAGTACTGTTGCAGCATTTACATATCTACTCTATTCATGGATGCATGTGCGAAGCAGTAACCGTGGAACCATTATGTTTTGCTGTTGTATCGAATAAAGAATAAAGTAAGACAATTGCATATGTTTATCACATATTTTTTTCATAACCTACACTCATATTTTGTCTTCTGCATACATGTACTTTTCTCACTTTTGCACAATTGTCATACTAATGTTTTAAATTTTACTTTCGTAACCTAATCCTAACCCTGATCGTTAAATTCGTTCTTAGTGGGTGTCCACGTTTTGAAAGGAATATGCATGCCAAATTTCAATCAGGTAGTTTTGTAGATACATTGAAGAGTGAGCAATTGGTATGTATGTATATGTATATATATGTGTGTATGTATGTGTGTGTATGTGTGTGTGTACGTGTATATATAGATTATAATGAATATAATAAAAAAAAACAGTCAAAATAACACGAGAACAATGAATTAGTAAATTAACAGGAGAGAACATATTAAAGTACAATGGTAGATACAAATTAAATAAAATATATTTAATAAAAACTATGAGAGATTTGAGTTAAAAGATATGTTCCAATCACAATAGTTTGATAGTTATAGCTGTTGTAGTTGCCAAAGTTTAATTTCTTCCAAAATTGATGTTACATTTAGTGTGCTTTAAAGTATTAGTCCAATTTTTTGGTATTATTTTAAAAGGTAACATTTGATAGAAATAAAAATTAAATAATGATAAAAATTAAAAGGCCTGAAATGATACCTGTAAAATACCAGAAGGCAAATGGATACTAAAATCACAAGAATGTAGTCCTTGGATGTACTGCCATGAGCGTTAGCTGGCACGGAGACCCCACCACGCACAGCTGTTGGCGAGACTGAGCTCCCGACACTCGGCTTGCGAGGGAGCTCTCAGTAGCCCCAAACTACTGATGTCGCTGCGAATGAAATTTGATCAAACTTAGTTCAGAAACAATGCATACTCAAATACTCAAACGAAAACAGCTACCACCAAGACTTATTAGAACTTCCATCTTATTAAGTAAACTCTCGCCAGTCCGTGGCCCGAGAATCCAAAGTTCTCAGAAATCCGGGGTATTTCCGAAGTGACATGATCGTTACTGTTTAGATGTATGTATCACTATTCTCAGTGGATGATAAGAGCGACGCTCACTGATATTTATAGCGCGGTAAAAGGCTCTGAACTGGCGCTCATTCATCTCGTTCCCGTCAGATAACTGTGAAATTTGAGCGGTGACCGTAACATTATATGGCGGGAAAATAAAGATAAAGGTGTAATGCCTTTTCCTCTGGTGCTTTCAAGAAATTTTTTAACGGTTTTTTACACCTAAAACTTCAAAACCATGCCTTTTAGCCATTTTAACTCCTCTTAATCCGATATAAAAAAAACAGTTGGGCATTAGCAAATTCTTAAATGCTTTTCGTAAACAGACTCCAGTCGGATATTTAGAGTAGGTTGGAAATCGCGTAGGTTTTCCTGAAGCTCTGGGCACCGTGTGTCAGTGTGTGAAACATGTTGCCAGTGACAAGTTTCCTAGCTGTGCGCGGCACACGACTGTAGTTGTCATGCGTCACACGCCGGGAATGCTGGCCGGAGGGAAGGTGAGTATAGTTCATTTGCGGTAAAAATAAATACTCTAACCGCCCTGCTAAATTTTTCCATTAAAGAAATTTTGAAGTTTCAGAGATTTTCCAGCAGAAATAATGTTCTGTAACTAACAAAAAAATTGTATCAAAAAATTAACGGTAAATGGCTGCCGTGGGGGGCCTTAAAAAAATGTTCATTTTACCGGGAATGGACTATACAACCTGGCTTTGTCGCATGCAGTGTGGAGTAGGGGAGGAAGGATGTTGACAGTTTCACACGCAGAAAATGGCTAGAGGGCTGGAGAGAGGGAGAGAGATGGTTTGTTGTCTGGGAGGGAGAGGTAAGCCGTATGACGTCATGCATCCGCTGCCTTTGCAGCCGCCAGCCTGTCTAGACGAGATTCTCGCACTCCCACTTACGTCGCACAAGCTACTGCTGCCGTGTTTTTAAACGGACTGTCCAATTTTTTTTCTCTTCTTATACGAACATTAGTAAGTGCACTATAAACCAACACAAAATATATGCTGCATGTTAAATAATAGCTTTGTATAAGCTTTTATTGTGAGTTTTACCATTTTTTCCCCGATTATTTTTGTTTTGTGCCAAAATTTCAGATTTTTTGATGGTTCTAGTGTACAATTAACAAATGATTTTTTTTTTATTTCTCCCGTTTCTCTTTAGTTTAACTGGACTGGCCGTGTGTCTGTGAGGGAGTGGCCTTGAGTCTCTTGCCAGCTACGTATCGCTTCTCTCTCCCGCCCCTCCTAAATTCACTTCCCCTTATCAAGGGGCTTCCCGTTTCAGCGCACGCCACATTGCTACGCCTAGCTCTTTCACATCAAAGTGCGACTTCGGGTGCCATTAATTTAATTTAAGATGACTTTAAATTACTTTTTACACAATTTACTACCAACTTGAACAAATGGGTGTGTTAAATTTAATCAGGCCAGGCTGTAAATTTTCAGGAAAAAAAATTTCTCGGGTGCTTCATTTACTATGAATGGACTATACTGGTATTGCTTACGTACCATTCTGTTAACTTCTCAAGTGTCTTGTTTATTATGACGTCCTGTGGTAGTATTACATGTTCATTGACTTCCATCTTATCTTTTAGAATTTTTTTTTGTATTTTAATGAAAATTTTTCAAAAATCCGAAGTTTTCAAAAATCCGAAGGTCATAAATCCCCGACACCCACGGATTTGCGAGAGTTTACTGTATCTCTCTTTTATCCTCAGTAAATTCAAACATTAGATCACCATGCATCTAACTTTAATAGTTATGTTTACTTAACTCTAAACATACTTTCCCTATCATGTTACTTGTTATGACGTGGGCGCTAATGAAAGTAATAGTGTAGAGGGATAGGTGGTCGAAAACGGGGATGAAAGTATGAGGGGCAGGTGGAGCGGGAGGGGACAGTTTGTGTCTGCAGCAGCTCTGGATCACCTGGAGAAACTGCTGTAGACGGAGAGTGTTTGCTAGCTGCTGTGGTTGTTCCAGGACACGGCATCTACAGCAACGCGCTGGGCTACCTGGGAGGCGTGTCGTGGGCCATGCTAGTAGCCAGGACCTGCCAGCTCTACCCTAACGCTGTGGCGGCCACGCTCGTGAACAAGTTCTTCCTGGTGTGGTCTCAGTGGAAGTGGCCGCAGCCCGTCCTGCTCAAGCAGCCCGAGAACCCGAGTCTAGGCTTCCCGGTCTGGGATCCACGGGTAACTAAGGCTGGACCTTGTTTATGGTTTTGTAACCTTTCCTTCTTTTTTTAATCTAGGACCTGATTCCTATAACACCTCCCAGAAGGGTCGCTCCTGCGTATGGATTCGCACCCTCAATTTTGTGCATAAAAAAAACATTTTCACCGTAAGGGTCGCCCTTGAATATGGGCCGCGTCATATAACTTGTCTCTAGTTGAATACAAGTGTTATGTCCATCATCCTTCCTCTCTGCACCCTTCATGGCCCTTCCTCCCCTGCCCCCTTCCCCCAGTGCCTTACCACTATCTAAAAAAAATACAAAGGAAAATAATACTATTTTTTTATTCCCATGTTCCCCTTCCCCGTCTATTTTTTTTTTTTTTTTACCTGTTCCCTTCCCCGAGCGTGAAAAGACTGCACGTTATTTCTTTGTCAATTTTATTTTGTCAGTTCCCTGCAATAAAAATAAGCACGCCCTTGCAATAGTTTTGTCTTGAATGAAATGTTGCATTAGAAAGCGTAGGAAATCTCATGCAAAAACATTGTTTGGACACGTTTGCATCACAAAAACCAGTCAAGATAGAAACGTGATGGTTGAGTACGGTGCCAGTTCACAGACATTTATGACGAGAGAGGGAGGGTGAACCATAAACACTGCTGCACGCACACACGCACGCACTCCCCTCCCTTTTTTCCTCTCTCTTTGGTTGGTTTACTTTTATATTCTCCCTCTTGCCGAGTGCCAGCCCGGTGGCTGTGGCGGCAGACAGCCAGGTCACTTACTGTTGGCGCAGTTCACAATGCTTCACACTCACTGATGAGATACTTTAACTAAACCATTTATATTTACACCTGACATATTTATTAGAAACGAACACAAACTACGTAGTTATTTAAGCATACAGTCAACCACAAAAGTGTGTGTGTGTGTGGATATATATATATATAAAAAAACAAACACACACATATATACATATAAATGGATGTTTGTTCATTCCTTATAAGTTCTTAAACCATTAATCCGATTGCAATGAACCTTTGCACACTTTTATCTTTGAAACACGTGGAATGTTACTGTCTAGGTGAAATAACGTTCAATAGGTGGCGCGCGAGTTGTATCCATGGAGTTATTAGTCTATGGAGTGGGTGTGAAGTTGAAGTCAACTGGCTAGCAATTAGATAGCAAAACTAATCGCAGCTGTATAAAGGCAAAAAAATAAATATATATATATATATAAATAAAACTAATGTTTGTTTGTCCCGTATGTGTTCCTATTCTATCCATCTGAAAAATCTTTGGTGAATTGTTATGTGCATGCCCACGAAGGTTTCCAAGTTTCACAACCATTTTACAATAGGTGGCGCACGACCCGTTTCGACAAATGTGTTTATTTTATACAGTTTAGCGGCAGTTTGTGCATTTTTCATTGTATTAGTGCGCACACGTGACAGAATTTCACTATGTCACTCTCTATTCCATAAAATTTCTATATACAAAAATCATGTTTGCTTCGTGAAAGGACAAACAGGTCAATATATTTTTGCATTTATAATAGTGTTGGGCCGATTCCTAAAATATACCGATTCCGATTCCATTTTCGATTCTTAAATTAAAGGGTCGATTCTTCGAATCCGATTCCGATTCCTTAATTTTCATCTGAAATGTTCAACAGAGTAATATACTAAGAAAAGAAAAAAAGTTATTATGATTTAAAAAATGTAATTGCATTGTGTTTCATTTTCTGTGCAAAAATTAACATTATATACAGCTTATATAATGTTAAAAAGTATGTTCATTACCATCAAGTTACGCTACCTTGAATTTCTAGCACAATTTGGCCTTTTAACCTTGCACATAGTTAGACAAAACACGTGTTCAAACACTGCCAATAATCAAAGATGTCTTATGACGTAAATTGTAAATAATGCTATAACTTAACCAACTTTAGATACCTTACATTATCAACTCAATTAATTGTAAATAAAGAGGTTTGTACGGTTAGGTTAAGAATTTTATTTTCAAGCACAACTAAATAATGATTCAAATAAAATGACAATATAACCTCGTTTATACATATTTCAAGGGACCAGGGCGAAAAAAAATAAAAAGAGGGAAATGTAAAAATAAAACTTTATTATCTCATTGTGATGGAAATGACAAGAAAGAAATATGCACCACACTAAAATAAAATGTCAGAGATGCTTACGTTTTAATATATTACCTAGAACTTAATTATCTCATTTGGTGAAAAGAAAAAATCCATCCAGTCTTGCAGTTCTTCACAACCGTAAAGAGAAAATAAATTTTCGGTTCTTGAGTAAGAAAGTTCTGTGCATGTTTTAGCATCTCAAAATTTCCACATTTTATGGTGAGATTTTCTTACACAAAATATTTAAACTCTTGAAATAATCACGTGTTAACATTTAAATCATTTCAGAAATTTATGGGAACCAATTCTGTTAAACTAACACAACTACTTTCAAAAGATTGTTTATGTTTGGTAATAAAAATTTACTAACGTTTCAGCAGCAATGTTTGGAAATTCAGATTAGCCAACTGCCTTTCCAAAATATATCTCACATAAAACGAGCATCGCTGAACACGCACAAGAACGCCAATTTACAGCAATTTGGTTATGTTGCTTTTAAACTTATTTTAATATGGTCACAGTAATCCACTGTGAATTTCGGTAAAATCTCATTCAAAAATTATTTCATTTTAATTCTTTAAAGTTTAAAGTGCAGAGATGTGAAACATCTTAATTTTCACGTTCACGTCACCAAAGATTTTGTTCATGGCCGTGTAGTTTACCATGGCAGGTAGCACAAAAAAAAATTAGGTTGTTTACAATGGCAAATGTAGCTGCCATGATCAAATAGTTAACGTTTACATTATTTTACATGCCGTTTACATTTACATAATTTTCTTTAAACATTTATGGTTTTGTCTAATTATTTTTGAAGGCTTACTATTAAATGCAGTGCTGCTGCAACGTAATTTCCGAAAAATGCTTTCGCTTAAAGCGGGAAAGTAGATACTGCATTTGTACTGTAGGGAAAATGGCGGTGCAAGTAAATAAATACGTTAATCACCGTAATTCGTAAATCAGTTCCGTAAAAAAAGATTGTATTATGTAGTTAAAAAATTATATTTGCATGCTTTTTAATATTTTCTTACGTTTTGAGGAGATGTATTTTGCAAACTTAAAAACAATGCAGGAATCGGTCATGGTCGATTCCAAAACCATTGTATTCTGAATCCCACGATTATACAGGAATCGGTGGAACCGACCGATTCCGGAATCGGAATCGACCCATCACTAATTTATAATGTTAGTAGGGATTACCGTATTCACTCGCGTAATGTCCGCCCTCGCATAATGTCCGCACCCTTTATTTATATATCCTTAAAAGAAAAAATTTAAAATTCGCATAATGTCCGCACCAGTCGTCTACGGCGGGCAACACAACTTTGGCCACCCCTAAAGGACGCAGTATGAATGGAAAGTTGACGTGACCTTGAGCTGTCCTTTCTCTCCTGTCCTGAAAGGGTGGGGAAATTCGTTGAACTGAACAAAGCACGGTAACGGTAAACACAGCTGACCAACACACATGCAAGTTCAAGGCATGAGTTTCGTGTCGAGTTTTGTAGTGTAGAGTACAGAATGGGTAAATATAAATCCTTCACTGCGTGGTTTAAATTAAGAGTTGTTCGTTATGCTGAAGAGCATGGGAACAGGGCTGCTGAAAGGGAGTTTGAAGTGCACGAAAAAAGTGTTCGTCAGTGGCGGAAAATAAAAGAACAGTTGCAGTCAACAAATGCAACACGGCGTGGATCAGTCTTGTTTTCTGTTGAGGTAAGACATGCAGCGCAGCGTAAAAGAAACGTCAACTTTAATTAGTGTGTACCCTGTTTTACGTGTCAGGACAGAACAGAACCCCTCTATGTTTACATTTGGTTGGAATCCCTCCCTCGGCCATTCTCACGCTCTAAATGTTTCCTTCCCCTTCCTCCTTCTCTACGTCACGAAGGCCATCAGATTGCTGGGAGGGGGGGGAGTACAGTGCGCAGCAGATGTGGAACTGGTGAGTCACTGCGCTGTTGCCAGCTCGCTGGTTCCCTACGCGCCGCACGTAAGGATATGGTATGGCTAAAATATTGCAGCCGTGCCGTTAATAGCCGTTTTAATCCATCACATATTAATCACATTAATAAGGCACACGTAACCACACTTATTTCAGTGTAGCGCGTAATTTTTTTTAATGTGCGAGACAGTTACCGGTGGCAATTACAGCAAAGTAAACATGGTCTAAGCCGGGTTGTTTGCAAGCAATCCCGCAGCAATATTCTTTTAAAATACCTAGCTAGTGAAATCCAAATTGATTTTAGATACGTTTTGTGCCTTTTTAGTAATAATTAAGACACAAAATTTTGTATTTTTCCTCGCATAATGTCCGCACCCCATTTTTTTGGCAAAAAATGTGGTCAAATTACTGCGGACATTACGCGAGTGATTACGGTATGTGTAAACAAGTGTGTGTTGTAATGGTGCCGGTAGAGAGAGAGTGGAAGGCAGAAGATGCGCAAGTGACGGGTGTCTGTGTTCAGGTGAACGTGGCTGACCGGTATCATCTCATGCCGATCATCACCCCGGCCTACCCGCAGCAGAACTCCACCTTCAACGTCACGCAGTCCACCCTCACCATCATGCAAGAGGAGTTCAAGCAGGGACTGGCCATCACGCACGAGATCATGGAGGGCAAGGCCACGTGGGACAAGCTGTTCGAGCCTCCCAACTTCTTCGGCAAATATAGGTATGCTTCTCAAACTCCTTGGTCACAGTGTTTACAATTAGACTGGACCTCAAACATTTACCTGGAGTAAAGTTCTTTCTATGATTTGATTTGAGTAATTATTAAATGCTTTCTCTTATGATATTCCTGTGAGGTATTCCGTAACAGCATTCCAACGCATCGACGACGATCAAGTTTTTCAACTTATAAAACATTGTATGAGTGTAAACATCCCTCTACACATGCCAATCTCAAAGTGTTTGCGGTGGTGGTGACAGCATATTCGTTTGCGTGTTGACGGCCGGGACCAGCGAACAGTAGACTCCACTCTCCAATCTGCGAATGATTTTGGGTAATACATATGTATCCACTCTTGGTAACATATACACAAACTCGACAAAGGTCAACATACCTACTAACATATTGAAATATGTTATTGACATGTTTATTTGAACTTCCATCGTGTTTCTGTCAAAGAATCTTAATCCATTTGACAACTCTTTTTTTTTGGACACATCAGCCAGTTTGCTAAATGCGGACGCCTTCTCAGCCTCTCTAATGATAGAGTCTTAATCATTGCTCCTCAGAGGTGAACAATTTCATTTTGTGTTTGTGGGAACATGAAGGCTGCATTTTTTCTATTAACCTTTTTTCCAGAATGGCATTCAATAAGCCTGTGCAAATAGTGTTTTTTTTTTAATGCAAAGAAAATTTTGAATCAATTACTAAAAATATTCGCGAAGCTGAATCGATTTGCAAATTTATTTCTAAAGGCAATATTACACTTACATTATAAAATACTGGAATTAATTTAAAAGAAATATCCATTGGTAATAGTAAGTCTTTGAATGAAATAATTATCTCTATTTTTTTCATTATATTAAAACACCACTTCATTTTTTACTGTATATATTTTTATTTTATTACGATAGTACTAACTAGTGTCTATCAGGTTTTAATAAAATAACACAACATTTAAAATAGAAACCACTTTATCCGTACAAATTTGTAGTATCTAGCCAAAATCTTATGAAATACCTAATTTAATGTTAATTTTGAGCAACATAGGCTCCTATAGAAACATTGCAAACAATTTTTTTTAGGAATTTAAAAAAATAAAAAATGTATAGATATATATTTATAGTTAAACATTTCAAACGTCATCTTAAATTTGCCTTTAAAACCACCAAATGTTCAACATGTTGAGGAGAAGGCATTCTTTCCCTTGTACCAAAAACACCACCACCTGTCACTATTAAAGTCGTTGCAGGAATCCCTAAATATTTTGCATCCACAACAGATACACTTGGATATTTTTTACTTCCTTGATTTTTCCACCAATCCAATGAACCACTTGGAAGATGTGGTTCACCGAGATAACTTCTTGTTTCATCTTTTTTCTGGTTTGTGGCTGGTTGGTTGGGCAGTCAAGTGCAGCCCACAAAGCAGATTTATTTTTCTTCACGAAGTTTTACAATAACCTTTTCATTCACTTCTTTAACTCAGGCCTGTGACTTGGCTCATTGTCATGATGAAGTCCTTGATGTCGCTTTGGCAGCGCGCGACCCTTCCTTTCAGTCTTCAGCACTTCCACTTAGCATTCACAGTGGTCCCGGTGGACAAAGCATCTGACGTCAAAGAAGACAGTGAGTATGGTTTGGATCCTTGCCTTCTTCGGGCGGTGCGACTCTGGGACGTGCTACTAAACTCTGCCTTTTTGTCTCATCACCGGTGATAACTGAGTGGAAAATAAGGATCATTTTCACACAAGTCAAAGAGTTGTTGGCACAATATGCATTTAGAAATGTATTTATCAGATCTTAGGTAGCAAATGAGCGGGGCATTAAAGGTTATATCAGTTTTACTAAGGGTGATAAATTTGAACGTGTCACAGGAGATGAAGTACCGTATTTACTCGCATATAGGTCGCGGCAATTTTACCAGATTTGGTGGGGAAAAAATGAAGTGCGACCTATATGTGAAGAAAAAATTTTTTTAAAATTTTTGAGGAATTTTTTTGCAATATTTTGCTTTAAAATGTGAAAAAGAAGTTTATATAGGTATAGGCAAATTTATTTACAATGTACACATACAGCGAAACCCCTAATTTACGTTACCGTTATTTACGTTTTCCCGTTATTTGCACTATATTCTTCAGGTCCCGTTTAGTTCCCATTTAGTCCAATACAAAACTTTCACGCAAATTACGACTCAAAAATCTAATCCATCCCGCTATTTACGTCACGTAACAACCATAAACAACCAGAAAATACCGTGGGTACTTTAAGAGTAAATAAGATTAGTTAGTAGGCCAAAAAACACTAAAAACATCGTGAAAAACGTTAACGTTTATAGTCGGCAATGAACATTTTAAATCGCAAAATATACATATTTTATAACATGAAAAGTTGCTTTTATTTCTAAACATGTAATAATTTAAGCCTAGGCGTGTAAAATCCGAGTAATTATGGCAGGAGACAATCTAAAACGCACGAGGGAAAAACGTAAACTCACGAATGTATGAACGTGGCTGATTGTTAATTTCTGATACTGTATTTATGTCACAACTTAGCCGAAATACTGGTACGAGACAAACTTCACAAGATAAAATGAGCGGAGTCTTGGTAACGGTTTTATACGTATTTTATAATTTCGGAAGTATTGTACAGTTGACGCATATTTTTTAAACTAACAATTTATTTCTGGGGATCGTAATTAATTAATTATTGGTATCAAGACATCAAGATTAACTTAAACTTGAACATGTCACGGCAGCGAGAAAACTGGTGCGTAGACCAATAAACTGGTATTAGAACTGGATAAAACTGGTACACGGGAGGTGGAGCTTATATTTTTTCCGCTAAGCTCGCATCTATTGGCTGGCTGCTGATGGAACGTCACGAGTCTGGGCGGATCGTTGAGTGAGTTACACTGCGCATGCGCAGCTCAGTGAACAAAGAGCGAGCAGGCGCGCCGTAACAGCAGCTGATCGAGTACAATGACCTTTCTCCGCGCACGGCGCGGTAATGAATTACCGGTGCGACCTATATGGGGGGAATCTTAAATACCAAATTCAGGACCTCAAATTATGGGTGCGACCTATCTGCGATGGCGACCTATATGCGAGTAAATACGGTAAATAAAATGTAATTCTACTGCTAATCCAGTTTAAAAACATTTATTTTTATGTTTTCCTTATATTTACTTTCTTGTAAATGTAATTATTCCCAATTAAACTGCAAGTAGGTATGTAATTTTCATACCACAAAATGTAAAAATATTTTTTTTTTGCATAATCTTGTTTAAGGTTTTCAATCGAGTCTGTCATTTGACCAAGCAATATAATGCTAACAAAGTACACATAACACCTTTTAATAACGTTCTAATATCTATCACAATCACAAATAAAACTGTAGTTCACCTTGTTGATGCAAAACGTACATGCAACGACTATACAACTGATTAAATTTACATTCAAGTAACCACTGAATCATAGTAATGTATGGATGTGTTAAAATAACAGATGCGTAAATGACCGGCAACTGACAATCACTGTCTATGAGTAAATGTCAGATAAGGACTAAAAGGTTTTGGATTTCTCTGTATTTTTATGCTGTATTCAAAGTCGCAATATGACGAGAAAATAGGCCAAACAATGTGAGCAGACCTGAATGACACGGGGCGATCACATTGCGAGCGTGACAGGAAGGAGTTGTGGTTTGTCACGCGTGGCTGGCTAGCCGAGAACATCGGTGGCTCAGGTTCTTAGGCAGAGTTACACAATCCTATTTACGGTATGCCTCTACATGTATTGTAAAATTATCTTTAAAAAATATTTGGCTCCACGGAGGGGGCATCCTCCCCCCAACTGACAATGCTCTTGTGCATGGCAAAGAAAACGACTGCAAACTCACCCCTTCCAACGGCGTGTGCGTCCTGTTATGACCAGGGAACCTATGCTCCGGACGGTTTAACTTATTTATGTCCATACGTAATATATTTACAACTTTAACTGGTTTATTATTAAATTATTTTCCAGAAGTGATGCAAAATATAGGCCTTTTTGGAAAGTCTAGGAACTTTTATTAATGTATGTTTTGCTTAATGGATAATTTCTGGAAACGTAACCTGTCTGTTAATTAAGGACTTATTGGACTTGCTGTACGTTGATATCTCAGTGGGTCCCATGCCGCGATTGTTTTCTATGTCTGCTATAACAGTTATAACCTCTGTCTTACAAATAACAAGGAGAACAAAAAATATCGTGGAAAACCAAAAAAAAAAAGTAGGGAATTTAAAAATTTAGTTTGGTGGACACCATCACCAACTACCGTCACCAAAAAGATCATAAATGTGCACAATGTGCGGAGCAACTGTTGTATTTTTAACGACCACTAAATCCAATTAACACTTGTTTCACAAGGAAAATGTTAATTGATTAGACGTAAGCCATGTTCCGGCACTATCTGGATTCTAACACGTCTGAGGTGCAGTATAGGTGTGTGTGTGAATAAGTGTGCGATGGGCATAGATGCTGTTTGCTGAATGCTACTGCTATGTGCTTGAACACTTCATTGTGTTTCACCCACGTATGCCCGAACAAGGGTCATTTGTACAGGTGTGTGTTAGTAAGTTTGTTCTAGCTTTGAATATATATACTGTATAGAAGTTGCGAGTGGATAGGATTTACTCTACGTTTTTCAGAAGCGTATGATGAGCAGCTTGGGAACTTCACCGCTGCAAGTGCGTTGCCGTAACGCCCTGCATCATCTTAGGTTGTCATTCACGCGTTAGAGCGCAGCACTGTCGCCCGTTGTCATTCCCCCCGCACACCCCCCTTCCCCCACCCATCATTCACTGCAGCTCAAGGTTGTTCAGCGGGAGGGGGAAGGGGTGTTTGAAGAGTTCGACACTCGTCCGCCAGGGACCACCACGAGTCGATGCCCCTGGAGATGGTGGCGATTGCGGCGGTGAATTAACAAACTACCTCAAAACCGTATTAGAAATTTTAACCTGGGCTGGCGACTTCTGTACAGTATGTATATATTGAAAGGTGCTAGGCATGTGTGCGTGTGCTGCTGTGTGATGTCCGGCTGCAGGGTGTTGACGAGCGAGGTCTGCGCAGGCACTTCATCGTGATAGTGGCCACGTCTGCCACCAGCGAGGACCACCTGGAGTGGTGCGGCCTGCTGGAGTCGAAGCTGCGCCACCTCATCGGCAGTCTGGAGCGCAACACGCACATCACGCTGGCCCACATCAACCCGGACAGCTTCCCCCCGCTGGAGACGCCCCCGGACCACGTGTGCTCCATGTGGTTCATCGGCCTGGTGTTCGCCAAGACGGAGCACCTCAACGTCGACCTCACCTACGAGATCAAGGTGTTCATCGAGTCAGGTGCGCTGCCTTCCCGCTGGCTCTCAGAACAACCACCTGACAGCGTATCTTTCCGTTCCTTCCGTGTCCGCTGATGCCGCATTTACTCGCACATAGGTCGCACCCATAATTTGAGGTCTTGAATTTGTATTTCCTGGTTGTTTATGGTTGTTACGTGACGTAAATAGCGGGATGGATTAGATTTTTGAGACGTAATTCGCGTGAAAGTATTGTATTGGACTACTAAATGGGAACTAAACGGGACCTGAAGAATATAATGCAAATAACGGGAAAACTTAAATAACGGTAACGTAAATAAGGGGTTTCGCTGTATGTGTACATTGTAAATAAATTTTCCTATACCTATATAAACTTCTTTTTCGCATTTTAAAGCAAAATATTGCAAAAAATATTCTTCACATATAGGTCGCACTTCATTTTTCCCCCATAAAATCTGATAAAATTGCCGCGACCTATATGCGAGTAAATACGGTAGTCTCTCCTGTAATAAAAGACCTGCTGCTGCTTATGTTTCCTTCAGTGACTCTGATTGTCTTTTTTTCTACGTGACACATTTTTCCTTCCTGCTTTTAACTTGTTTTAATTTTAAGGCATCAGGTAGTCTTTCTTGACTGCACGGTGCTATATGTATGTGACATAGCTTGCCTTCTTGCGTCCACTTATTTCCCTTAAATGTAATTTGGTTGTCTTTCTTGACTGCATGGTTTTACAGGTATGTAGTCTACTAAATTACCTTTAATTTCCTTTGGCAGATTCTCTTGTCTGCCACAAATAATGAGGTTTTTCATTAATGTCATGGAGGTTTTTTTTTTCTTTAATGTTCGTGTGTTTAATTTATCATCATGTAGAGTAAAATCTGTTTAAGATGATGATGCTCAAGTCGTATTCTGCATTTGTCAATATAATATAGCACAAAATGTTTATTATACCATTAAATTAATACCATTAATTTTTAATAGTGTTTTGGTTTATTCAATTTTCTGTGCAATAAAAATTAAATAAAAAAGAGAATATTAAAATATATTCTAATTGGTTTGGGTTGAAATAATTAGCATCTTGCAATAGATATTACTTTTTTGCTAATTTAATACTCATTAATTTTGTTTTTGCTAATTTCCAATAAATAATATTTGTTTAATACTGGCCCTTTTTTTTAACCTAAATTTTTAAAAAGTGTTTTTTATTTGTAAAATCTTATTGTATATATATCCAGAAACTCTTATTAAACTTTTGTTAAATGTATTTTCAAAATATTTTTCTCATATCTCCATTGGGCAATCAATCCAAGTCTTATATATTTTTTCTGCAGATTGTTTGTTGTTTTCTGATAATTCATGTATGTGATAAAAAAGCAACAACACTTTACATCACTTTAAACTGAACACAAATAATAATGGCTTTAAAACATTCCTGAGCATTGTCAAATACATGAATGTATGAATGCATTTGAACACACAACTTCCTCAAAACAGGGGTGGATCTTAAACACTGTGTTTTATCGCATAATTGTTGCACATTTTATCCTAAATGCTTGAATAAATATTTTGTAAATAGGTAAATAAGAGTTAATTTAATCACTAAATTTGGAATAAAATAGATTACTTTAGATTTCATAGTATTTTGCAAAAATTTGTTAGATCAATATGTAGGTTAGCAGGTTCCAGAATATTTCTTTTTTTATTTCATAATTTAAATATTTGAACAAGCATTTTACACATAATTTTTGTAGCTAGCTTAACCTAACCAACCTTTCATGTTAGTACCATTTGTCTAATTTCCCAGAAGCCACAACACATTTTTTTCCCCTATGCATTTGTTACATGATGCGAAAAAAAAATTTTTTGTGTGATCATATTTCTTATTTTTCCTATTCAAATTCAATATTCATATTCAAGACTAATTTGGTATTCATGTTCGATTCAAACTAAAAAAAACTTAATATTCGCACCGATGTAAATATTTTGTGTCACAAAAATATTTCCTGTGTCATTTTATATGCTGTAAGTAAACTGTAATTCCAATTATAATTTACTGTAGTATCTTTTACAAACATAACAATTTAATCCAAAGAAGTCATGCTTTTTTTTATACAATTTTAAGAAGTTGTCTTGCTTAATAAGCTTACATGTTTGTTTTCTTAACAGCATTTTACTGTACTTTTTTTTAACTTATGTCTTGTTGTTATAGTGTTTTTTTTTAACTTATGTCTTGTTGTTATAGTGTTTTATACACTTAGTCTATCAATGTTTAGTGTTAATTCAAGTGGCTTTGTTCCAGTATTGCAAAAGTGATTCGTCAGGAATATAATTAGTTTGAGCAGTTGTGTAATATTTTGAGAGAATAGTGGAGGTAAGCTTCTAAGCAGGCCTCATATGCTTGTTATTGCTGTCCCTTGTAATGTTTTTGTTTTCTGTTTTTTATAGTTCATAAGCTTGCAGAACAAATAAAAATGTTGAAAGAAGGCATGAAGGTTGAAGCTCGCTATGTCAGAAGGTATGGTGTATGTGTATGATTTTTAATGTTTAAGCATCCTATTATATTTAAGGAATTTATGAACTGTTTTTGGGTCTGTTTATGTATTTTGACAATCATACCTGCAAACTTATACATAGAGATGGTGATTTATAGCATTTAACATAATAACACTTAGCATTTTAAATTTGAAATTTAGCATTTTGTAGCATTTTTAAAAACAAGATTTAGCCGATTCTCTCATTTTACATTACTGAAGAAAAGTATATTTTTAAAAATCATTAAATAATACACATATTAATTATTAACAACCACAGAAATAAAGATCTAGCACAACAACAAAGATAGACTAAGATATAGCAAGATATAGCACAACTACAAAGATAGCCTATCTTGGCAGGTTTCCAAACAACTTTTTAGCACTTATGAGTGCAATAAATTTAATACTTAATATTACAATAAATAATTTTTAGCCGTGTTCATGGCCATAGTTGATGTAGTGTGCACAAATAATGTTATTGAAACTCGTTTTTTCAATAATTTTTTTTTCGTTAATTAATTTTTGCCTTTTTTTGGTTTTCGATTATGCCAGAAACCGTTGCTTGCCGTTTTACCGACTTTTTTCTTCATCCGATTTCTCGGTGAATCTTTTTTTTTTTGCAGCCTGATGTCCCTCAGATTTAATGTGCTTTTCAAGTACATATTTTTTTTTCCACTCCAGACGGCGATTACATAAATTGCACATTAAAATATTATTATCACTTTCGTAGAACTGTTCACTTTTGTATTCATTTATGCGATCGCGAATGGAAATTACGTTTCGTCCCATTTCTACCATGAGAAATAACAGTATACAACACATTCACGAGTATGCGCGTATTTGTAAACACACCACCTTCCACAGACTACACAAAAATGCGGCTTTCATGTGAAACACAGCCAGAAAATGGGCGCGGCGAAGCAGAGATATCGCAATATGGTGGCCTAAAAACTTGTACTCTGCAAGATGACGGACACTCTTCCAGCTAGTTGTTCTTTGCTTTTTTTACAATCGCGAGGCACGGATGGCCATTCTTCATTCAATATTTACGAACAATATAGTTGTGAATGACGTGACACTAAGATACTTGTGCTGAATACGCCATAAAATGATGGTTTCTTTTGATACTGAACTGAAACGAAATACAATCGGTAAATAAATTGTGTAGAGTGAAGACGAATCTACGTTAGTTACCTTGATTTCGCATTTATCTCGGAATAGTCTAGATTTCGCATTTTACAGCGGATAAAATATAATTTAGCATATTTTCGCATCTATTTCGCGAAAACGAAAAATCACCATCCCTACTTATACATTTCGACAGAAAGTATATAGGAAGGTGAGGTATGTTATGTTTTTTTTTATTAAAACCATTTTTTACGTGCAGAATTTTTTGAATTGATGTCTGTGCAGAAAAAAGAGCATTTTTGTAAGCTGTACACAAAAACCAAATTTTATGAACCTCGGATTTAACAACATTTAACATTCTCTTCCCTTATACAACCTTCCCCGTGAGAAACTGTCAACATGTTCCCCCCCCCCCCCCCCCCCCCTCTCCACCCTCTCCAAACTCGCAACACTACTGCGAAGAAATCCAAAACTCACACAATGTTGTATAGTCCATTCCCGGTAAAATGAATATTTTTAAGGCCCATGCGACAGCCATGTACTGTTAATAAATTCTGTATAAGTTATTATGGAATCGGACATTAAATTAAAAAAAAAAAACATGTTTATTAGTCACAAAGCAGTTTTTCAGCAGGAAAATCCCAATCTTTGAAATTTCTGGCATGGAAAATTTAGCAGGGTTCTTTTGAATTTAAAAAAAAAAAAAAGTATTATTGCAAATGTGTTGCTTGCAAATTTTATAAATTGCAAATTTTTACATTACTATATTGTTTTTCTCTGTGTATTTGTGTTTAATTTTTGGTGATAAATATTTTTAAAAAAATTAAAATTAAATGTATAGTGTTGTTTAAGTTAAGATACCCTTAAAATTACCAATTTTAAATTTTTTCTAATTTTTGGTGCTGTAATTTTTTTGTATTAGAAAAAAAAATTTATGAAAAGGGAATTAACTTATGTACACAGTGTTTAGTTGACTTAATTATATACTGTGCTATTTTTTTTTTTTAATTTTTGCATAATGTATAAGAATTGTTCTATATCTTTAAAGCCATTAGTTTGCTATTTTTATGATTAGAAAAAAATTGACCTTACTGAAACTTTTAATTCATTTACATAATTTGTTTGTAGTAACCATGTTTATTACCATAGAATTTTGACTGAGCAAAGCTCAATATTACTTTCTTTTTTTTTTACTTTTTTTAACTTCAATTTTAATTTTAATTTTAATTGTATTCTTTTGGGTTTTGCAGGAAACAGCTGGTCAGTTATGTTTCACAAAGTATTTTGAAGAGAGACCGGAAGGTAAGATCCAAATTTACCTTCATACCCAAATTTTGTGAAATAAATGAAATGTTGACCACATCAAAAAGATCTCTTATTTCATAAGGTTACTTATTTTAACACACTTGTAGAGCACCTCCATTTAAATGCTTTTGCATGTGCTAAGCTTGAGCTTGTTACGTAACGGTTTTCTCCCCACATGTTGTCACAAATATATAAACAAACTTTTTTTTTTATTTACTGGCATCCTAATGACATAGGTATTGCAAAGAGATAATGGCATAATTGTTTAAGGTAATTTTATCATCTTTTCAACACTTATCAACTACTTTTTTTTTGTTTACCATTGTATTGCACATATGGATGTATGATGCCTGCTCTCTCTGTAAACTAGAGAAGGACGATCAAAGAGCTCAGACAAGTGCATAAATATACAAATAATGTATTGGAAACAATGTTTTGATATTGATTTCTAACTTTCCAAAGTACTGTAATCAGCCTTGACTGAAACAATGCATACAGTTGTGATTGTTTGGAAAATACGTAACGCATGCTTTTCTTACAAAGGTAAAATAAAAGCATTACCAGGGGTGCCACCCCACCATCTCAGATTTGGATGAAATTTGGTACTTGGTATCTTCAGAAAAATATAAGAACTCATAATTTTTCTTTTTTAGAATATTTGTTCTGGCTTTTAATTTAAAGCCCTTCACATTTTCCCTCTGTTTCATGAAATTTTTTTATTCCACAACCAAAGTCAAGTGACACATCTTTTTTCAACTTACATTTGTAATAACAGTTATTACGTAGTTTATAATCGTGAAACTTACCATACTTATACAGAATTTTACTTAGAATTAAAAAAAAAAAAAAAACACTCGTAAAATGTAATTAAATGGCCAGAAGTACGTGCAATTTATGTTAGAAGTGGAAAAAAATTAATTACCAAAAATTGTAAACATCAGTTCAGTAATCCTATTATAACTTTTTTATATTAATCTTTACAATTTCAGACTTGGTACCATTAGAAAGAGCACATTTTTACTACAAAATATTGAAATAAAATTTATCTTCCTTTATCAAAGCAAGTTCTTTGTGAAAGAAGTGGTAAAGATGATATATAAATCAGTTTTAAGTTTACAAAATAATTTGTACATGTAAGAGCAAATATGTAGTAAAATTCTTGTTGGAAATTTTTTTGAAATAATGATATAATCTTGTTGGAAATGTACATTTAATATAATGTAGGCCTATATATGAAAAATACAAATGAAAAGAAGAAAATGTTCGAAGAAAAATTATTATGGTTCAATTAATGTTTGGTCACTCAATCAGTTTGCATAATATTGCATTTTCTTGCTTAAATGTAGATGATGTAATACGTATATTGCATCATCTAAATGTTTACTGTAGGATTATCTCATAGAAGATATCAGTCAGTCACAGGTTGTCCAGTGTGTGTGGGAGTCTTAGGAGCTGCGATTTTTCTGTGCACTTCAACAAGTTGTCAGGGATTGTTTAATCCATGACTGTTAATGTCTGAGTGTTGACATGTAGCTGGTTTTATTTATTTTTTATAAGTTATTTTCTTTGTATTTCCTGACCGAAGTGGGTAAAACTGACAGTTTTTTTTTACAATCTACAATGGCAACCAGTTTACATGAAAAGTGTAATGTAGGTCTTTATATCAATTCTGTGTGTCATGTAAATACATACACAGGCAAGAAGATAATTGTTAATATTGCTGAACTAACTTCCTGATGAAGAAAAATAAATTCTGCTTTGGAGGATTAGATGGATTCACACTGCATTCAAATTCAAGTGTGTGTTCACACCGCTATGCAGCACTCATTAAATATCACGGGGTAGCTTTTAAAAAAAAAAATGCAGTGACCCAGCAAAGGAAAAGAAAGCAACAGCTCGGAGGAGACACCGCGCTGGAAGCGCCAGCGAGCGTCGCCGACCAGCGGACCGGGGTACGTGTGTCGGCGCGCGCACGGCAGTGTTGCGACGTGACTGGTCTCGTGTGCAGATGAGCAGCACGCCTCTCAGCAGCCCGGCCGAGGTCAAGAACGGCACGAGCACCAGTGGGGACCCGGCGGTCAACCGGTCGACCAGGAAGCGCGCCTCCGACTCCTCTTCTGATTCGTACAACAAAAAAGCAAAGGTACGATTACCTGCGTGTTTGCAGGCATTTGGAATGAGAAAAATAAGTACTTAAATTTTTTTGTTACTTATTTGCATGCCAGCAGCCACAATCACATGTCCCATCTCCAGTGTGTTTTGGGCATCATCTTGAATATATAATTTCAACAAAGGTATAATTGTTGGCAATGGATACTTTTACTTTTTTTTTTTCTAGAATCCATTGATGATAACGTTAATACATTTTCCAAAGATGATAGAAATCTGCCATTATAATTTTTTATTTGTTGCTTTAAATATGATTCAGCCGTGCTGTTTTTTCTGGCCGGTAATACGACAATCCATGTAAGAGTTGGTTAGCTTTGCATTTTTAACAATCCATTTATAAGATAAAGGCTGCTTTGGTCTCATTGGTGTTAGCATCATTAGCATCGGAATTTTTGAATCTTTGTTGGAAATTAACAGTGATAAAACTTTTATTCTCAGAATGATGTCTAAAATAATGCGTTTATTGAAATGTGCATTTTAATTGGCAAACTAGTGTTTCTTGGCTCGTTCTCACCGTAGCACGTAGAATACCGCAAGTGCAGAGATAGAGAGAGAGTGTCTGTGCAGTTATGATCAGCTGAACGCCCGTGTCAGAGGAGTTGCACATAGCGACCTCCCCTGTCCCCCCTGCCCCCTGCCCCCTGACCCCTGACCCCTGCCCCCTGACTTGCGGTCCTGTGCCAGTCGATTGTGACGGTCTGTTGCCAGACTCGAAGAAACTAAAAAAACACTTCAAGTGTTTAATATTTATCTCTTAAAAGTGTTTTATGCCAGAAACCAAAATACACATGAACGAAACATGAAAACTAGGCATGAAGAAACCCTTAAGTTATTAAAATATGTATTTATATCTTGACAAATTTTTTTAAATACTTTAATTGTACATGTATATTTTTTAGCCACTAGAGTAAAATAAATATCAGTTAAGTGTTTTGAATTCTGTAACTACTTATTTGTGTGCCGGGGTACTGTAGTCTCTGCAGTGTTTGGCGTGTGTGCACAAGCTACATTGGAATGGGGTAGATAAATAGTTTCAGCTCAGAACTTAATGTTAAACTTTCAATCAAAATGTGTATACAGTTTTTGACAGTTTCAAAATCTTAATCGAACCTTTTTAAACAAACTATAGAAAATTTTAGACCTTTGGCAATGAATGCATAATTGCATTGCACCAAAACAAGGAAGATATAAGTGAGTAGAAATGTGGAGTGACGTACAGAGTGCAGGCATTGCGTAGTGACGCCACTGTTACTGTGAGAGTCCTGTGTACATCAAGGAGTCACCTGATGGCTGTTCTAGCAGGGAAAGGGTTTTATGGTTTTTTATTTTAGTCCAATAGTGTTTTTATTTTTATAAATTCTGTTTTGTAACATTTACTTCACAGAATAGTGGTAATATTTTTACATGTTGTATTTTTATGATAAAATAATCTGCAATAAATTGGTCTGAAACAGATGTATTCGGAACAATGTAAATAAATTGGCGAGTATTTGTGGCCTATAAGAGTTGCACAATAAAACAAATTAAATTAATTATCCTGATCTGTGCACTTTTGTCCGGAAATAACAATATTCCTGGAATTTCATACATTGAAAGATTACTTTCGTATGATTTGGTTTTAATTTTTGGTTGAATGCGGCGTGATTGCGGTGCTGTGCTGCGTACGGACACGCGATGCTTGGTTTCATCGCAGCTCGAGATGTAGTCTCGTCCCTGGTGGTCGGTGGCGTTGCAGGTGGAGGACTCCCCGCACTGCTCCATCGTGGTGAGCTGCGGAGACGACTCCAACTCCACGGAGGACACGGGCGCGCCGCTCGCGGAGCCTGCGGCCGACTGCCCCGTCTCCGACAACCCCCCCGAGAAGGACGGGTCTGTGTCCGGCCCCAACACACATGAGGTGCGTGCGTTCACGACAACACAGCGTGCCATCGTGCGCAATCTGAATCAATTGTAATTGGTGGTGGTTTTCAATTATTATTATTTTGTTAAAATATAATTTTTCTTATTTTGTTTGTATTTATCATTTGTAAATTACTTAAAAATTATCTCACCTTTATGAGCATGTAGGGACATCCTTGCACAGTAAACATAATTAACTGTCAACTGTTTTTAAATTTTTAGAATATTTTATTGTTCTTCATTAAAATAATCACATTTTTGTCGAATACCTACTTAAGAAATAATGTTGTCAGAGTTCAAACAAGTACCATGACAGGGGAATTAAAAATGAAAATGGAACTGATGATGGTAATGCTTGGAAAGTGGAGGGTTTGGGGATTGTTATTGAAACTCCCCCACCACGTGACGTGAATCCCGGGCCCCGCGGGAGACGCCAGGTGCTAGAGAGGTGAGTGGGAAAGTATGATCACTTATGTTTTCAATTCATTACCATCATAGATTTGACATAATCTATAATACGTCAATATACATCATTCAGTGAAGCTCATTAAAAAAAAACTTTGTTAATACAAAACTCTCATTAATACTAAGTTGTCAAAAGTATTTTCACAGTCCCTAGAAATAGGAATTATAGTGTTAAGTAATTTGTTAAATTAAAATCTATGATTACTATATAATACAAAGTCATAATTATTCCTAGGGTTAACAGTTATGTGTAGTAAAGAATGGTGTTTACAAATTTCCCAGAATAATGTAAATATTTAATGTGATGTTTCATTATTAACATTAATATTAATACCATTACTTTGGCTCATTGCATGTTAGTAAAAAAATGCTTAGAAATTTTACTCTTCAAAATTGATGATAGTTTGTCATTTTGTAGGTGATTTGTGAACCTTTGCTGCATTCTTCTGTCTTACATCATTTTAAGAGTTATATGAAGAAAATTCTTTTCTGTGCCACAGGTGTAACCATCCTAAAATCCTAAAATTGTATTTTACAACCCCTAAAAAAAAGTACATTTGGTGTGATATAAAATTGTGTGCAAGTTTTAAATTTATTTGAATTTGATTTAAAAATTATTTAAATTTTGTGATTTAGTTTTGTAATAGTTTGGTTAATACAAACCTCTTTATTACAAATGACCAAATTATGGTCCCTTCAGGTTCGTATTATAGAGTTTTGATTGTACAATAATTTATTTTCTGCTGATTGGGAGGTACTCTTTAAACATCATTTTTTTGTTCCTTATCAGTAGACAGAGAGGCATTATTCCTATCCCTCTCTCAGTTCTTTACATTGTAAAGAAAGATAAAATGTATGTTTATTTGGTTCTATTTATATAAAATTTTTTTTAACATTTAATTGTTTGTTTGTGTAAAAGTATAACTTGTTGGATCATTTTCAGGTTTTTGCAGAAACATTTTTTGTTAAATTACCAGGAAATTTTCCCAAAAATACTGCAGGTAAACTTAACATCTCTGCCAGATGCTACTAAAAGAAACACACTTCATTGGAATCAAATGAATTCATTTTGCAAGACCAATATTTATAAAATTCTTCAAAAAAACATCTTTACGTTATTTGTTACTTCTTTTCAAGACATTGTATTATTAAAAATTGGTTACAACATTATCTTTAAAATAAAATGTGAAAGGTTCCTGCTTTGCCCAACTTCAATCAATTACGTGAACTTTTTTTTTTTTTTAATTTATTTAACATTTGTTGTTGGTTTCGATGCATCACTGTGACGTAGCGGGGGTAGGTGTCAGTATTGATGGGCACCACTGTGCATAGGGGCGTTGACCTGGTAGAGACTCAGCGTGGGGTCGAGACGTCGTCCGTGTGACCCTTGGCCCGGTCCGCTCTCGTGCGGGGCATGCTTCACTCGGTGACGCAGTGGGCTCGGACATCTTCAACACACACTTGCGGCACAACCAGTTGACTGGGTTCGAACCACCTCGTGGTTGAACAGAATATTCGCACTCATGCCAAATTCCAGCGAGCTGATTTAAATGCTAATTCATCACGCAGTTGCGCCCCTGAGGTAGGCTCTGAGAATAAACGAAAATGGTTGAGATTAGTAACGGCAGACAACATTACTTAGCTGGGATATTACCAATGGTGGAAGCGTCCTACCTCGAGTGACGATGCGAAGTGACCGGGGCGAGACATGGTTGCCGAGGTCGTGCCAATATTCAAGTGCTGTTATGTGAACCGGGGTCGTGCCACTGACGAACGCCTGTCCGGGCAGTCCGGGTGCATTGTAGTTGCATGCTATTTGTATAATAAAACATCTGATTGTTTATAGTAGCTGAAGAAACAAAAGCACTTTCTACTTAAAGAAAAAAGATTAATCCTAAATGACCATAACAGAACCAACTTACAGTATTGGTTATTTATTATATGTTGTTGGCGTTACTGTGCCCTGCTGTTGGCCATTTCCGTCTCTGAATTTTTACTCCCATTTGTTTCGTGGATTGTGTTTTGTCTGTGAGTTTACAGTCCTACCAATTTTAGTATAGGTATATTTTTGTCTTACGTGATATGTTACTTGTTAATTTACTCATTTATGTAATGTCTTTAAATTATGTTTCAATACTTTTTAAGTTATTTACTGAACTTAAACAGTTTTTCAAGTTACTCTATCGTAGTAAAAAAAAACTTTTAAGTATTAACTGGTTGAAAAGTTTTTCGTGAGGAGAGAAAAGTCCTTCATGCCAACTTTAGAGTTACTACATTCGCCTCTAGTCATAATCTTAAACGTTTATCTTTCAACCATTGTGACGTGGTCACTCAGCGTTCTTCGTCCTGGCGTTGGTGTTGCATGGATTCTCACCGACCGACCCTAACCGACTGATTTCCCTGGTTTAAGAAGCCCTCCTTGACTGATTGACTTTTGTTTATCATCACAGCGCAAATCCTTCCCGTGAAACAATTTTGAATATTCCTCGTCGCTGATTCGCTGTCCAGTTCTCCCTCTCTTTCCCAGCTGTCTCTTGTCGCCTCTCCTCTCTGCTCGCCCGACCTGATAATCCCATCTCTTCAGCTGTTCTGAAGGTCGCTCATGGCAAACATACTTGTCCTAGTCGCTGTGTTGTGTTACCGCTAGCAAACATTACTACCTGGCCTCCCGCTCCTGATGGCCATGGAAACTGATTCCCGCTAATGGCATGTTTCCTCATTGCTACTGTGTCTGCTGGCCATGTTGTTTCCTAACGTTTAGATAGTAATCTTATTAATAACTGTTTGTAAAAAAATGTATTCCCACAGCTTTTTAATATTACTGAGCTAAGTACCCATAGTTTTTAGGGTTGTGTCAATATTAATGGTGGGTATTTAATATTAAAGTGTTATTTGGTTTCAGCTCTGAAATAACCCAGGTAGCTAGCTATATTACCTGTATTTGTATTAATGTAGTAACATTTTATGAATTTTCTAAAAAAAAAAAAGCCTTAAAAAATCCTGAAAAAAAAAACTGGAACTTTGTTTTGCCAATAGAGTAGCCACTCTGACTTTTGAGAAATTAGGCACAAATATTCCGTCACAACGTACGGTTAATTTAGAGAAATTTTATTTTCAGGAATAAGCTTCTATAAATATTTTATTAATATTATTCCTCCAGTCCCCACACAGATTCCGTGCCCTAGTGAATTTTGCTGCATTTTATGTTTCGCTTTGAATTTCGGTGCTAGTCTGTGTATTTACTTCCATTTCGGTGTTTGGTGGCATATTGACTTAAATTACACAGTTATTTTGGTTTCATCGCTATTCACCAAATAATCTTGCCTCTACTGGTGGTGGTGGTTAGTAACATAGTCACTCCCATGAAACACGATTGCTTCAAGCTGTTCTCACAATGCGAGCGTAGCACGGAGTGCAGCCGTACGAGAAGTGGCTTCATGCAGCGCCACTCCCTGGGGAGTTCTCATTTCTGTTCACACTCTTCATGTTGGTGTTCAGTGTGTTGTTTGATGTGTAATTAGTTGAAGTAGTGAGGATACCATACCTATCGCTGTGTTTGTGTTGCACGTTGCAGGACTCAACAACCATCATTTGTACATGACCCTCTGCTCGTCCTAGCCAGTGACGTTGCTTCGGTGAATTGTAAGTAACTATCGTCTACCTATCGCTAGCTTTCCACACGCTCGACAACGTCCACAACTTGTGTGTTGTGTTGCGATCGGTGATGGCCGACGAGGGGATAGGATGTGTTTGTTAGTGACGTGGGTGACGTGGGTGACGTGGGCACGGCTGGTGCGGTGGCCTCAGTAAGTACGGCAAGATCCCGGCACGGCCCGCTGCGTCACCGCTGTCTCGGATGTCACCTGCCAACAATAACCATGAACTTCTGATATCTATTGTCTGTATGGTTGATATCAGGCGACTGTGTCATACAATAAATGTAATGTTCGAGACATTCACAAGATGATCATCGTTGAATACTTGTTTCCTTGCTAACTTTCATTTTTATTTTAGTGACACTGATATACTTTTACAAGAATTTATGGTTCTGTGAAATGTTTTATTTTTGCATGTTTTTAATAAAGTTTTTAAATAACTGTATTGGTTCCTTTTGTGGTATTTATCTATTTGTCTTGTGCCGCATCATTGGGTATTTCTTTCCTCACCGTGTGGATGTCATTGCCTGCTTGAAGTCATTGGACCAGTGGTGCAATTTGTGAACATACGTACGTATTGAATTATTCCTATGCTGACTTGGATACTTTTACATCTGTTAGTGTACATATTTGTAAATACGTACATAATCACGTAACTTGCAGCTAGGCTACAGTTGTGTTTTAAAAACACATATCAGGGCTATTTACTTTTATTTGCATGCCATATTTTTTTTATCATTTTGTTGTTTTTTTTTAGATGCTACTCACTCATGAGTCACTTGAATATCCAGTAAGTAGTGAGCCAGCGCTTGGAGGGGTAGTGAGTGCCTCTGAGAGCTACGAGATGCGGCACAAACATCCAATCCCTGACACAGACTCTCCCCTCCCGCTCCCCCTTTTCCATCTCTGGTCCGGGGTTCTTGCTTGCCTGGGAACATGGGACATAGCATTGGAAAGTGGCCAGGAAAACCCTGATAAGACAGGCTGTCCATAAAAGAATGTCCAGTTTTAATGGTGTATTATAGCAGTTTGTTAGATTGTTACAACAAATTAAACTTAAAATTGAAGGTAAACTAACTTAGTTTTACAAATGTTCAATATGCGTACCTTTAGTTATATGGACACATTCAACAATAAGTCCAATTCTTCCCACATTTTGGTTAACACGTCCGGAGTAGTGGAAGTAATAGCCTCTTCAATTCTGTGTCTCAACTCTGGCAAATCATTAGGTAGTGGCGAAATGTAGATAGGATCTTTTATAAAGCCCCAAAGGAAAAAATTGCATGGCGTTATGTCAGGTGAATGTGGAGGCCAGCGAAAAAGAGCTCTGTCGTCGCTACCATTACGACCAATCCAACGGTCAGGTTCGTCGACCTTCAACCACTCTCGTACAAAGAGATTGCAATGGGGAGAGACTCCATCCTGTTGCCAAATAAAGTTTACTGGTTCACCCTCTACTGATTGGGGATTGAACCATTCGTACGCTCTGCAAGCGAGGAAACAACAAAGCGAATGCACTTATCTAAAACTGTTTGAGTTACTCTTTTAATTGAGACCTTGAATAAAAACTTTACAATACTTACGGGTCAACGGGTGATAATATTGAATTCTTTTACTAGGATATTCTTTTATGGACATAGTATTAGGTTTACAAATAATCTTTAGTACATTATCTACTTCATCATCTACATCATCTACGTAATCATCATCATCATCATCATCATCATTTAATCATTTATTTAACAATTTCACTGTCCAGAAAAAACTTCTTTTTCTGGAATTTTAAAAGACTCGCTTCTTTTTTTATTAATGGAATAGAATAAACTCAGTTTCATTTAGTTTCATTTCTAATATGTTGGCTACTTGTCCATAATGAAGCTATTTGAATAAAAAAATTTAAGTGATTTGCTGTGTTATATTTATATTAAAATATTAATGCTTCAAGTCAGAATAGTAAAGCTACAACCAGAAATATGAAATCGTGTTTTCTGCTGTGTCATTAAAATACAACAATTTTGGTTTTAAATAATGCTGTTTCATGATCTGTATAATAACATTGTTTGGCACATGGAGTAATAACTAGGCCGGTGCGAATATTTGAATTTTCAAGTACAAATACAAACTATTTGTCTTAGATTGGACCTCAAATACTAACACTTTGAAATGACGAATATTTGTTTGCTTTCAAATACTTGACATAACATACCTTGTGAGTTTGTTGTATATCAACTTTTACTTCTGAGATTGTCATTTGTGTGTTATAAATACCGTTTTTTGATGTTTAATGGAACTTCTTAATTAAAATCATGAACACTAAGCGACATTTTATACATGCAACAGTTATTCAGTTTTTTTTCACCACTGTCTCACTAAATCTCGCTAAACAGTAATGGATAAATCACGTAAACAATTCAAAACAGGGAATATTTGTCATTTCAAACTTGAAAACAAAATACTATTTGTATTTTTTTTCGTCGTGCATACAAGAAACAGAAAAAATAAATACATGGACTACAACACCACAAAACACACACTCCATTGAGATGGGTGCTAAAAGAAGTAATCGTCATAGTTTCAACGACGTATAAATTGATAGTCACAATAAATTTAACATGATGTGATACAATAGCAGCTTACTTGCTAATGTATGTATGACGATACATACATTCCAACTCAAAAATATATGAATAGACAGACGTAAATAATGGTTTTTATTCGAGAAAAAATTGTGTTGCTGAACTAAAATAAAATTTACCTGGCTGCTGTTAACAACAAAAACTTGTGAATAACTAGGTTTTAAATATGAAAATATGAGCTCATTCAATCAGTAATTTGGGAATAAAGCATTTTAAAAAAAGATACACTTTTTCGTAAAATAGACTGCAATGGATTTTACTGTACCTATTTTGCAGTTCCCGAAAACATTCTGGATCAATATGTAGGTAGCACGTTGTGGAAAATAAGGTGAATAGGAACTGAAATGAAAGTTTGGTTGGTTAGGTTAAGTTAGGTTAGATGCATAAAAAAAAAATATATTTCATAATTTAAACATTTTAAAAAACATTTTTCTTATAATAATTGTTGCTGACTTAACTTAACCAACCTTTCAATTAAGTATTATTTGTCTAATTTTACAGAAGTTGTTACATGATGTGAAAAAAAATTTTTTAGTATTATTCTATTTCCAATTCTAATTATTCAAATTTGATATTCGTATTCAATTCAAACTAAAAACCTGATATTCGCACAGGCCTTGTAACAACCCTGATTATTAAATATGAATATTGTTGGTGTTTAGCAAGTGTGCATAATAGTTCTGTGAATTATTAAATATTTAGTAATATTATTTCCAAGTTTCAATGTTTCTATGTTAAAGTAGTTCGGTATCAAATGTAATTTTGGGTATGGTTGTAACTGCAATTTTTGGAATGGCAATAAAGTAATCTGGTCAATATGGCCTTTTTTGCTGAACATTTTTGAGTCTTTAGTGTTTGGAAATCATAAGTAATAACCTTGCTAAAGAATTAAGTCCTCATTTTGAATATCGAGGGGTTGGATGTAAAACTACCCAAGTTCACTTTCTATAACCTTTGGAAAAAGTAAAAATTAAAAATAAAATTTTAAATGCCTTATCTAAATTTACATAATAATTCGAATAAAATGAAATTAAAGGTACTTGTACATTTATTATTGATGTGCATGATAAGTAACAAATATGTATAGAATATATAAATATTGGGTCAAATATCTAATTTTGTGTGAAAAAAATAGACTTGGGTAGTTTTATTTGTAATCCCTCAATATGTTAGTACACTTATTATATTTATAGTGCAGCGATATATGTATTTAATTATTGTTAAAAGTCAGATTACCTTTAAAAATAATTAGTTTTTATAAATAATGCATTTATAACTATTAAAAAAACATTTATTTAATGGGGTTTTTTCAGGTCGAACTAAAGTACAGTGGACTTCTGGTATAACTCGTAGAAAGCTGTGGGAAGCGTTATCTCTATAAACTAGAGGTGGACGGGATCCCAAAACTCTGGATAAAAGTTGGGAAAGAGACCATTCCTGAACTTCGAGAAAATAATTTTTCTCCTCAGGATAATGAATTTTTATATTATAAAATTATTATATGCTTACGTTTTCATCACGTAATAAACCACAACTTTGCAAATGTATTGACCAGACAAAGCACTAAGATACTATTACCAAAAAAAAAAAAACATATCTGTGAAACATAATTCAACCTTCGTTCATAAATACTGTTAAAAATAAAAACTCCAACTAAATAAAATACATAATGTGATCAAACATATTTTTAATAATATATTTTTACTTCTGATGAACGTAAACATCTATACCATATGGTTAAGTTATCATTGAAAATAAACTTAACAAGCGCAGCAATGAACAGTGTTGCCAAACGCATCACATTCAAAAGTTTTTCTTTTACAAAGAATTAGAAAGATGCCATCTTGGTTTCATTTATTTAGGCCATAAATTTCTGTTTCAACTTTTTGCAGTTGGTCATCATGTTTGATCAAAAGTAAAAAATTACAGGAAATGTGAATGTGATTCAAAAGTGGATGTGATGATTGTTTACAGTAAATTTTACGAAATAAAAACGTGTGGTTTCTAAATTTGGCATTCCATGTAGTAGTGGCAAAGGCACTGCAGCACTTATTTGGAAATTCTTTTAGAAATTCTCTGATAACAGAATACAATGCACTTTTGCCCTTCTGACCTACAAACTGAGTATGGTTCAACTACAGGAACACACAGGCACATAATACTACAAAGAAAACTAGCACCAAAGGTTGCCAGTGAATGTGTTTCCTCTAGTGCTGGCAATATTGTCAATGACAAAATAACTATAGAAATGTTGAATAATTGGTATTTCTTCATTAAATTTTTCAGTAGGAAAAAGAAATAAGATGTTTGTTTTTATTTCCATTATGTGTTACTTATTATTGGTCCTTATGTATTTTGTTGTTAACTTGTAATCATTTGGACTACTAATGTTGTATGGGATGGATGAGATGTTTTTGAGAGAAATATTAATGTAAATATTTTTTTCTATATATATAAGTGACATAATTTCAATGTGTTGCTCCCGATCCCGAAAATCCAATATCGTTCCTGTGTGAATCCCGTTCCAAAGTTAAAATGCTATCCCTGTCCACCTCTACTATAAATATATTAAATTATTATTTCAGTGATAAGGTTCAGTGTGTGTTAGATGCATGAGGTGGCCAATTTTTGAGTCAAATTACCTTCCAGTAGAGTCCAAACTTGATTATTATTTTTTTGTCCGGACCTTAAACATTGAGTCAAGCTCAAGTAGTAGCTTAGGTGTCTTCTTCCTCATTTTTAAACGTAGAGTTTCAAAATAGATAATGCTTTAATACTGAGGGTCAAAATAAATTATGCATGCAGAAATTTGCTAATACAGATTATATTTTGATGAATGTTTGAAAGAAGCTCTTGATTGGTGTTCAAGTGGAGTAAATAACAAAATTTAATACATCGTCATTAATGTTTCAACTATGTTTAAACTATGCACAATAAAGCCAATTAAATTAATTTTGATAATCCATACACTTTTATACAATTTTTTGTCCAGAAATAACATCTTTGCTTGAATTTCAAACATTAAAAGATTAAGTTTTCTTTAGATTTGGATTAATATTTGGTTGAATGCTACTGAATTCCACGATGTAACTTGCATTTCAATGTTTTATGGTATGTAGTATTAACTTGCATTTCGGTGTTATTTCGGTTTTATCGCAATTCACCATGTAATCTTGTCCCTATGAATAATAAATGAGGAATCAAGCAAAAAAAATTTTCCGAATGTTCAGCAGATGAATGCATTTATCGGGAACTGAATTCAATAAGGTGTTGCTTTATGAACTGATGCAGTTTCATTTTAATAACGAAACAGCTTATTTCTCATGCCTTCCACAACTGAGGAGCTCTCTTTCCACCCAGTTTATTTTCCATTAATGTAACATTTAAACAAGATTTTTTTTTGTTTTGCAGCGATTCTACATCTTTCTAAGTTAGCACACATGTAGGGAGAGAAAACTAAAGCAGACTCGGACTGCGTGAACTTGCGCAACAAACTAGAAAGGAGCGTTACTGGCCGTGCAAGATGTGCTGCAACTGGGCTCGTAGCGCATGTGTGCTTTCTGGGCATCATCATGTTTGCTACCGTTGTGGCTGAGGACCAGTGGTACGGAGGCTGCACTTGCCCGCGGCGGTCCGAGAGTGTGCTAGGGTGCCCACAACCGAGTAACCTGTGCTCCATCAGTGGGGAAGGGAATGCAGCACATGTAAACTTGCAGTATGCGTTGTCCACATTTTCTGTTTATACTTGACTACTAATTTTATAAATGTGAAAGTGTGTTTGTCTGTTTGTCCTTCTTTCACACAGCAATGGATCAACGGATCGACATGATTTTTTGCATGTAGATAGTTTATGGGCTGGAGAGTGACGTAGACTACATATAATTATGTAATTCCATCCCTAATGGAGTGAAAAAGGGGTGCATTCAGTTTTATAATAGAAAATCATATGAGGTAGGTCATAGACACGTAAACAGTGAGTTTGTGTCGTTTCTCTATGTCCGCCACACAGTCATATAGTAAGATCTGGCAACTTCCTATCCTCCTCCTTGGCGAAACCCATCCCCTTAGTGAAGCTCGCGGCTGCTAGCGAACTGAAGGCGCTAATGACAGTTTAGTTTGGATAGATGGCGTTGCCTTGAATTTGTAACGCGCTATCTATCATTTGATGATGTCTTGCGTAGAGGTTACCTGCCTTCCCACAAAATGAAGCTGAAGATTGGCATTTCGGTTTTGCTGATGCGTAGACTTGATACACCGATATTGTGACTTAAAAATCAAAATTTACTGTTTTTCAAGTGCATGTCCTGCAGACTTGAAACTTGGTAGTGATGTTCCTTATATTGTGTTGTGTTTAGCCCGGGCAACGCCGGGTATTTTTTATATTTTGTTCTCTGAGAGCTTGCTGCAGACCTCATTGATTTGTCCTAGTTGCTGTAGTTGCAAATATATTCACCGAGCTGCACAGTCTAGTAATGAATATTAATTATTTAATGACACGTGTTTGTGATCCATACCTCCTGTTCTAACTTTGACTAGGTGGTAGTTACAGAGCCACATGTCTATGAGTTGCACATTGCGGTAAGCTAGAAGCAACACTGCATGTTTCTCTGGCCGTGTTTAGTACTGGTTTAGTATTGGGATAATTGAGCATTAATCTTGATAGTTTCTCAAGAAAAATTAAAAAATTTTATGTCAATCCAGACCTCCAGTTAGATCTACTTGGTCCGACTTTGCATACATTGTCACTTGAAGAATTTGCTTGAAGGTTGAAAAAATATTTAAGTTAAAAATCAATGTTATTGTCAATGATTGATGATGATAAAGTCTTTCAAAACAAATAGTTTTTAATTCTCCTTCCCGAAAATTTACATAGCTCAATGGCGGCTAGCTTCTGACCAATGAATAACACTGTCCAAATTTATTTACCAAAACATCGCAAAAAAGATTTACCGCTTCAAGGCATCAATCTACTTTAAAATGGTTCCGATATGTCTGACAGAACATAGATTATTTATCACAGATTTTGAAATCCCATGGTTACTTACAAGGCTCAGTGCAAACTGGAGGAAACTCTGTCTTTGGAATAATACAAACTTCATGTGTCTCATTATGGGTATTAAAGATGACTTTATGAACTCAGATTTCTAGTTAACAAATTTCCAAAGAGGTTTCAATATAGATGTAGCCCTGACCTCAGCCATAAAATTGTCTCTTCAACTAGATTATTATAATATTTTTGAGCCATCAGCCGACGGCAGCCTTTCAGTGCCACGACAACACGACGACTGACACGGCCGCCCTTTGAGACAGGCGAGGGTGCCCATGTGATGTAATCACAGAAAAAATTCTTGTTTGGCTGTATTTTGAATGACAGCCGCCAGGGGTTTGTTTCATGATTTTCCATTATGCTGAAACAAGATTGATAATGCTTATTTTTTGACCTGAATTTGATGAACATCATACTTGATGGTCGGGTGGCCATTCCAAAAAAATCGCGACACAAAAACCACGACAAACTCGGCCCATCTTTCATAACCACTGGCTGCAATGGCTCATTTATGTCGGTTACTTTTTGCCTCATTTGATACCTAAGACACTTCTCTGCATTTTTAATTCTTCAGCTTGGGAGATTTTGCATGTTTTCTTTCTTTTCTCCAACATAACCTATTTTCACTTAAGCATTTTGCGTTTAATGGCTCCAAAACCAAGCTTGATAATTTTATAGTTATTTCACTCAACTAGCACCACTCAGGGCTTACTCACGAGCAACCTAAAGTTGAAATCACGCAAATCGGTCTATTACTCTCAGAGTTACAGCTCTCACCGACTTCAATTCGAGGCTCCCCATCATCACTGCAAATGTTAGCCGGGTGAGTCACACGTAACAACCACGAGCAAAGTCTGCTCTACTCAGATATATTTGCTTGAGCGCTGTAGCTTTCATAGTTTACTAGTGTCAAGCGGTGTGGAATCCTCAGCGGAAGTGACACCCAACCTGAGATTAAGGACATTCATATTCCTATCGGAAATTCATGGTAAAAGGCCTAGAAAAATAGTAGTGCCAATCCTGGCACCAGGCAACACACAAGTCACGAGTCTTTTTTCGCAAGCTGAAGAACTTGTGCTTCTCCATCACTTGTATGACTGATAGAACAATTGCATCAGCCAAAAAGTTCTAGAACCTTCAGGAACAATTCCTGTATCCACACATTAATAAATAAAACAAATATAATTATCACTACTTAAATATGTGAAAGCACATAATAACTTAAAACAAGTTAGCAAATCATCAGAAATAGTTAAAAGAAAAAACTAATGAAAATTATTTTCATTAAAAACATTGCTAATCAAAAATTCTTCTAAACAGAATCAATAGCTGTTAGTTACATCATATGAAAAAACCTAACCATACATCTTCTCTGGGTTGCTACAAAGCAAAATAATTAAATAAATTTATATACATTAAAACCTCAATATAAAAAAAAACAGAATGGACTGAAATTTTGTATGTTTCAGGCTGTATTGTATAATTTCTGTTTTTTTTTTTTTTTATTATTTGCGTTATAGTTTATGTCCTTATTTGTTTGGTTTTGTTTTGGTCGTTGCTGATGCGTGGTCCACATGCCTTCCGTGTTTAGAAAAGTGTGGATATGCTACCTGCTGTGATTTCTCCTCAGATCGTACTTAACTACTTTTGGTGCTGACGTTTCTGGAGTGTCCACGTAGCAGCACGAATCACTGCTGTCCTTGTCTTATATTTGTTGTGCCTACCGCCCAAGCCCTCGGCTGTTTGTGGGCATGTAACATATTTAAAATAAATATAAATAGATTATAATTAATTACATTTAAAGTTCTGGAAACATGAAGCAAACTACTACAATATTAACAAATAAAACCTCAACAAATTTGAAGCGAATAAAAATGTTTGCACATCTTAAAGGTGTGTGTAAAGCAAACTGTGGTCCCAGCGCAGACAATACAGGGTGTTCAGCAACTGGGACAGCAGGGGTGAATATTCTGTGTAAGCATTGTAAGCATTGCTTACGGTTTGAGAATATGATACATGTTTGCTGAACCTGTTGCATTCTGAAGTGGCTCGTTTTTACGATACACACTTGAATGGCGAGCACACAGTCACTTCCACGTCACATGTGTCTTCCATTCTGACTCTTCGCAACCTTTGGTGTGAATTGCTGGACACCCCTCTTTCTAACAGCATGTCATTACCACAGGCTTTCTGCAGCCGGCTAAGTCGCCTCACCGGGGACACCCCTCAGTGAGCACTACTGCCCCGGAGTGCGGGCAGCCACCCCCTCTGTCGACAGAGGAAACTATCCTCCACACCAAGCCTGGCAGTACCATTAGAAATGTTCAAGTGCAACATCTGATAAATATATTGCGAACAAAGTTTTTGAAAAATGTTATTCTCATGTGGTTTTAGGAATGGCGTGTGCACCTCGATTCTCGTGTTTACAGTAGTTTGCTGACATTGTATACGCTAGTAATAAGTTTGTAATTTTTGGTAATTGATGTAAGGGCGGTTTGATTCATTGCTCACACATGCACTGTCCACGCCTTGCCACTGAATTGTGTGCAAGTATTTCTGCATGGGAAAAAATAGTTTAATTATAATGTGCACCAGTTGTGGACGGAGCCACGCCACTGCTGTAGAGTGCTGTGTGGAGAGAGGGATAACAGCAAGGAGCGGGGCTGCTGGCTTTCTCCGGTTGTCACTCCAAACTACGAAGGGGGGAATCAGCTCCAGAAAAGGCAAAGACAGTTTATTTTGCCGGGAAAGTGGTGGTGACTGTTTTCTAGGATAGTCATGAAATCGTCTTAATCAAAGCATTTTGAAAAAGGAAAAACATGACAGTAGTATACTCAGGGCCGGTGCAAGGAGTTTTTTCGACACATGCGAGATCTGGATTTGGCATATATATATATATACATACACACACACACACACACACACACACATATTAGTGACTTCATATATTGGTGCAAATGCACTTATATATATATACTTATACACACTAGCCTACTGTAGTAATAAAAACAAAGGAAATAAAGACTAAAAATTTATGATACAACTATCTTATTTTATTTACAGTTTCTTGAACAGTCAATAACAAAACAATTAATAAGGTCATCATCATCAACATACTCATAACTTCCTAACTACACTCGTTCATCAGCAGTGTTCTACTTCAGAAAACCTTTCTTTCTTGATTTAGCTTTTGCAAAGTCCTTTAAAATCGTATCTGTATCTATTGTCTTCAATATTTCATTTTCAATGGCCAATGTGGCAAGACCACTAAGATGTTCTTGTGAAATGCTAGATCGAAGGTAGTTTTTTATTCTTTTTAGTTTTGAGAAGCTCCTTTCTCCACTGGCCACTGATATTGGTAATGTTAGTAGAATCCTCAACGCGATGAAAACATTTGGAAATATGTCTATTAATCTGTTTGTTGTGAGATAGCTCAGTGTTGTGTGAGGGGAGCTCTCTTCTTGTGACAACATTGGAATTAATATTGATATTTCCTTAAAAAGATCTTCTGCGTTAATGTCTCTTTCATCACCTGCTGTCAGTACTTCGCTCAAACGTTGACAATTTCCTGTGATAGTTTTTTCTTCACCATTTTCTAATTTTTTCAAGTCATAAAGAAATTGGAAATGTTGGCTATGGTTGTGCATAAGATCAAATCTCTCGGACAATGAACTGATGGCTGTATCGAGAATCACAAAAAATAAATTTATTTTGAAAGAATCTTTTCCTGTCTCTGTCTTAATTGGTTCGTCGACACCTTCATACAAAAATTGACGTTTAACCTTTCTTGCCCTTACTACCGTTTCATTAGGAAACTCAGAGCTGATTCCGAGTTTATCAGCCAACTCCTTTGCGTCTGTAACAACATTATTAAATCCATTTTCTGTTCTCATTTTGATCAAAAACGACTTTACGCTTTCAATTAGGGTCATGGCACTCTGCAGGTTGACTTCTTTTGCCTGAAGGGTTTTACTTACCAAATTTATTTTGAACAAAACCTCATACCATGTGATCAAGCAACAAAGGAACCGAAAATCTGTTATTTTTTTGGCAATACCAGTGGCTGTATTTTTTCCAAAAACATCAATCTTGGCATCAGTAGAGGCTGCGTAAACAGCGTCGTATATTTCATCAATATGGTAGCGCAGAGGTTCAAGAGCGTCAATCCTACTTTCCCATCGGGTTTCACTTAAAGGTTTTACTGTTAAATTTGTTACGTGATGTTTCAATATGTCCCATCTATGGATGGATGCCGAAAAATAGTTATAAATCTCTTGAACGTTACTGAAAAAGTTCACGGCTACAGTACAGGAAAGAGCAGCGTCGTTTACTACTAGGTTTAGTGAGTGACTTCCACAAGGGACAAAGAAGGCTCTTGGGTTGAGGTCTAGGATCCTTTTTTGAACCCCAACATGTTTTCCCTTCATGTTAGACCCGTTATCATACCCCTGGCCTCGCATGTTGTTTAAAGCTATTCCTCTTTTTGACAACTCATCCAACAAAAGAGCTGTTAGTCCTTCTCCAGATGTATCAAACGCTTGCAGAAACCCAAGGAAGTATTCTTTGATTATTGCGTTTTCTCCTGGTATAGCGTGAACAAATCTGACTACTAGAGTCATCTGTTCTTGGTGGCTAACGTCAGGTGTACAGTCAAGAATGATGGAATAGTAGGTAGCTTTATGCAATTCACTTAAGATGAATTCATTAACTTTACGAGCAAGTACATCTATGAACTCATTTTGTATCTCTTTGCTTAAATAGTGTACATGAGTTTCTTTCGAAGTTATCCTGCGAAGATGTTCAGAGAGAACAGCGTCAAATCTGGAAATGTGCTCCACTAGTTTCAAAAAGTTTCCGTTATTTTCTTGGAAAATCTTATCATTAGTGCCACGAAAAGCTAATCCTTGAGCTCCAAGGAACTGCACTATAGTAAGAAGTCGCTTCAAAACTTCATACCAATGCTCTGTTTCTGATTTTATGATGCGTTGGTTTTCGTCGTCAATGGTTTTCCCTGACTTCAATCTCTGGGAAAGTTCTCGATAAGAAATGGCAGCTGTTATATGATGAGGTGACTTTTCGTGTTGGCGTAAGAATGTTGACATGTTTTGCCAATCAGAGTAACCCTCTGTTCCAGAAACAGATATAACTTCATTACTGAAGAGTTTACAAAAGAAACAAAATACTGAATTTTTCGATTTTGAGTACACGAGCCATTCTCTGTCGATTTCTTCTCCATTTGACAATTTTTGTTTATAATTGGCAACTGTGAAGCGTCTGCCAGATTTATGGTCAACAGGAAATTTAAAATGTTAAACCTGCACAGGGCCTTTCTCGACGAGAACTTGACGGATGTCATCGGTGATTTTAGCCGGCCATTCTCCACAGTCGTCAAGATCGTTCCTGTTTTCCTTGAGATGAAAATCCTGAAAACACATCAACACAGTGGTTAATTTCAGTGGGAACGCAACATAACGGCGTTCCCTTACCTCCCAAGAGTGCCGGAACGCAAGGGAACGCACGTAATTCGTAACTTGTAAAACTACAAATAAAAAAAGTATATGGTTAGGATCAATTTTAGGCTTTGCTCGCGATCAGGGAGGGAAGTCAGTCATCTCGCCCGCGCTACACAATAACAAAACAAAACCCCCCGCCACTCTATTAAAACAGCTGTTTGTAAATGTTTGTTAGAAGTCTAGTCGGAAACCGAGAGGGTCAAAATCAGCACTTTAAGTATGTGTAATAATATAAAAATTGTTGTGATTTTTTTACATCGTTTTTTGATTTGGATTAACATTAATAATAAAGTTAAAAACGAATTTTGAAAAAATAATTTTTGTTCATCCTCCCTTAATGGTGTGCTATAAGCTACGATTTCATGATCGGCTACTTACCAAATATAGAAACAATTGAACAAAAAGCACCTAAAATATATTCAAATTTACCTGCAGTGGATGTTGTTCAATGTTCTCAGATTCAATTTGAACAGTTGGTCTAGATGATTTGGGTAATGGAATAACCAAAGTTTCCTCGGAATCAGAATCCTGAAACACGTGTAACACATGTTGGATACTAAATCATCCCATAGAAAATGCACAACAAAAGTTGAGAAAATTTGTAAGTAAGATGGAGAAAACTTAATTTTTCGTTTAGTTTAAAAGTACAGATAAATATAATAATTGCTCTCTTACCTGCATTGTTTGTTGTTCTGCGGTGTCGTTCTTATGAGACTCAGACTCTACGGAAGAGCCAACTTCAGATCTAACAAAAAATTTACTCATTGCTTTCGCCTGTTTTTCGTTTTCTCTTTCCATGTCCTTTTTTCTTTTTCTATAAAAAGTACCCGTAGGTTTCTTCTTGTCCGCCATGATACCACCACAATAATAATATCAAACTGGACAGTGGCGTGTGCATGCACAGATAGCACTATCACTGAGACTGAGCGGTGCAGTGAGCAGGCACTTACGGGGGGTCGGGGGCAGCAGGAGGAGGGTGGGGAGGGCTTCACGTTGTGACAGGCGCGCACCACCACCACATGAGTCATCGCCATCGCATCACCACCGATGCTCGCATATTGCTGTATTAGCAAACAGAAACACTCTATCTTTTATAAAATTATAATCATGTTCATGGCGTTTATTTATTTATAAAACTATTTTGCTCAAATAAATTAAAAAATTTTTTTATTTTTTTTTCCGATAGCTCCGTTGGCGCCACTGCCCGCGTGGCGCCACATGCGGCCGCATGTGCCGCATGGGCCTGGCGCCGGCCCTGAGTATACTACGCATCACTACTTGACAAACTGAAGGCAGAAATGGCAGATAAAAATCGCATTTTCAGAAACAAAAAAAAAATTGTTTCACCGAGACAATGCACCAGCCTACACCTCAGTAGTTGTCATGGAAATAATCTACGAATTGCGGGTTGAACTGCTTGACCACACCTTCCTTACTCACCAGATCTAAACCCAATTGACTTTTTTTTTTGTTCCTTAGGTTAAAAGTTTTGCTCGGAGGACAGAGATTTTTGTCGAATGAGGCGGGCCATCACCTTCGTAAACAACTATTTTGCAGGGTCTCTGGCAAACGATTGTTAAAAAACAACTGTGTGTCCAAAATGGCTAAAGTTTCAGAGAGTATATTTTAAAGCATGCTCAAACACATTCCCCAATTTTTGTTGAGTGCTGCCATCTTCATGTTGAGGTCGGAAACTTATCAGACAACCCTCGTATATAGCAACACGTGGAGGCAATGTGTAGTGCTGACCATAACATAAACATTTTACATTCTACCGCAAAGTTGCAGTGAAAAAGCCACAGTAAATGCTCCCATGCTCAAAAACAAGGCATCTCTGTGTAGTAAAGTCTGGCTTCACTCACGACTGCACTTGTATACTTCACATCAATCCCTAAACAAGATCCAAGGAGCCTGTGTCGGTGTAAGGTGCAAGGTGGTGGTTTTGTAGCGACAGTACAGCAAACAATCTTTCATGTGACGTTATGACTGATGAATCTTCACTGAATGTTCTCATGCACATAAGTGTGTCAAACGTAAATGTTTGTAAGTCTGAGTTAATTACAATTAAATCGCAACACAAAGGCTTGGGCTATCTATCTTGTGAAATCAATTACAAGTTTTAAAATTTATTGTGTTGTGCTTTGACGTACATTTCAAAATAGACCTGCATTTGGGACTTAACTGACACTGACACAGTTTTGAGTTTTGTTCTTTTATCCATGAGATTATTAGCTCTGATGAATTTGATTTTAAAGTGAAACTCCTTACTTTTAAAATGTACTCATTTAATTTTAAAATAATAAAATATAATTGAGTTTTCATAAAGGTTTTCTTATTTTTAATTACCAGGAAAATCAAGTCTCATTGGTCAGCTTACTGGTGTGTTTAAAGCATATTTTGACCATCAGTTTTGATAACTGAGGGTTTGGGATATTTTTGACCAGAGCATGCCAGCCTGTGACAACATATTTGATTGATAAGTATCCTCTCACATTCTACTGAACAGCAGAGCAATGACCGACATGCTTGAGTGGAGTTGGAACATGCTTTTTGTTTTACTGTATTACAAGAAAACGAGATGTTAGTAATATCCTGCAGTGCAAATTATCTATTAGAAGTGTTGATGGCTGTGCACATGTTGTGTTCCTCAGTGTAACAAGGGAACAATATATTATTGTTTGTTTTTTGAAGGTTTAGTTTAAAAAAGTGGGAACATTCCTGTTATGTGAAATGTTTGAAATTCAGGGCCGCAGAAACTTCTTTGTAATTCTTGGTGTGACGTATGCTGTTACATTCCATCTGAAGTTACCCTATTTCTCTGTTTTAACAGCTGGAGGTAAATAAAATTTGTAAATAAGTATGTAAATTATGTAAAAATTATGTAAAACAGTTTCAAATGTAACGCTTTTATTATTTATGTAGTACACACTTATCTCTGTGCAGAAAGACTAAACAAAATAAAGAATTTTTTTTTTTTGTAAACTTCATACAGCAGATTTTGTCTCACCTATTATTCCTTTTATTTTGTTCAGTCAACATAGAGAAGCCACGAGGATTGAGTTAAATGTTTCTCAAGAGGCCACACACTAACCCTATAATGTAAAGTTCCATTTAGTGTTAGTTATATATGCCTCACAGAGCCTGCTGTGAAATATTGACTGTCAGTCATATTTTTCTGGCATGGCCTTGCAGGAATGCAGTGGTGTCAGTCATATATGTCTGACATGGCAGTCAATGTGTTTTAAGAATAATTTGTTTTATCATCTCAGGAAAATTATGCAGCACAATCCAGACAATATTGAACAAAATTTAGAGATGTTGCCTTTAATATTTTTGGTTCCAATGCCTGCTCCCAATGACATACATATAGAACAAAAAATGGAGTTATGCTTGTAAGGTTCTATTATAAAATAAACTAGTTTGGCTTAAATTTGGAGCTAATGAATGAATGAGTGAATGAGTGAAGAGTTGAATGTCTTGTCGACATTGACACATTCGTTCTCATACAGGAACGACTGCATACTAAAATAATTAAGACAAGATACTAATATTTACCTTTCCTTATGGTTGAAAGAGGATATCTATACCTAATGTCAGAAATGATGCAAGTTTATACATTTTTAAAATTAATTATGAGCATGACTATTTCAATTAAACATAAAAAAGGTAACATAATTAAACATATATTTATTATATTTAAGTTCATTTTTTTAATGGCTATCTGGATTAATATTGTTATTAAGTAATCTTTACTGAAATTTAAAAATTGTATGTACGGTTTGGTACCTATTTCCATAGATTGACATTTGTTATTCAAACATAATTCATAGCTTGTGTGTGTGTTTTTTTTTGTTGCAGTACTTCTTAAAAAGCTTATATTGGTAGCTATTTTTTAATTTTCATGTTGGTTACAGACCAATTTACAAAAGTTACGAGACTTATTTTTTTTTTTTCAGTGCAAAGTGCATTACACTGACATGTGGTGACAAACCCCAATAACTGCTGTCTCGTGTGTGTTTGTGTGTGTGTGTGTGTCAGGTAAACAACTTGTGAAACCTGTTCTTGTGCGGCATTGTTCCTTGTTGGTAGCTCGTAGTTCTGCAGTCTTGCAAGCATTTTGTGTGTAGATTTAGCTCATCTAAAAGTATTTGCAAGAAGTAAATACAAAAACTTAATTTTATTAGTGTACCTGTGTCGTTTGTGTCGCGAGAAAGTTACAATGAACGTTGATGAACATGTACGATAAATTAGCGAGTATTGGCCTCTCATTGTAAAATAATCGCACTAACCTAGCTATGTCAGTGCAGCTTTTGTGCGTCACCTGCTTGGTTTTTGAATGGTACAAGACACCTAGTGGTGTTTACCACAAGTTTTTTTTAATATAAAAAAAGGATGTGCTTATTAAGTTTTGGATTTTTAACTTTAGTTTGTCTTTGTATAATGACATTGAGCATGAGGGCAATGTAGTAAGAATAAAATAGTTTCTGTGTTTTGAGTGTGCTAATTGCTTAAATAACATTGTAGTAAACACATCCTATAATTGGAGACAAGATTTTATGGTTTTTTTTATAATCCGTTTCTTTTTAAAACAAGAGATTTTGGTGTTATTGTTTTTATTTTTTATGAACTCTGTTTATATTCATAAAGATACCACAATTTTCAACACATGGCACTTACTTTGTTCAATGTTTCTTACTTCTCCGAAACAGTATCATTGTGACTTAACACATGATTCACTTTCACAATATAATAATTTGTATTAAGCATATCTATTACTGGGAACAATAAAAATAAATCAGCAAGTATATTTGCATTTGTAAAGTGTTCTGATGTTGTGTAAACATTAGTTGCTAATAACAATTGCAATAAAAAAATATATATATATTTTTTTCAATCTGTATAGTACATACATACAATTTGGTACTAACTGCATGCTAAAAAAAACTTCATTCATTGGATTTAATATATTAAAAGATTACTTTTTGTAATCTGAGTTAGTTTTGATTAGATATGCTAATTAATTATAAGGTTGTTTCCTTGGATTTCAGTACTTCATAGTGTATTAACTTGCATTTGAATGTTATACGATGCATTGACATGGTTGTCCGAGTTCTTTCTGCTTTATCGCAATTCACCATACAGTCTTGTCCCTACCTATAAGAAAACTGAAGGCATGATAACCAGCGTGGTGTCGCCTCTCGGCACGGCCAGGCTCACTCTGCTGTGCGTGCACTGGCACGTCACTCGGAGCACTCAGCGCTGTCCCAGACAGGCAGGCTGGCGTGTCATTAGACTAAACTGTCACACTTCCTTACAGGGAGACTTGCTTTTAGCGTTTATCACACATTATGTATGTACAACTCATTATTCTCTTCCTACTATAGAAACAAATAATCTAATTAAATTAAGTGATCATAACCCATTTTTTCTTAAGTACTAGTAATCAGTTTTGTTTGGTGTTGAAAATTGTAAATTCTTGAATTTTCAATAGGTCGGCCGTTGCAGATGACTCGTCGCAGTGGCGGTAGCTACAGCCGTGTTTGTGGAGACGGTAGCTCTATGTTTGTCGGTAAGCCGTGCACAAACACAGCACGCCGTGTCTGGAACATTGCAGCAGCGCGCGCACGGGCAAGCCGACGGCAGAAGGTGGTGTTTGCTCGCATCTGTCCGTGTGGGGCACTGTAACAAGTTTGTGCAACAAACATATACTCTTATAGTGGTAGCATTATTGCTGTTTTTTTTTTTTTTTTCAATTATTTAAAATACATTTTATATCTGGTATAGATGTGCACTATTATAGAATTCATATTAATTTGTACATGTAAATATTGAATGAGAAGTCCATACTTTGAGGGTAAATTCAGTTTTGATTGCTGTAAATGTATGTTTGTAAAAGTATGATATGTTAATAAAGTTTTATTTCCTCAGGTAAATGGTGTTGTTCCTTATGTGCTTACACCTTCTCAAACTGACTTTGCCTTAGTGAGATTTGATCTGAGAATATCAAGTTAAATACAAGAATTTGTCATTAGGTCATTTGTATTTTTTTTTTTTTTTTTTGGTGGTGTGGTTTTTAACACAAAGCTATGTTTTGTCTGCAAAAGTGAGACGTGAACAAATAGTGTATTTCAATTGTGCCGCAGTTGTGCCCAAATTCTGTTAGCTACACTAGTGTCAAAATATAGACATATCAGAAGTCCATTGTCGTGCTATTAAACATTGCACATATTATTACATACTCTCCAATAGATGTGTAAATAAAATGAGTTGGTAATGTTTTAATGACTACTGTTTTCACATTATGTGACATGGCCTTACTTACATATCAGCTTGCAACGTATAGCTGTAAGAGCCAAACAAGAGGTTCCCTCCCTGAGAAATGTAAATAAGAGTACAACCAATGTCAACCTAGTAATGTAAATGATCGACAGTCTCCTTGAGGCATCAGGGAAAATGTATATAAACCAGGACAGGTAATTGGCTGATCCCCGTAAGATAGATGGTATTTATACGCACAGATAGACAGGAGCCAACCCAAGAGTAAGGCCGTTGTAAAGTTGCTAGGGCACACCAGCTCACCATTCCTGGAGATATACTGACCCATGACGGGTCCTAGACCTACCACCCTAAGACTGGTGTAGCCAGGGCTCTGGCTCTTTAGCTTAGAGGACAGGGCCTCACCTCATCTAGCACTAAGTTAAACACAGCAAGCACGTACCAGCTCTCAGCTTGGAGCCCCTCACCTTTTGGAGCAACAAAGTTACTACTACCCCCGATTATCCTTCAAGTAGGAGGGTAATTGCTTCACCTCACAACCTGAGGTCATTCCTGCCTTATCCATATCCCCTACTCCCAGCAGATGGAGCACTGTGGAAGGCAACACCTGGAGGATCAGCCCTGCACACGTGGAGGAGGTGTTTGACGCGCGTCATGGAAGCCATCAGCCCCTCCCTTCTCAGACACGTGTCCAGGACCGCCGCAGACAACCGAGACAGCCAGTATCGCCCGGCCGCAGTCGCTGCTCCCGTTGCCATGGCAACCACGCCCACCGACTTAACAGTTCTTTAAAACTTATTCCTGAAACATCACTTCATCTTAACTAACAAATTCGGGGGAAAAATTACGGCAATGCAACAGATTAGGCACTTACCAAGCACCCAAAAGAATGAAAAATAGTAATCTGGGGGAAAATTTCAAAAATTGAGACGGAATTAGGAATACTATAGGAAGCTCCCATGTAACACAATGTTAATGATGGGTTGAACTACTACCAGCGCTATTAGTTTGCGGGCCGCCGCGAGCTTCACTGGGCGGACGAAGAACGAAGGTGAGTTGCCAGACCTGTCTGTATGACCGTGAGCTGGGCCGAGTGGTTTGCTCTGTGATGGTGCGACTCTGTGACTGACAGGAATGTGCTTCCCAGCTACACTCGCCATAGCATAGTGCCTACTACCCTATGTAATACCCCAAGTGTCTTAAAGAATAATTAAATAAGACAGTAAAAAGATTTGGAAACTCTGTATACTGAGGCTCTCAATTAATAACTATAAAAAGTCAACAACAGAGGCGACACTAGGAGTAAACAAAGCAAATTTTGAGACTCCCTACGAACACCAGGGAGAAAAAGGATCGTAATTATAGATTAACTAAATAAAAACAACAGTTACGTCTATAGTCTTCCTTATTTTATTAATCATTGTTCTTTCTTTTTCTATATAGATTAAATTTTCATTTGTAACATCTGTTTTTCATTGATAAGTGATCTCACATAAATTCCTCACAATTACACTTATTATATTATATTCTTTGAACTTATTTACGATCGGGCCGGCCCTGAATGTATAACAAAAATTACAATATTTAAATACATGAATGAAATTAACATCGCTAACTTTACAGGTTGTACATATAGTCCTTGCAAAACATTATATAAATTTCCTCTCCTCGAACTGCTTTAACTGTCCGCTGTCTTAACTGGGTTACACTATTTTTGAGTTCGTAAGAAAATGATAGAATGATGCGGGTATCACCCGGGGCTGTAGGTAGATGGTGATCGAGGTAGTAGGCCTAAAGATGGTGGATTCTGCTCAGGAACCGACTCCAGAGGTTCTGGCAGAGGATTTTGGTTGCCCCAAACTTGGAACCCTGTCTGAAACAGAAGTCCAAATTCCAAAGAATCAGATCTGTTTCCAGACAGTATACTTAAATGGCACAAAAGGCCAATAAAGGGGAATGAAAGGGGGGATGACGTCAAGACTTACCAAAACAGGGTGTTGGTCCTGGCACTCAGGATAGGGCGTCTCGTCTCCGAAAACCCGAACCACGATTCGCGGTAGACACGGAAGTCTTCATGATTTAAGAAAAAAATATATAATTAAAAAAACTAAGGTTTTCTACTTTTAACTAAACTACTGACTGGTTAATCTTAATTTTAGATAGGGACTTCATCCCTCTAGTCTGAGAAGACTACATAATTCGAGATTCGAAGCCGATGATTCGCCGAAGATCGCAGTTACAGAAGGTACCAGTCAGTCAGGAGGCGCGCACCGAAGTCCCTTCAGAGCGGGATATCATCAGTATATAATAAGCGCGGGGTCTCTAGAGAATGGGAGGGGGGTTAGGCTATGAGCCGAAAATTCCCGAGCCCACCCGAAAGTGTCCCGCATAAAAAATATCAGAACTTACTGGAGTGACTGCGCGACTGAGGCGCTATCTTTAGTGGCGAGAAGAAGTACTAATAAATAGACTTGTGGCCGACGAGTGTGTCAATACTAGGAGTATGTGGAGTAACCAGTGGTGCCACCTAGCGGCCTGAGACATAAGGGGGAGAAAGGTTGTCGTTACCTCCGCGCGAAAGCGCTGGTGTCGGCGCTGCTGACGCCCACAAGTGGCGTTAGTGACCACAGCCGCCGCTAGATGTCGTTAAAGTCCAGAATCGTATCTGCGGTTGTCAAGCCTGAGATGGCCTTGAATTCGGTTACCGTCCTCAGGAGTTCACAAGTGGTCATCGCTCCTGGCTTCAATTCTGAGAAGAATGGGTGGGGGATCAGGGGGGGGGGGGGGATGGCTTCAAAAACGCATGGTCTGTGGGACGCAAGGCCCACAGGATCCTCCTGTCGTGTCTTGCTGCTAGTGAACCTTATACCGATTCGTGATAGAGTTAGCAGGGCTCAGCACTGATTCACAAGCTGCTGGAGGCAAAAGTAGTAATGCGGAGAAATTTAGTTACCGGCCTCCGACGTGCCTCTAGGCGGGATACATATTAGCCAGACTGCTAACCTAGCATTAGGCTGGGTAAAAAAATGAGCTCGCCTCTGAGAACAGGGGCTGAGGGCCAGGCCATAAAGAAATAAGAGAAAAAAGAATAAATTTCCAAAAATATTTATAACAACAAAATTTTAAATAAAACGTGCCTAAATCCCTAATACACGGAACATACTCCCCCGCGTTAAAGCGGAGCTTAGGGGAAAGCAAAAACAAAAAAACAAAAAAACAAAAAACTTCAGTAGGACGAGTTACCAGGTTCGCCTGTATCCTACTACTTACATGCTAACACACAAAAAAAAATATTAAACACTCTTATGAACTAATGTGCACATTCTTAATGACTAACATGATTAAATTCATTAACTTAAATAAAATTATTAACTTAAGTGGCCACTTAAACTAACACCTTCTTATATTAGGTTTTCTTACAAACTAGTACCATGGATTTTTATTGTTACTTAATGTTACTATCTAGGTCTTGTATTCTTTAGTTAAACTACTTATTGAGTCATATATATATATTTATATGGCATGCCATGGCTTAGAGAAAGTAATCGCTCCTATTTTAAATTCGGATGTGCTTTCTTGAGGTGGGAGATGTGCGCTCGTGTCACATACTCTCCGGAACTGGGGTCGGTTAGACTCACAGTCACTGGGGTTAGAAACCGTTGGATCTGTAATGGTCCAGTCCAGCGATACGATAACTTGGCCGATCGCTTATCGATGGCCTTACTCTGCGGGTGTGCTTTGCACATTACCGTGTCACCTACCCTGTAGGGGTTAGGGGAGCGGTACTTATTGTACCTTCTCTGACTTGTTTGGTGAGCCAAATTTAAATTCCTACGCGCCTTTCTCCAAATATCCGCGATGTCCTTCGGATCATCCGGCAGTAGGTCTTCGAGAGACCAAAGATTGGAAAGGGGTGTGTTTGGCTTATAAGTAAACATAATCTCAAATGGGGTGGATTTGTGACCTTCATGTCGGGCATAATTAAATGCCATCTGTAACCACACCAAATTACTGTCCCATTTTTCCTGCGCATTCGCGTGGAACGCTATGAGCGCCGAACGAAGATTTCTATTAAATCTCTCCGCATGCGAGGGTTTAGGGTAGTAGGGCGATGTCATCACATGCTGTATACCATGCGAGAAACACATGTTCTTGAAAGTTATGGATGTAAACTGTGTTCCGTTGGCAGATACAATTATGTTCGGTAATCCTGAAGTTTTAAAAATGTGATTTTGTAATGCACGCACAGTGGTGTCAGCTGTAGTCTTGCGGAGTGGGATAAGCCAAACAAATTTCGAAAAAGCATCTATGCCCACAAGAAGCATAGAGTGTCCGGATTTGGATCGAGGAAATGGCCCTACAAAATCAATAAAATGTTTTTGCATAGGTCTTTCGGCTACTTCTGAGGCAAGAAAACCGTACTGTGTATTTTGTGCAGGTTTACTTAGTGCACATAGCTTACATAACTTAACTCGCTGTGTAATGTCCCGGTGCATTCCTTCCCAAATAAAATGGCGTCGGATACCTTGAATGGTTTTGTAAATACCTAAATGGGCCCGAGAGGTGAAAAAGGTAATATGTGAAAATCATATCACGCAGATTATGCGGAAGAACAATTTTAAGGTGCCTTGACTGTTGTGTACGTTTTTGTAGGAGACCTTTAGCTAACTTATACAATTTCGGAGCTGTACCATCTTTAACTTGTTCAATTATTTTTGCCAAATATGGTCGGCTTGTTGATGTGTTTGTATGTCCTGAAAAGCTAAGGGGAAATCGGTTAGGAGTGCCTGACACGAAATCTGAGGTTCCTCCTGAGATATTGTTTCGGAGGGGTTCTCGAACATTCGAGAAAGTGTGTCAGCCACAATGTTTTGAGTACAGCGAATATGTTGAATATTAAATTTGAAAGAAGAAATTTTGGTGATTCATCTTCCAAGTTTTCCTAATTGTTTAGGGTGAGCTAACAGCCAGGCGAGTACCTGATTATCAGTTTCCAATAGAAATTCCCTATGTTCCAGAAACTGTCGGAATTTATCGATACCATACACTACTGCTAAACATTCCAATTCATACACTGAAGATGCTTTCCTTTCCTGAAAAGTTAATGTACGTGGGGCAAAGGCAATGGGTTGCCTGGCACCATCTATTTCCTGTGACAATACCGCCCCTATAGCAACACTTGAGGCGTCTGTTTGTAAAATAAAGGGTTTACTAAAATCTGCCATGCGCAGAATAGGTGGATTCGCTATGGCTTCCTTCAAGAAATTAAATGCCTTGTCTTGTTCAGGACCCCAAATATATTGTGTATTTTTCTTACGTAATGCATTCAAAGGCGCCGCATGCTCGGCGAAATTTGGTATGTATTTGGCGTAAAAATTATCCATGCCAATAAAACGAGCTATGCCCTTTGCGTCTTTAGGTGGTTTGAATTCCCTGATCGCCTGTGTTCGTTCTGGATCAAATGTAACACCTTTGTGGGATACCAAATGTCCAAGAAAAGAAATTTCGGAAGCAGCAAATTTTACCTTTTTTGTATTTAGAGTGAGGCCTGCCTTGCGCAGTCTTTCAAGGACAAGAGTCAGATGCTGTATGTGTTCCTCAAAACTTTCTGAATAAATTACAAGATCATCTAAATAATTGTAAACAAATTTAAATTTAAAATCTCCTACTACTTGTTCAAGAAGTCGTGTGAGTACTTGAGCACCTGTGGCCAAGCCGAAAGGTACCACATTCTAAGATTCCAAGGTACGCAAAATGCGGTAATAGGTTTTGAGTCTTGCGTGAGTGGGATCTGATGGTAGGCCGAATTGAGATCGAACACACTGAAATACCTGGCCTTACTAAACCAATGAAAGGCCGTGTTCAAATCTGGGAGGGGTGTTTGCGGTATTTTAATTTGTTTGTTCAGTTTCCGATAATCAGTGACGAAACGTTGTTCCGTGCCCTTGGGCACTAGAAATGCAGGTGAACTGAAAGGAGAATTAGAAGGTTCTATTACCTTATTATCTAAAATTTTCTGTACATGTTTTCTCATAATTTCCATTTTAGGACCTAAAAGTTGATAAGGGTGATTTTTGACTGGCGTGGTATCAGTAAATTCAATTTGACATTCAATTAGATTAGTTCGACCTAATTTCTTAGTTAGCACATCAGAAAATTCATTACACAAATTTTGAATAGCAACTTGTTTACTGGGCTCGAGATCCAGGGACAAAGAATTTCTCTCGTCAGTGTTGGTAGAAACATTAGTAACTTGTCCTGACCTTTTATTTTAAGGTTCCACGAATGATATGACAAGATTTTTATTAAATTTAAATACAAAATTTCCTGCTTGTAGATCAATCAAAATACCTGTTTTAGCGATGAAGTCGGAGCCTAGAATAAGCTGCGTGGCTAAGTTTTCTGCCACAAGAAAAGGGAAATTCCAAGTGAATAATTATATCCTGATTTTCACTATAGCCACTTTGGATGTACTAATTGGTTCGTCCGCTGCAGTAAAACAGCGCACATCCGTGACTTCTGTTTTCAGAACCTGCTTGTTCTTCTATAATTCCCTAAACAAATCACCTGAAATAAAACTACGAGTAGCTCCTGTATCTATCAGACCAATAATTTGATTTTTGCCAAACATTGCTTTAGTGTATGGGAATACAGTTCGGACGTGACCGAAAATGTTTTGACACTTACGTTTTGTTTTGTTAGTCAGGCTAACACATGTTTTGCAAATTCTTGTGAATTTCTCAGAATTTTCTTTATGATTAATTTGCTGTGTTATGATCTTCTGTTTGTGTTTTCTGTCTTTTCCTGTGTATTTCTTTCGTTTATTTTTCCTGTGTTTTTGTTTTCCTGTGTTATGCGTTTTTTGATTTTCATCTTGTTTTCGTGATTCGTTAGTATGCACATTATGCACTGAAAAATTCCTCTCGGATGAAGTTTTAGGTGGACCAGGTAGAAATTTGCCTGGCCACCGGCTTACGCGTTTTTTTGCCTTGTTGAAATTTGGTTTGAAATTTTTGTGTTTACATTGCTCAATGTAATGTCCTGTTTGCTTGCAATAATTACAGAAAGGTGGTTGTTGTTGTATGTTCTTGTTTGAACCGTACCTATTATTTCTGTAGTAGTTTGTTTTATGTCGTGGGTGGCTATTCTGTTGTTTCGTGTATGTAAAACTATTTGCAGTTTCTGCCTGAGAATCATGCTTATCAACGGACTTCGCTGACCTGTTTCTCTGAGTGTCTGCATATTCGTAACTCATGGCCTGTATACAGAGTTGATCTAGTTCTACAAAACTCCGTGGCCTAGCCTGGAAAACAGCGCGTGAGCGCTCTGCCTGATTTAGTCCGTCTACTATGCAACTAACTATTTCGCTCTCTGATACGCCCAATCTGAGAACCGCCGCGGCTTCTCTGATTGATGCTACATAGTGCGGCAATGCTTCATTACTTCGCTGTAGCCTGTTGTACCATTCCAAACGGTAATTAGTCAAAAGTCTGGCAGGTATAAAAAAAATCAAAATTTCTTCGTGGTATTTGTCAAAAGAGTAACTATTTTCTATTGCTTGACTCGTTCTTTCACTCAGTGGTGGTTGGGTGTAGGGAAAAACTATATCCAACAATTGTTTGTCAGGAATGCCCCCTTTCTGTCTAATTTTGCCTTATAAATTCGATTAATTTATCTGGGTCAAGACCACTTGTTTCTGGAAAACCAACAAGTAATCTCTCGACTGGATGGGCAATTTTCCCATAAAAGCTATACTCAGCCGCCCTTGGCGTAACTGGTAATGTTGTTTCTAGTTGATTCTGCGTTGATGGCGGAGGTGGGGGTGAAGGATGTGCAATTTGCGCGGTGGGAATGGTAGGGATCGGAGCTCCTTGCCCGGATGTGAATAAAGAATGAAACTGGGAATATGGATTAAAATATGACTGGTTTGTGGCGAATGGGAAGCACAAATTTTGTTGTGTTAAAGGATGCGGATTTGCAGGCAAGTTACCGGAAAATGTGACACTGGTGATGGGAGCTGTAGAAACATGCATGCCTGAGGGAATTTGAGTGGTGGCTGCTGGGATGGGAGGGGTTGAAACTGTGATGAGTGATTGAGATGTTGATGTTGATGGAATGGGCGGAACCTGCCTTGTTTGACACAAAGATACTTGTGTGTAGGGTTGCCTTATATCCTGGGGAAATTCCGGATTTTCACTCTCTATATTTCCTAGTGATTCCATTCCTAGGTTTTCTGACTGGGCAATGTTGGCCCGAAGGTCCTGTTGAGTTTCCAGTTGGGCTGCCCTAGCTTTCAATTTAATTTGGAAGGCGTTTGTCTGTTGCAGACAACGATTTAGCTCTGTTCGATAAACACCATTGAACACATCTGCGGAAAGTACCACTAGCTTTTCCAGTCGTCTGGTGACATGCTCTAATCGCATAATGTGTCGCTTTACATTGGGCAAATTCCCTTCCACATCTGAATAACTCACGAAAGCAGCTATGTCGTAAAATTTGGAGCAAGCTATGTTGAATTCCTCGAGTATTTCCAAATTTGGATTATGTACTGAGGTAGGTAACTTATCATGTACCGCGGCTCGAAGCCTCTTTCGCAGCTCTTGCGCATTTCCAGTAGTTGGTAAATTACGCAACTGCAACTCGTAACTTAATTCATCTACTAGTAATAGCTCCGGAGTAATCATCCTGTCCGGATTCATAGTATTACACAAACAAAACACTACCCTCTTAAAATTATCTCTTAAACTTTAAACTTAGGTATACACTTAAATCTAGCTTATGATTAAAACAATTGCTTTATTGCGTGGGAAGTATGTGCCTTTATAATTTATTATTATTATTACTACGCGCGTCGGGAAATGAACAGTGTACTCTGGGTGTAACAAGCTGTCAGGTTAGCTTGCCAAACATGGTACCTACAATGAAGGTCATGTCAGCCAGCAGGACTGACCTTGGCGCGCTGCGCCTTTAACTGGGGGTGTGGGGGGGGGGGTGTATCTTGTCCAGCGGACACGTCTCTGTTGATAAGCCACGCGCGCGGGCTGAGTTGCGTGGGCGGGCAGCCAGCTGCCTCTCGGCGCGCGCTCAAATGTAAACACGGTGTAACCAGTACAACTGTTTACAGTTATATTATTATTTTGATTATTATTGTAACATTAATTGTATATTTCATGAGCCTATTTTATGTATTTAATTATTTTATTGTAAAGAGGACAATCAAAGTTAACCTATATCACACATCTAATTGTCAGAGACTACACACCTTTTAACTTCAGGGTCATCTAAGCATTATTCTTTGGAAACTTTATTAATTTGCCTTAGTTCAGCACTCTTACACGCTAATATCCAAGTTTTATTTCACTATGCAGTTAATTTGGTTTGCTGATTTTTCCATAGCTCCTTGGTTGCTAGGGACGGAAAATAAATAGTTAGAAGGAAGGAGAGAGAGACGCCATCGCCATCTTGCAGCGGGAAGACGTTTCTCGGGCTGGGGCGAACAAAAGCCTTGGTTGCCGCCCGAGGAATTGAAGATTCGCGTCATCCGCGGTCGTGTGCTATCTATAATTCTCCACACTATTATTTGTTAGAATAGTTCTGGAATCAATAAGTCTCAGATAGGGAGTATCGGCGACATCTAGTGGCAACTTCCGCGTCGGTCCCGTTCGTCCCGTAGTGGTTCCGGACGACTCATGTCAGCGCCAGCTACGATCGGCCACGACGTTTTGGTGAGACCGATCCAAATTAAAACAGACTTTTTAGGACGAGAGGGAAGTCGATTCTTCAGCCAGACCCCCGGCTACTTCAGATCTTCTGTAGTTCGCCAATTAAAGCTTCCAGCGTCCAGTGTTCCAGCATCGCAGCAGACCACCTGGAGGTCCTAAGAAGAGAG